>NW_004444093.1:1056242-1090842 GCF_000243295.1 Trichechus manatus latirostris
GAGCCAGGCACTTGAGTGAAAGGAGGGGGAGGTGGCGAGAGGCAAGTGAGAAATCAAAAGAAGCAGGAAAAAAAAGCAACACTAGCAGCCAACAAATGGCACCCAGAGAGCCGCCCGCTTGGGTGTGTGGAATCCAAGCAGCCGGCACTCCCCGTCAAGAGACCGTGGCCGCGGGAAGCAGAGGAAGCCGAGCTGGGGCGAAGAGGGGTAGGGGGTGGGAAAGCGCACACCGCAAATTACAGGTTGTTTTGTCTACCGCTGGATGCCCCATGAGGCTGCTTTCTCGTACCCCCATTTGCTGGTCTCCGATAGGAGTCCAAGATGGTGGATCCACGCTGCGTTAGCTAGTAGGGGACCTCTACATGAATCTCTCCTCGCTCTCCATTCTCTGTCAGTTTTCTCACTCCATTTGGTGCTTGGCTGAGTTCTTCATCTCTTCATTTGATGTTTTAGGGTTTCAGGATTGTTGTATTCTCTATTCGGCTTAGTTTTTTGGATCTTTGCTGTGGAGGGACGGCGTGGTGCTTCTGCCTAGAATGCCATTTTGCTGGAACTCCGTATGTATATAGTTTAGGCTATATTTATTTTTATAAACATACTTGTATGTACAGCATATATATTCATACCCACAATAGAGTAGAGTGTACAGTCATAGAGGCTTCCTAGAGACATCCAAACACCTTGAGGATCCTAGTTACTGGGGCTGAGGGCTGAGGACCATGTTCTCGGGGGACACCTAGGTCAACTGACATAACAGTTCATAAAGAAAATGTTCTACATTCTACTTTGGTGACTAGCATCTGGGGTCTTAAAAGTTACGAGTAGCCATCTAAGATACATCTATTGGTCTCATCCCATCTGCAGCAAAGGAGAATGAAGAAAACCATATACACAAGGAAAATACACAAGGGATACTGCATGGTTTAAAGTCAGGAAAGGTGTGCGTCAAGGTTGTATTCTGTCACCATACCTATTCAATCTGTATGCTGAACAAATAATCTCAGAAGATGGACTATATGAAGAAGAATGGGGCAACAGGATTGGAGAAGACTCGTGAACAACCTGTGTTATGTAGATGACACAACCTTGCTTGCTGAAAGTGAAGAGGACTTGAAGCACTTACTGATGAAGATCAAAGACCATAGCCTTCAGTATGGATTACACCTCGACATAAAGAAACAAAAATCCTCACAACTGGACCAATAAGCAACATCATGATAAACAGAGAAATGACTGAAGTTGTCAAGGATTTCATTTTACTTGGATCCAAAATCAATGTCCACAGAAGTAGCAGTCAAGAAATCAAACGACGTGGTTGCATTGGGCAAATCTGCAGCAAAAGATCTCTTTGAAGTGTTAAAAAGCAAAAATGTCACCTTGAATACTAAAGTGCGTCTGACCCAAGCCATGGTGTTTTCAATTGCCTCGTATGAATTGATGCCTTTGAATTATGGGGTTGGTGAAGAATATCAAATATATACCATGGACTGCCAAAAGAACAAATAAATCCATCTTGGAAGAAGTGCAGCCAGAATGCTCCTTAGAAGTAAGGATGGCACCACAATACTGGGTAAGCCAGCACAACTTGTACAAGGCAAGATCATGGAAGCTCCACAGACACATCCAAATTCCCTGAGGGACCAAGTTACTGGGATGAGAGCTGTGAGGACCATGGTATAGGGGAACATCTAGCTCAACTGGCATAACATAATTTATAAAGAAAATGTTCTACACTCTACTTTGGTGAGTAGCATCTGGGGTCTTAAAAGCTTGTGAGCAACCATCTAAGATACTCCACTGGTCTCACCCCATCTGGAGCAAGGGATAATGAAGAAAACCAAAGACACAAGGGAAAGATTAGTCCAAAGGACTAATAGACCACAACTACCACAGCACAACTAGATGGTGCCTGGTTACTACCACTGACTGCTCTGACAGGGATCCTGGACAGAGGTGGGAAAATGTAGAACAAAATTCTAGCTCACATAAAAAGGCCTGACAGAGACTGAAGAAACCGCAAGAGTATGGCCCCCGGACACCCTTTTAGCTTAGTAATGAAGTCACTTCTGAATTTCACCCTTAAGCCAAAGATTAGACAGGCCCATAAAACAAAATGAGACTAAAAGGGCACACCAGCCCAGGGGCAAGACTAGAAGGCAAGAGGGGACAGGAAGGGTGGTAATAGGGAACCCAAGGTGAAGGGAGAGTGTTGCTATGTCGTGGGGTTGATAAACAATGTCACAAAACAATATCTGTACTAATTGTTTAATAAGAAGTAGTTTATTCTCTAAACCTTCATCTAAAGTACAATAATAATTTTTTAAAAAAGAAAGGATGGCGAGACTAGGTCTCACATACTTTGGACAGGTTATCAGGAGGGACCAATCCCTGGAGAAGGACATCATGCTTTGGTAAAGTAGAGTGTCAACGAAAAAGAGAAAGACCCTCAATGAGATGGGTTGACCCTGTGGCTGCAATAATGGGACCAAAGATAACAATAATGTGAGGATGGCACAGGACCAAGTAGTGTTTTGTTCTGTTGTACATAGGGTCACTATAGTCAGAATTGACTTTATGGCACCCAACAATGACTAATCGGAGCCCTGGTAGTGTAGTGGTTAAGAGCTCAGCTGCTACCCAAAAGTTCAGCAGTTTAAATCCACCAGCCGCTGCTTGGAAACCCTATGGGGCAGTTCTACTCTGTTCTGTAGGGTCGCTATGAGTCTGAATCGACTTGTCAGCACCTAACAACAACAGCAATGACTAATCAGCAGGGGCAGATTAACCAATAAGCATGGTAAGCACTGGCTTACATTAAGCAAGGTACACACCACGGGTTTATTTGTATTTACTTACTAATCTGTTGTGAACAATTTCACACGGGTTTCACCACATCAAAGATGTGATGTGAAATTATTCACTACAGATGAGTAAGTATGCACAAATATGCCCATGTGGACCTTGCTCGACTCGCCTGCAACGGGGTTTCATCAGAATTGACTTCAAGGCAACAGTTTTTTTTAATGACTAATGACCTTGAGCATCTTTACATGTGCTTGTTGGCTATTTGAATATCCTCTTTGGTGAAATGTCTGTTTAAAATGTAATCGCTGTTTAATACTATTGTTGTTATATTTCATGTCTCTTGAATGAATATCAATATGTATTGGAATGACCACATAATATTCTTTTAATGTCAGTATTAATACAATTTTACTGCATTTTGTTACTTCCAACATTTACTAATAAGAATAAAGATTTGATGAATATCTTGTGTACGTAAAACTTCTGTAAAAATAATAAACTTTTATTAATTCCCACAATGCTAGGTAAAAAACAAAAACCAAACCCATTGTCGTCAAGTGGATTCTGACTCACGGTGACACTATAGCAACTCATAGCAACAGTAGGTACAAATGTATTAAAGCCTGTATTTCTATTTTAGGGTGGTCAGCCATCTGGAATGCTTGAGACTGAAGGGTCCCCTAGGATCCAGGACTTTCAAGGCTAAAACAGAGAAAGTCCTAAACAAAGCAGTAGGAGTTGTTGACCCTATTGTAGTTTAACATTATGCTAGATGGTTCATTCCAATATACACTCCCATCAGCCATGCATAGGAGTATCCCACTTGACCAATTCTTACCAACATTGGACACTAAATTTGGGGCTAATCTCCGACATTCAGCATTACTAAAATTGTCTTTCAGTGTTTGCTATTAAAATTTAGTCTATTCACATGTTTGTTAATCAGCTTTATTTTCTTTTGTGAGTGTTCAGTTAATTTTCTTTGCCTTAGAGATTTTTAAAATAGTTTTTGAACCACATTTTATATATTACAAATTTAAGAATGAATATTAAAGTCATTTTTTTGAAATAGTGAAGAGAACTGTCTGACAACTGATATCATATCACAAAGCATATACCTGAGAGCTCAATTTCCTTCCAAAGATTAGCACATCCAATCAACTGAATTTTATGCAATTGTAAAAACAATGTGAAAGGTCATGTATTTGCATGGAAAGATCTTTAAACAGATGGATAAACAGAAAACATCATGCATAGAATTGTGTACGTGAAGTTAAAGTTTATGTGAATTAGGAAGGAAACAATAATATATCACTATGTTAATTATGAAAACAAAGATTCTGGGGGAAGTATTAAACAAATAAACATAAAATTAAGAATGGTTACTGTTATGGATTGAATTGTGTCTCCCAAAAATATGTTCTGAAATCCTAACCCTTATACCTGTGGTATAACAATGATGGTGAGGATGGTGCAGGACCAGGCAGTGTTTTGTTCTGTTGTATATGGGGTTGCTATGAGTAGGAATCGACTTGATGGCACCTAACAACAACATACCTGTGGAAAGCAGCCCTGGTGGTACAATGGTTAAGCTCTCAGCTGCTAACCCAAAGGTTGATGATTTGAACCCATTAGTGGGTCCTTGGAAGAAAAGACCTGGTGATCTGCTCCTGAAAAGATTACAGTCTAGGAAACCCTATGGGGTAGCTCTACTGTCACATAGGGATGCTATGAGTCAGAATCTACACAAAGGCGCAGAACAACAACAATAACATACTTGCAAATGTACAGGACAGAGCAGAACTGCCCCATAGGATTTCCAAGGAGCACCTGGTGGATTTGAACTGCCAACATTTTGGTTAGCAGTCATAATTCTCAAATAAATATATATAGAAAGAAACTTATATTAAGAAAATAGCTCATGTGGTTGTAGAGAATGGAGCTTCAGAATGGGTCAGATTTCTCCTGATTCACATAGCCACAGGGGCTGGCAAATTCAAGATCAGCAGGTCAGACAGCAGGGCTCTTTGCTCACAGGCGGTGAAGATGGACAAATCCCAAGATCAGCAGGCAAGAGGGCAGGTAAGCTGCTAGCTCAAGTCCCAAGAACCAGAGGTCAGATGAACAGGGGCCAGCTGCAGGATCAAGTGCAAGCAAAAGCCCATGAGCCTTGCTAGAAAGTCCATTTATACATTTGATGCAGGCCACACCCCCAAGGAAACTCCCTTTCAACTGACTAGCTACTCACAGCAGATTCCATCATGGAGATGATCATATTTATATCAAATCACATCATCATACAACTGCCAAACTACATCATAACCGCCAAACCACTGAAAATCATGGCACAGCCAACTTGACACACAACCTTAACAATCACAATGACCCATCAATATGCTGTCCCTAAGAGACACATCTTAGACACAGAGACATAAATATATCAAAAATCAAAAGATGGTAAAAAAATATATGAAGCACACAGTAACCAAAAAAATGCAGGAGGTGTAATACTAATCTCAGATAAAATATAAGGCAAAATCAACCATAAAAGACAAGGAAGAACATTATAATATTATTAAAGGGATAATCCACCAAGAAGACATAATCTTAATAAACATCTACACATCCATCGACAGTGCTCCAAAATATATAATACAGACTCTAACTGCACGAAAAGAGACACAGGCAGTTCCACAAATAATAGGAGACCTTCAACACACCACTCTCAGTAAAGGATAGAACATCTAGAAAGAAACTTAACAAAGATACAGAAGATCTAAGGCCAAAAACAACCAACTTGACCTCACAGACACTCCACCCAACAGCCGCAAAGTATATATTCTTTTCCAATGCATATGGAACATTCTCCAGAATAGACCATATTTTAGGCCACGAAGCAACCCTCAATAAAATCCAAAACATCAAAATAATACAAAGCATCAAGCCATGAAAGTAGAAATCAACAACAGGAAAATCAAGGAAAAAAATCAAATACATGGAAACTGAATAATACCTTGCTCAAGAACAATGAAATAACAGAAAAAATTAAAGAGGGAATAAAAAAATTCCTAGAATCAAATAAGAATGAAAATTCTTCATACAAAACCTTTGGGACACAGCAACGGCAATGCTCAGAGGACAATTCATCACAGCAAATGCACACATCAAAAAAAGAAGAATGGGCCAAAATAAAAATATTAGCCCTACAACTCAAATAAATAGAAAAAGAACAGCAAAGAAACACACAGGCACCAGAAGAAAGGATGTAATAAAGATTAGAGCAGAAATAAATGAAATAGAGAACAGAAAAGCAATAGAAAGAATAAACAAGACCAAAAGTTGGTTCTTTTAAAAGATCAACAAAATCGACAAAACATTGGTCAAACTGACAAAAGAAAAACAAGAGATGAAGCAAATAACACAAATAAGAAATGAGATGGGAGACATTACAACAGACACAACTGAAATAAAAAAGATCCTAACAGAATACTACAAAAAATTGTACTCCAACATATTCAAAAATGTACAGGAAATGGACACATTTCTAGAAACACACTTTCTACCTAAACTAACACAAACTGAGATTGAAAATCTGAACAGATCTATAACAAGAGAAGAGATTGAAGAGGTAATTTAAAAAATCCCATAAAAAAAGCCCTGACTTGCACAGTTTCACTGAAGTATTCTACCAAACATTCAGAGAACGGCTCACACTAGTACTACTCAAAACATTTCAGAGTATAGAAAAGGAAAGAATACTTCCAAATTCATTCTATGAAGCCAGCATAATCCTGATACCAAAACCAGGCAAAGATAACACACATACACACAAAATTACAGACCAATATCTCTCTTGAATATAGATGCAAAAATTCTCAACAAAATACTAGAATATAGACTTCAGGGTCATATCAAAATGTTATTCACCACGACTAAGTGGATTCACACTAGGTATGCAAGAATGGTTCAACATTAGAAAATCAATCAACAGAATTCACCACATAAATAGAATAACAGAATCACATGATCATCTGAATCAAGGCAGAAAAGGCATTTCATAAGTCCAACACCCATTCATGATAAAAACTCTCAATAAAATAGGAATAGAAGGGAAATTCCTTAATAAAGGGCATCTATACAAAATCAACTGCCAACATTATTCTCAATGGAGAGAGGCTGAAAGCATTCCCCTTGAGAATGAGAACAAGACAAAGATGTCCTTTAACACCACTCCTATTTAACATTGTTCTGGAAGTCCTAGCTAGAGCAATAAGGCAAGAAAAAGAAATACCAGGCATTCAAATTGGCAAAGAAGAAGTAAAACTATCCCTATTCACAGATGATATACTATACATAGAGAACCCTAAAGATTCACAAGAAAAGTACTGGAACTAATAGATTCAGCAGAATAGCAGGATACAAGATCAACATACAAAAATCAATTGGATTCCTACATACCAACAAAGAGAACTTTGAAAAGGAAATCAGGAAAACAATATCATTTATAATAGCCCTTAAAATGATACAATACTTAGGAACAAAATCTAACCAGGAAAGTAAATGACCTATACAAAGGAAACTACAAAACACTATTGCAAAAAACCAAAAGAGATCTACATAAAGGGAAAAACATACCATGCTCATGGATAGGAAGAATCAACATTGTGAAAATGTCAATTCTACCCAAAGCGATATACATGTATATATAACGCAATCTTGATCCAAATACCAAGAGCACTCTTTAACGAGATCGAAAAACTAATCACCAACTTATATGGAAAGGAGAGAGGCCCCAGATAAGCAAAGCATTACTGAAGAGAAAGAACAAAGTAGGAGGCCTCATACTACCTGATCTTAGAATCTACTATAAAGGTACAGTAGTCAAAACAGCCTGGTACTGGTACAATAACAGACAGATAGACCAATGGGTCAGAATGGAGAACCCAGATGTAAATTCTTCAACCTACGGTCAGTTGGGAAACCCTTGTGGTGTATTGGT
The DNA here is from genome assembly GCF_000243295.1 of Trichechus manatus latirostris. NCBI lineage: Eukaryota > Metazoa > Chordata > Mammalia > Sirenia > Trichechidae > Trichechus > Trichechus manatus. The sequence continues at coordinate 1,064,047 of NW_004444093.1, forward strand.
TAAGTGCTATGACTGCTAACCAAAAGGTCGGCAGTTCAAATTCACCAGGTGCTCCTTGGAAACTCTATGGGGCAGTCCGACTCTGTCCTATAGGGTCACTATGAGTTGGAATTGACTTGACGGCAATGGGTTTGTTTTTTTTTTTTTTTTTTTTTTGGTTTATGGTCAGCTGATCTTTGACAAAGGACCAAAGTCCATTAAATGGGGAAAAGACAGTCTTTTAAACAAATGGTGCTAGCAAAACTGGATGTCCACCTGCAAAAAAATGAAACAGGACCCATACCTCACACTGTACACAAAAACTAACTCAAAATGGATCAAAAACCTAAATATAAAACCTAAAATGATAAAGAAAAAATAGGAATAATGTAAGGGGCCCCAATACATGGCATAAACACAATACAAGCCATAATTAACAATGCACAAACACCAAAAGATAAACTAGGTAACTGGGAGCTCCTAAAAATTAAACACTTATGCTCATCAAAAGAGTAAAAAGATAGACTGGCCCAAAAGCAAAGACGAGAAGACAGGAAGAAGAAGACAGGAAGGGACAGGAAAACTGGGAGAATGGACACGGGGAATCTCGGGTGGAAAGGGAAAGGGGGAGAGTGTGACACAATGCAGGGACTGCAACCAATGTCACAAAACAATTTTCGTATAAATTTTTGAATAAGAAACTAATTTGCTCTATAAACTTTCACCTAAAGCACACAAAAAAACCCAAAAGACCCCACTTTGTGAATGAAACCCAACAAAGAGGAAAGCTGCAAAAGGCAGGAGAGGATCCTCTTTCTTTAAAAAATAAAACAAACAAAAAATACCACAACTCAACATGAACTCTCTAGCTCTTGCCCAATCCCCCTATTGGCTTATACTCCAGTCTTTTCTCAGGTACAGGTCATCCTCACCCTCTCCTTTTCCCTACCTCTCATTAACGACTTGCCTGCAGAATTCTGGGATTTCCCTCCCTTCGTTTCCAGCTCCTTCTGTCCTGTGGCCTCCTCAGTTAATTACCAAGGTTTTTATACCAGAAAAGCTATTGATGGTTTTCCAGATCTGTCGTTGCAATTTGACCCTCCTATTCCCTTCATTTTTCTTGAACCTCTCTAATCCCTTATTCCTAAATAGTCCCACATCTGTTGACTGTCTTCTTTTACTCCTGCTAACACTTCTTCTATTTCCTGGGGTTCTCCTCATTTTCCCATGAATCTAGGTATCCACTCAAGCATGTCAAGTTATTCTCCCAAGCACTCATCATTCTCCCTCTGCCCCAATCAAGTGAGGAATCCTGTAGCAAGAGAGAAGTCTGACATCGTGAGCAGTCTGTTAAGAAAGTTCATGGCTGAACTGTCCCTTTTCTCAGCTAATATAGCTTTTTTGTTATTTCATATACAGTTTGTATATAAGACACCTCTTCCCCTGAGAACTCATTATATGGAATGAATTGTTTCTGATTCCTGTTGAGGAGAAACAAATAGCAACCTAAAGACTGTAAGGAGGAGAGGAAGTTCCCCCCTGAGGAGGAGGCCTCCCTCTGCCCTTGGCCAGACAGTAGGCACTGGTCAGGGCAGGGGAGGAGGCAGGATCTCTATCAGGATCACCTGACATCTGATCACAACCATGGATGGGCCTGTCGCTGAGGTATCAGTGGGGGAATCTCAGCTCAGAGAAACACCTATCTCCCAATTTCTGCTCAGTCTCACTGTCCAGTAGCTAGTTCCTCTCTGGGCCCCTGGGAAGCCTCAGGCCACGCCCAGTTCAGGCCCAGCCATGTCAGAAATGACACTCAGCCATTGGAACTACACAGAGGACTCAGGGAGGCATTCGTTGGCCAGGGGAAGAAAAGTACATTTGCATTAATTGCCCTTTTCTCCTCTGGGGTTTGAGGGTGATGTCTTAGTTATCTAGTGCTGCTATAACAGAAATACCACAAGTGGATGGCTTTAACAAACGGAAGTTTATTCTCTCACAGTTTAGCTGGCTAGAAGTCCAAATTCAGGGCTTCAGGGCTTCCCTCCAGGGGAAGGCTTTCTCTCTCTGTCAGCTCTGGACAAAGTTCCTTGTCATCAATCTTCCCCTGGCCTAGGAGCTTCTCAGCACAGGGACCCGGGGTCCAAAGCACATGCTCTGCTCCTGGCTCATCTTTCTTGGTGGTATGAGGTCCTTCTCTTCCCTGCTTGCTTCTCTCTTTTATATCTCAAAAGAGATTGACTCAAGATACAACTTAATCCTGTAGGTTGAGTCCTGCCTCATTAACATAGCTGCCTCTAATCCTACCTCATTGATATCAGAGGTTAGGATTTATAACACATAGGATAATCACATCAGATCACAAAATGGTTAACAACCACACAATACTGGAAATCATGGTCTATCCAAGTTGACACACATTTTGGGTGGACATAATTCATTCTGTAACATTCCACCCTTGGCCCCTAAAAAATCATGTCCTTGCCACATGTAAAACACATTCACCCCATCGTATCATCCCGAAAGTGTTAAATCAACTCCAAGTCCAAATTCCAAAAATTCCTCTTCATCTGTGAAATCTAGAACATGTTATCCACTTCCAAAGTATGATGGTGGGAAAGGCACAAAGTAGACATTTTCTTTACAAATGAGAGAAACTGGAGAGAAAGGAGGGACATCAGACACCAAGCAAAAAAGCAGAACACATTACATTAGCTCTCAAGGCTTGAAAATAATCATCTGTTCTCTGAGACAATTTAGGCAATGGCCCTGCCCTCCAGACTCTGGGTGTTGGCCACACTCTCCAGATTCTGGGTGGAGGTCCCCTAGCCCTGGGCTTCAGCTCCACCTTTCAGGCCCACTGGAATGGCAACTGTGTTCCCTCACATTTGGGAAGACTCACTCTCCTAGTCCATCTGAGTGGCAACTCCACAACCTCAGCCCTGGCAGGCCCCCTTCTTCTGCCCCTTAGGCAGGGCAGCCCTGCCTCCTCAGCTTTGGGCAGCAGATCTGGCCCCATCCCTCTGACACACGTGAAAGTCAGCCCTACACTCCAGAACCAAGTTGGCGAAGATCTGACTCTTTGAAATCTAGGAGACTGTGGCCTCACCCTTCGAGACTGAGGCAGCTCTGCTTCCTGTGTTCCTTGCCTCTTCAGCTTCTGCTTCCTAGTTGCTTTGCCTCTTGGCCCCTCGGGCCTCTTGGGCCAACCTGGAGTCTGCCCCACTCAGGCAAGTGTTCCAAAACTCTTTAGCTCTACCTATAAGTGACTGGGGGCATCCCACTCCACCAGGAATCCTCCTGCCCAAAGGTACTCAGCTTGCATGCCATCTCACGCCAGTCTCCTGGGTCTGCTGCTGCCATTTCTCTGCTGCTGCTTCTCACTTTCTGTGGTGTCTCCAGTGTTACAGCTCTCCACACTTCCTTCTGAGTTCTCATCAGAACTGTCTTTGATTCCATAATTCCACTAACAGTCTCTTCAAGGCAATCTAGGCCTTTACTATTAAGCACTTTAAAGAGTCTACCCATTACTCAATTGTAAAACCACTTCCACATTGTAGGTATCTGTTAGAGAAGCACCCAACTCTCCTGGTACAAAAATCTTAGTTATCCAGTGCTGCTATAACAGAAATACCACAAGCGGATGGCTTTAACAAACAGAAGTTTATTCTCTCACAGTTTAGGAGGCCAGAAGTACGAATTTAGGTCACCACCTCCAGGGGAAGATTTTCTGTGTCAGCTCTGGGGAAAAGTCCTTGTTATCAATCTTCCCCTGGTCTAGGAGCTTCTCAGCACAGAGACCTTGGGTCCAAAGCACATGCTCTGCTCCTGGCTCATCTTTCTTGGTGGTATGAGGTCCCTCTCCTCTTTGTTCACTTCTCTCTTTTATATCTCAAAAGAGATTGACTCAAGATACAACCTAATCTTATATATTGAGTCCTGCCTCATTAACATAACTGTCTCTAATCCTACCTTATTAACATCAGAGGTTAGGACTTATATAGAATAATCACATCAGATCACAAAATGGTTGACAACCACAATACTGGAAATCATGGCCTAGCCAAGTTGACACACATTTTTGGGAGACACAATTCAATCCACAACAGGGGACAAGAGAGACCTGTGGCATGTCTGCCTCAGGAGAGCACTAGAGGTCTGCACCATGGCCTAGACTCCACTCTTCCTCCTCAACTTCCTTGCTTACTGCACAGGTCAGATGGCTCTCAGCACCCTGATTCCCCAGCTCTCTTAAATTATCTCCCAAACTCATCCCCGAAATGTCCTCTCTTGTCCTTTCTCCAGACGTCATGGGAGTCTGTTTTCAGGGTCCCTCTCACAGTCTGTGCTGACTCAGTTGCCCTCTGCATCTACCACACTGGAAGCCCCGACCAAGCTCATCTGCACCCTGAGCAGTGAGCACAGCACCTACAACGTTGAATGGTACCAGCAGAGACAAGGGAAAAGCCCCTGGTTTGTGATGAATATGGGGAGTAGTGGTATCTTGGGATCCAGAGGGGACAGGATGCCCGATCGTTTCTCGGGCTCCAGTTCTGGGGCAACCGCTACTTAACCATCACCAACATACAGTCTGAGGATGACGCTGACTACATTTGTGGTGTGTCTCATAGCATTGGAGTGCCATTTGGGTAAAGCACAGTGTCTTAGTTATCTAGTGCTGCTATAACAGAAATATCACAAGTAGATGGCTTTAACAAAGAAAAACTTATTCTCTTACAGTCTAGGAGGCTAGAAGTCCAAATTGAGGGTGCCAGATTCAGGGGAAGGCTCTGAGAAAAGGTCCTTGTCATCAATCTTTCCCTGGTCTAAGAGCGTCTCAGCACAGGGACCCTAGGTCCAAAGGACGCATGCTCCTGGCTCTTCTTGCTTGGTAGTAATGAGGTCCCCCTGTCTCTCTGCTCGCTTCTCTCTTTTATATCTCAAGAGATTGACTCAAAATACAACCTAATCTTAGAAATTGAGTCCCGCCTCATTAATCTGACTCTAATCCTGCCTTATTAACATCATAGAGGCAAGGTTTACAACACATAGGAAAATCACATCAGATCACAAAATGGTCGACAATCACACAATACTGGGAATCATGGCCTAGCCAAGTTGACACACATTTTGGGGGGACTCAATTCAATCCATAACACATAGTTACCCAAATGGACAGGGAACTGAGACAAAAATGGTTTTCTCTGCACTATTATTAAGGCTAACATGTAGCTTCAGAAAATGTCTGGTGTTCTCAACCATCAAAAGTGTTGGTTTCTTGAAAATTTTCAGCAGGAGAGCCAAATTTATGATGATTCCTGCCATTAGCTCCCTGGGAATAAGGTTGCTAGGCCAAGCTGCTCAAGAGTGCACAGATCCGTATTAATAATGAAAATATAAAAACAGACACTGATGCCTCTGCTGATCCTCTACTTTGTCACTACATAGAGTGTAAGGACTCTTTCCTCCAAGTTGAAACAGTACACTCAGCTACACACTGCACTCCTGCCTCATTTGAATGACCACCCTGAGAAGATAACTTACTTAACTTCTGAACTGAGAAATCTGGGGATTCTATCAACATGCTGTAGGAGCCCTGGTGGTGCAGTGGTAAAAGCAATTGGCTGCTAACTGAAAGGTCAGCGGTTCAAACCCATCAGCCACTCCGCCGAAGAAAGATGTGGCAGTTTGCTTTCCTGAAGATTTACAGCCTTTGGAAACCCTACGGGACAGTTCTACTCTGTCCTAAAGGGTCACTAGAAGTCGGAATTGACTCAACAGCAACAGGTATCAACATGCTTGAAAGCACATTCTAGATACACAGATACAGAGATATACATAAACTATGGATAGTAGAAGCAAAAGCTTCCAATCTTTTGGCTGCTTCTGAAGTCACAGGAGAATTGATCTCAGGTGCACAGTGCCTGGATTTTGGGAGTGAAAGACAAGCATGAGGAGTTAACTCCACCACAAGCAAAATGGCAATTGATATGCAATTATAGACCAATGAGGAAGGACTAAGAAATAGCCATTAAGGCCACCTTGACTCTCCGCTAAGGCTGAAAGTGAGGATTTTTAATTTTTTCAAAGGAGGTAGTGCCAGAACACTCTGGAATGATGGAGTGAGGAACTTAGTAAATCTGCTTTACCATAAAGGCCATGAAAACACTGGCAAAAATTTTTAAATCAACTTTTTCAGAATTCTCGAAATTCACCAAAGGCTCCCAACAATTTGTGGAGCATTTATTCGAAAGAAATGATTGACGATGGAAAAACAGCAAGCATTGTGACATTTTTCCTTGCCTATTCTCATCCCTCTCTCCCTCGCTCCATTAACCTTGAAAACCAGCAGCTTCACATCCACAGTAGCTGTGGAAACCAGCAGCCCAGCAGTCCCTGAAGGTGACAACAGGTTTGGAGTTCCCCCCAAAAGCCCCATCCCGGATATTGTCATTAGCTGATGTGTTTGGTAATGCCATGGAAAAGTCCCATTTTCAGCACTTGTCTTTATTTGAGCTGACTCAAGAGTGTTTTTGTGTAAACAACCCCATCACCAGGGTGTTTGTCAAAAGCAACCAGAGGCATTTGTTTACACTGCAACTGCCTGAGGCAGTGATACAAGAATAAGTAAACAATAGGCTGATCAAAAAACCTAAAAGGAAAACCTGGCATGAGATGCTTATAGGAGGTGTTGATGAGCAATGATATGGTCTTTGGAATCTAGAAAACCATCACATCTTTAGGACCAAGTACATGCCAAGGTAAGAACTGAGAAGGCCCTAATCTCTCTCCCCTAGCTAAAATTGAAGCTCTGTGCAAGTAGGAAGCAAAGGCTAAGGCATAGGCATAAACTGCTGAAGTGTTGAAGAGATGTATTGGTTCAAGGCATATAAGGAAATATCTGTCTAATAATTAGCTGACCACCAACCTAACATGGAATAGACTCCAGTGGCTACATACAACAAAGAATACAGACTTCCTGAATTAGTCCAGTAAAGTCATTAAACAATAACAACAAATAACAACTACTAATATCCCTGGAGGAAAAGATCTGATTTCCAGAGTTGACACATTATATTTTTTTAAATGCCCATTTTTAAAAATAAAATTAGGAGGAGACTTCAGGCAACATGGCGTTCTAGGCAGAAGCACCGTGCCATCCCTCCACAGCAAAGATCTGAAAAACAGCTAAACAGAGAAACAGGAATCCTGAAATCCTAAACATTAAATGAAGAGATAAAGAACTCAGCCAAGCACCAAATGGAATAAGTAACTGACAGAGAACAGAGAGTGAGGAGACATAAATGGAGAGGTCCCCTATCAGCTAACACAGCATGGATTGATCATCTTGGACTCCTATCAGAGACCAGCAAATAGGGGGTACAAGAAAGCAGCCTAACGGAGCTTCCAGCAGGAGACAGAACCGGTAAACAGCGATATACGCTTTCCCACCCCCTACCTTCTTCACCCCCACTCAGCTTCCTCTGCTTCCCGCGGCCACAGTCTCTCCGCCAGGAAGCACCAGCTGCTTGGATTCCACCTGCCTGGACTGGCCAACTCCCTAAGTGCCATTTGTTGGCTGCTGGTGTTGCTTTTTTCTGCTTCTTTTGATTTCTTCCTTACCTCTCACCACCTCCCCCTCCTTTTGCTCAAATACCTGGCTCCATGTGCCATCTTTGCTTCTTCCTGAGGGGCTATGGAGCTCCCTGAGGGGCTGGGAACTGCTTCCTGGTCGGTGCTGCCATGCTGGTGGGATCCCAGGGCATTTTTGTTTGTTTTCTTTTTCTTTTCTTGAGTTGGGAGCCCATTCTAGCCTGGCTGTGCTGTTCAGCTTGGGACCTACCCCTCAGCTTGCGCAGATGCGCAAAGGGATCCCTGAGAGCATTTCTTTTTCAGTTTTTTTTTTTTTTTTCTGTTTTTGGGTTTTTTTTTCTTGTTCTTTTCTTTTAAATTGTTTTGTTTTCTTTTCCCCCTTTTTCCCTTTTTGTCTTTCTTCATTACTCAGTTTCTTGTCTCTCTGTACCTTCCTTCTATTCCTGTCCCCTGGATACCAGGCACTGAATACCTCTACAACTCCTAGCCAGGCCATACTTCAACATCTGGGGACAACTTCCCCTGACCTCGTAGCCGCACTGGTGGGATCTCTGGAAGCTTTGCTGTTCTTTTTTCTTTCTAATTTTTATTTATTCATTCTTTTCTTTTTCTTCTTCTTCCCCTTTTTGTTTTTCTCCATTTCATAGTATCTCATCTCTCCACTCCAACGGCAAGCTCCCCTAGCACTCTTTTGTTTGTTTGTATGTTTTTGCCTCCTGTTCCTCTCTCCTCTCTCCCATACCCATCTTAGCTCCACAAATCACAATCTCCCCCCCCCCATCCTGCCTACCTGCACTGTGCACTTAACATCACACCACCAAGCAGCACATGCACGGCCAACTGGAACCTACCCTGCACTGATTACAGACCCACACTGGTGGCTGTAGTAAGTGCCACGAACAACCCATCCCAACAACTTCTCTTTAGCTAGACTTGCCCTATTGTACCATATCTGAGTGACTGACCCTGCCAGTTGGAGGAACTGAAAAGTATCATGCCCACAGATTAGCAAACAACAAAGAACACACAGCCCGCCTGCTCAGACATAGCCAAATTAAAAAAAAAAAAAGGACGAAACAAACAAATCTACAATCAATAAACTAGAAAAATAACTACTGAATGCCCTGAAGATAGCAGACAATATCAAAACATTTACCAAAACAGGGCAGGATGGTTCCAGTATGCATCCAAAATAAAACACCAGATGACTTTCCAGTAGAAGAAGAGCCACTAGCACTACCTGATAGGGAATTCAAATCTCTAATACTCAGAATTATCCAAGAGTTGAAGCAAAAAGCAGACAAAAATGAGGAAAAAATAGACAAATTCATGGAAGAGGCAGACAAATCCATGGAAAATACAGACAAAAATGGAAGAATTCAGGAAAATAATGCAGGAACAAAATACCAAAATAAATTCACAACTAGAAATTATACAAAAACAACAATTAGAAAACCAAAAGATAAAGCAACAAGGTTTCAGAAATGGACAATGTCACAAAAGGGCTGAGGAGCAGATTTGAAATGGTGGAAGACAGGATCAGCAGAATTGAAGACAAACACTTGGATGCAACCTGTTTGAGGAAAAATCAGAAAAAACAATGAAGAAAAATGAAGAGACCCGAATTATGTGGGATACAATCAAAAGCAAAAGTCTGCACGTGATTGGAGTTCCAGAATAGGGGGAGAAAAGAGAAGACACGGAAAGGATCATTGAAGAACTGCTGACAGAAAACTTCCCCAATATCATGAAAGATGGAAAGCTGGCCATCCAAGAAACTCAACGAACCCCATATAGGATAGCCCCAAAAGAAAATCACCAAGGCATATCATAATCACACTCGATAAAACCAAAGACAAAGAATCCTAAGAGCAGCTCAAGAAAAACAAAAAGTCACATACACAGGAGAAACAATAAAACTAAGCTCAGATTATTCAGCAGAAACCATGCAAGCAAGAAGGCAATGGGATGACATATATAAAACCCTAAAAGAAAAAAAACTGCCAGCCAAGAATAAGATACCCTGCAAAACTCTCATTCAAATATGATGGTGAAATTAGGTCATTTCCAGAAAAACAGAAATTAAGGCACTATGTAAAAACCAAATGAAACTCACGAGACTTATTAAAGGAAGTCCTTCGATCTGAGAACAAACAATATCAGACCACAGGCTGAATATAGGACATAGGATTGTACTAGCCAGATACCAACCTAGGAAATGAACTCTTAAGGACTATGCAAAACCAAAAGAATTACAAAAGGGAACCAGAGAGGTTAATCTGTAAATGACAACAGCATCAGAACAATAAAAGATGAAATAAATGGTGTAGATAAAGAACCTTCTAATGGAGAGGAAGTCAAGCAATACCAAGTAATAATATACTGGTTCAAATCTAGAAAGATAAGGGTAAATTTCAAGGTAACCACAAAGAAAGTTAACAAACCTACTCATCAAAATAAAGAAGAAAAACATAAAGTCTCAGTAAAAACAACCTACAAAAACAAAAGACATCAAAAAAATTTCACAGACAAAAGGAACTCAGCACAGGGGAGTAAGAGGAACAAAACTGGAGGACATTATGCTGAGTGAAATAAGTCAATCACAAAAAGGACAAATATTGTATGAGACCTCTACTGTATAACTCATGTAAAAGTTTACACACAAAAAGAAACCATCTTTGCTGGTTACGAGGGATGGGAGGAGTGGGGGGGGACTAAATAGATAAGTGGTAACTTTGGTAAAGGGTAAGACAGTACACATTACTGGGGAAGCCAGCACAACTTGTACAAGGAAAGGTCATGGAAGCCCCATAGACACTTCCCAATTCCCTGACGGACTGAATTGCTGGGCCGGGGGGCTGTGGGGACCATGGTCTCAGGGAACATCTAGCTCAATTGGCATAACAGTTTATAAAGACAATGTTCTACATTCCACCTTGGCGAGTAGCGTCTGGGGTCTTAAAAGCCTGTGAGCAGCCATGTAAGATACTCCATTGGTCTCACCCCTTCGGGAGAAGGGAGAATGAAGAGAACAAGATACAAGGAAAAGATTAGTCCAAAGGACTAATGGACCACAGCTACCACGGCCTCCACCAGACTGAATCCGGTACAGCTAGACGGTGCCCGGCTACCACCGACTACTCTGACCAGGATCACAACAGAGAATCCTGGACAGAGCTGGAAAAGGATGTAGAACAGAATTCTAACTCACAACAAAAGACCAGATTTACTGGTCTGACAGACTAGAGAAACCCCGAGGCTACAGCCCCTGGACACCCTTTTAGCTCAGTGGTGAAACCCCTCCCAAAGTTCACCGTTCAGCGGGGGATTGGACAGCTTCATAAAACAAAACAGGACTAATGAGGCACAGCAGTCCGGGGACAAGGACTAGAAGGCAGGAGGGGGCAGGAAAGCTGGTGATAGGGAACCCAAAGTTGAGAAGGGACAGTGTTGACATGTCATGGGGTTGTTAACCATTGTCATAGGGCAATATGTGTACTGTTTAATGAGAAACTATTTGTTCTGCAAACCATCTAATGTATTAAAAAAAGAGAATTATGTATTTTAGATCAAATTGACAACAGCAACTCAAAAAGTTTGATGGGAAGCCTAGGGGACAGTGAGTTGAAGATAATGGTGATGGAATAATTTGTAAAGGGATAGTGAGAATAGCAGCACAACTGGAAGAATGTAATCGATGTCACTGAATTGTACATGTAGAAACTTTCAAAATGGTGTAACTTTGGCTATGTATATTTTCACCAAAAAAAGGTCCTCAAGGTCGAGAAGGGATAGTGTTGACATGTCGTGGGGTTGTTAACCAATGTCATAAAGCAATATGTGTACTGATTGTTTAATGAGAAACTATTTGTTCTGTAAATCTTCATCTAAAGTACGATAAAAAAATTAATAAATAAAATTAGGAGATACGGAAAGACAGGAGGATGGTTCATACATAGGGAAAAAGTAGTTGATAGTGTTAAGCTAATCAAAAGCAGTTATTGTATATGCATATAGGGAAACCATTTTGATTCCAGAAAAAGCAAATGGCTCAAAGAAGCTAGGTACAATGAGGCTCATAAAGAGAAGAGGAGGAATATATAGATGAACCATGGCTAATCTTAACATGATTGACAGAACTCTGCCCTCCCCTTTTTACTGAAATCAACTGATATTAGCTCACCAGATGGCCTCTGGCTCCCCCTCCCAGCCATATCTTTTGAAATTCAAGTTCAGTAAGCCAGGCTTCCAACAGAAAATACTAGCAACTTTGGTTGAAAGAAAAGTAGGATCAATCCTGGTCAGGAACTTCCTTACAGTGAATATTTGGTTTCATGGGTAAGAAAACCCCAAAATCAAAGCAAGATGTCTGCTATCAGTTTCTCTCTTTGACATCTCCCCTCTCCTGATCGTGATTCGATTAGAATCTCTGATGACTAATGTTGGCCAGGTACCAATCTAGGTTTCTTCTGGTCTCGTAGGTACTGCTTTATGGGGTACCCTTTTGTGTAATATATGTTATTTTTGTTGTTTCCTTAGCTTCTCTTCATAGTTCCTCTAGTTGGAATGAGAACATTTGCTGTACCCTAGATGGCCACTGTCTTAGTCATATAGTACTGCTATAACAGAAATACCACAAATGGATGGCTTTAACAAAGAGAAGTTTATTCTCTCACAGTCTAGTAGGCTATAAGTCCAAATTCAGGGCGTCAGCTCCAGGCAAATGCTTTCTCTGTTGGCTCTGGAGGAAGGTCTGTGTCATCAATATTCCTTTGGTCTGGGAGATTCTCTGCACAGGAACTTCAGGTCCAAAGGACACGCTCTGCTCCTGGCATTGCTTTCTTAGTGGTATGAGGTTCCCAAGCATCTCTGCTCACTTCTCTCTTTTATATCTCAAAAGAGATTGGCTTAAGACACTATCCAATCTTGTGTACCTCATCAGTATAACTGCCGCTAATCCATCTTATTACATCATAGTGACAGAGTTTACAACACATAAGGAAATCACATCAGATTACAAAATGGTACACAGTCATACAATACTGGGAATCATGACGCAGCCAAAGTGATACACACATTTTTGGGGGGACATAATTCAATCCATGACAGCCACTTACAAGCTTTTAAGACCCCAGACGCCAAGCAGCATAGTAACTTGATAATAATATAAAAGATCAGAATGAGGGGAATGTATAAGACAATGGTCTGAAAGGCTTGTTTGACCATGAACCCAAATTTCCTAACCATGACCACAAATCAAAAGAAGATGCAAGAAGAGCATCTGCAGCCTGCACCGTATCTCTAACATAAACTTCTGCTAAAACTATACCTCAATATAATTCCTCTTAGGTGTCATTAATATGTACATAAAGATTTTCTTGCACTAAAGTACAAACTCCTCCTTGGGAAGCTGGTAAATAATCAAGAGCTAATCTATTTTATAATGTAATTATCTTCACCTGTGCTATTTCAGAGAGAGGGAGAGAGAGTATAGCATTGTCTAGATTATTAACAAAGCTACCCTTTCTAATATTATTTGTAGACTTAAAAATATTTTTTTCAGTAACTAAGGGTATCATGCTTCTTATAGAAAAACCAATCAATGCTCTTTTTGTCAATGAGCCCTGATTTGATAGCAGTATAGTCAATTGTTTGATGGCTTTCAGCCTTAGACTCACTCATTTTTCCAAATTTTCTTTTTGGGTAATTGGTTATGTAGAGATACATAGACAACAACAGAAATCATGTAACAAGAACAAATCTAATCTACATGTAAAAAACAAACTCATTAGTTGTGATTTCTCAAAGATAATGAACAAAAATCAAAGTTTGATAGCCCACAAGGGCTTGCCATAATTTCCTACTGAAATGTAAAATTTTTCTCTACAGTCACCCCACTCTCAATCAAAAGACAATCTCAAACCAAAGCTTTTCTTGATCTAAAATGTGGCTGTTTGTTATTATTTACTTAGGTGTAGCAAGAATGATAACTTCTAACATAGCCTTTTAAAATTGCTTTGCTGGAAATTTTCATAAGGAACTTCAGATTAAACTTGTAAAAGCCTCTTCAGGCCAGGAAGTCAACAGTTTGCCATCAAAAGCATTGGCTCCATAAAGTCAATCTTAGCTCTCTAAAAGTGTTCATACCTGTCTCTCAGCACCATTACCAAATATGACATTCCAGTCAAAGCTTAGTTATATAACTGAGATTTCCAATTATGCCCTGTTAACAACAGAGACAGATTCTTATTGAACTTAATGCAAATAATTACTTTGCCATAAAAAATAAGAACACTCATTAAGAGGTTTCCAATTCAAGAGGGATTAGGGAGAAATGATAAATATTTCATCTTTGTTTGCATAAACGTAGACTACTGAATTATTCTAAGTTAGAGGTAGTTTAGGAGAAGAGAGAAAATGGTTTCTTATACCCAGAAAACAAAACATTAAAACATCAAGTAATATTCCTCTACATAAAACCCATAATAATCTTCTAGTCCACTCAGTCCTGTCATTAATTTCAGTTCCATTTACCCTGGATCAGCAGTCATGAACCCATCAGCTTCTCCACAAGAGTTCTGGGAATCTTGATTCCATCCCATGTTATATGCAGTGCCACTGAGAAGTATCCAAATATCTGGCATAGTTCTTTTTATGGATCATTTTTGGGAAAAAAATCTCTGCCCTGTGGTTTATTGCAGGCATCTTCAGGGCATCATCAAAGTAAGAACTATCTGCAGATGATAAAACTTTAAAATATCCATGGTTAACTTATTACTAATAATAATCCATACAAGTGGAAGACCTGATGAAGATTCATCAAAAAGTAATAAAATGCAAAATAAAAGCCAACCCAAAATAAAACTGTAGACAAAGTATCTCTAAATATAGTGATTAATCTTATTTTCTAATTCTTGAAAATGGATAATCATAAGCTTTAGTGAGAAAAAACTTTGGATGTAACATACAATAATCCCAAGACATAACATAATATGAATATAAAGCATATAGTTAAGATATACCAGGAATATATCAGGATTATCAAGTTTCTAAACATCTGAATATTAATAAAGCTCTATAGATAAGTGGAGTAAATCTGCAGTTGAAACCCACTGATGTCAATGCTGCTAGATTTAAATTTAAGAAGAAAGTTGTAAACAAGTTAGCTATTAAAAAAATAATTAAAATTATGACTGATAATATTATGCTCTTACTGTCTAGTATTAAGCAAAAGATAGACACGTACACAAATTTTTACCCCAAAAAAATTAGACACTTCTCCTGATTTGACCACGTGTTTCATGCAACTCAAAACACATTAAGTAAGTCTCCATTATTTCCTAGCACCTTTCCCCTTACAAAGCAGAACAAATCTTCCATGGCTTTCCATGAAGTTTCAAAATTGTCAGGAGTTATCATAGGTCACCAAGATGGATATTTATTTAACGAAGGTGAAAATACCAAAAAACCAAACCAAACCCATTGCTGTTAAGTCGATTCTGACTCATAGCGACTCTATAGGACAGAGCAGAACTGCCTCATAGGGTTTCCAAGGAGCTGCTGGTGGATTCTAACTGATGAATTAAGAACTCTTAACCACTGCACCACCAGGGCTCCAAAGTGACAATAAGAAAGTAAATTCTTAGCTTTTTCAAAAGCAACTGAGCTTGGCTTTCTTAGTCAGGGACATAAAAGTTAGCATAAACTCAGAGACACAGAACCTTTGCCTCCTAGGCAGATTACACAGAAGAAATAATAACTTTTCATATTATAGGTAAAGGCAATAAACAGTAAACCAAGGAAACAAAATTATCAAATTGAGCAAATTTTACTAAGATTTTAACATATTTCATAGCTTTTCAGACTCAAGTATTATAAACCAAGGCAAATAAAATTTTTCCAAGTTTTATCCTTTAATATGCTCTTATATGATGGAATAAACTGACACTTTATTTTTGGTCTGATTTCTTAGAGTCTGCTAGGTCAAAACCAATTTCATAATACTATCAAGAGGTTATCAACACGGAATGCATTCTTTCTTGCTATCTCCAAATGATTTAATAAATGAACATTTTGATTAAACATTCCTCACTTTTAATTTCTGATATGGTTAATGTCGACAGTTACCCCTCCTGCCTCAATGCACTCACAAAATCTTTTGCATCCCCAAAGTTTGAAGAGTGCAAAGGCATACAAAGACAAAAAATAAATTAATTAAATAAAACAAACATTGCTTTTGGGAAACAAAACCAATTCTTTTCCTTAAAAAAAAACAAAAACAAAACCAAGAGCACAGTTGTATTCCTCTTGTCAAAGAAGAAAATCATATACCCTGTTAGAAGTGAAAGAAAAGGAGTTTTACTGAGAAATAATACAGTTCAAGCCGGGCAGCACTAAGTAAAAACACAAAGTGCTCCACTGTTCAAGCAGAGAGAGGGGTCTATATACATAGAGAACAAAGGAAAGGCAGGGGGTTAATGACTGATAAGATCAGCTTCAGCTTAAAGTCCTTTGAAATGTAAAGGTCAGCCACTTGGCTAGGAGAGAGTGAATTACCATATAGGTGAGAGGTGCCAGTCAGTTAGGTTACCCATAATTGCAGTCACAAACACATTTTTCCTGTGATCAAATTGTTTACATCCTGATACATTCTTCCCAGGAATAAATTGTATATATCCTGATCTTTTGCTTCCTGGGAACGCATGTTGGCCCCATCATTCTTACGTCTGACACAAGTGCCTCCAGTTTGAAACTTTTCCATTTACATTTCCCCCTTTTGATCAAGCCTGAACTAGGGAGCTCTGATCACCCACAATGGAGTAGCCTTTCTTGTGGAAGGACTTTGTCCATTTTCTTCAAGAGCTTTGGTTAATAAAACTTATTTTCTTCACCTTGCCAAGCTAATAGGCCTCATCTTCAGCGTGAGGTTTCATAAGGGACATCTTAATGGACAAGACCATTTTCAAGGAACTTTTCTTAGGACAGAATGTTAAAGGTCAAGATGAAACACACTCAAGGAGACAAAAGGGAGGTGATTAAATGACATGATCATTGGGGAAGCCTGTGAAACCAGCATGACTTTATCTGTAGGGTCAAATGGTTTTGAAGTACAGCATTTCATGAATAAAATGTGTTGAACTAAAGCAAAATAGCATTTTATATTTACACTAATAGAAATGAGGAGGAATACAAAGATTCCAAAATAAAGTAGCAATTTTTTCCACCATCCAACCCAAGAGGAAAACCCAATTACACATAATCTCAGTTAAGGAACAGGATTATTAAGAGGAGATACTACATGTTGCATATGATTAATATAGTATTTAATATTAGCACTATTGTCAGGAATATAGACACAGAAATCAGATTTTATTAAGGCACAGGTACCCCTTGGACTGCAGTGACAATGTCAAGGGCCATTCTATTTTGCAGTACTACTTTTTTCATCATTGCTATTTTAGTATTGATTTCTTGAAGCCCATGGGCACCATCATTTAGAAAAATCTGTACATATTTGATTAATATTTCTACATGTCCTATAACATCTTCAAGTCCTACCTGAGGTATGAATACTGCTGTTAAATGATCAAGCCAATGAAACACTGATCAAGACCATCGAGCTCTTAATATGGGTGAATTAGCTGGTAAAACTACCATGTTTGTTGTACTGTGGTGGCTTACATGTCGTGATGCTGGAAGCAATGCCACCAGTATTTCAAATACCAGTAGGGTCACATGCAATAGACAGGTTTCAATGGAGCTTCCAGACTAAGATAAACTAGGAATAAGGACCTGGCAGTCTATTTCTGAAAAAATTAACCAGTGAAAACCTTATGAATAGCAGCAGAACACTGTCTGATATAGCACCGGAAGAAGAGCCCCTCAGGTTGGAAGGCACTCAAAAGATGACTGGGGAAGAGCTGTCTCCTCAAAGAAGAGTTGACTTTAATAACATGGATGGAGTCAAGTTTTCGAGACCTTCATTTGCTGTTGTAGTATGACTCAAAATAAGAAGAAACAGCTGTAAACATCCATTAATAATAGGAATGCAGAATGTAAGAAGTATGAATCTAGGAAAATTGGAAATCACCAAGAATGAAATGGAACACATAAACATTGATATTCTAGGCTTTAGTGAGCACAAATGGACCGTTATTGGCCATATTGAATTGGACAATCATATGGTCTACTATGCCTGGAATGACAGATTGAAGAAGAATGGCATAACACTCATTGTCAAAAAGAACAATTCAAGATCTATCCTAAAGTACAACGCCGTCAGTGATAGGATAATATCCACAAGCCTGCAAGGAATAACAGCTAATATGATGACTATTATTCAAATTTACACACCAACCACTAAAGCCAAAGATGAAGAAATTGAAGATTTTTATGAAATTCTGCTGTCCAAAATTGATCTAACATCCAATTAAGATGTATTAATAATTACTCATGATTGGAATGTGGAAGTTAGGAGCAAAGAAGGACTGGTAGTTGGAAAATATGGCTTTGGTGATAGAAATGAAGCCAGAGATCACAAGATAGAATTTTGCAAGACCAACAACTTCTTCATGGCAAATATCTTTTTTCAAAAACATAAACAGCAACTGTACACATGGACCTTGCCAAATGGAATACATAGGAATCAAATCCACTATATTTGTGGGAAGAGACAAAAGGAAAGCTCAATATCATCAGTCCGAACAAGGCCAAGGGCTGACTGCAAAACAGACCATCAATTCCTCATATGCAAGTTCAAGCTGAAGTTGAAGAAAACTAGAAAAAGTACAACAGAGCCAATGTATGACCTTTAGTATATCCCATCTGAATTTAGAGACCATCTCAAGAATAGATTTGATGCGTTGAACACTAATGACCGAAGACCAAATCAGTTGTGGAATGACATCAAGACATCAAGGACATCATACATGAAAAAAGCAAAAGTTCATTTAAAAGACAGGAAAGAAAGAAAAGACCAAAATGGATGTCAGAAGAGACTCAGAAACTTGCTCTTGAACTTAGAGTAGCTAAAGCAAATAGAAGAAATGATGAAGTAAAAGAGCTGAAAAGAAGATTTCAAAGGGTGGATTGAGAAGACAAAGTAAAGTATTATAATGAAATGTGCAAAGACCTGGACTTAAAAAACCAAAAGGGAAGAACATGCTCAGCATTTCTCCAGCTGCAAGAACTGAAGGAAAAATTCAAGCCTCGAGTTGCAACATTGAAGAATTCTACAAGGAAAATACTAAATGATGCAGGAAGCATCAAAAGAAGATGGAAGGAATACAGTCACTATACTAAAAAGCTGCTTCTTGGACACTCTATGGGGTGGTTCTACTCTGTCCTATAAGATCGCTATGAGTTGGAACGGATTCAACGGCAACAGGTTCAGGTTTAGTATCGAAAGTAATTAGTCAACAGTCAAGCATTTCAGGAGGTAGCATATGATCAACAACCGAGGGTAATGAAAGAAGTCCAAGCTGCACTGAAGGCACTGGCAAAAAAACAAGACTCCAGAAACTGACGGAATACCAATTGAGATGCTTCAACAAACAGATGCAGCGCTGGAGGTGCTCACTTGTCGCTGTCAAGAAATTGGGAAGACAGCTACCTGGCCAACTTGACAGGAAGAGATCCATATTTGTGCCCATTCCAAAGAAAGGTGATCCAATCGAATGTGGGAATTATCGAACAATACCATTAATATCACACACAAGTAAAATTTTGCTGAAGATCATTCAGAAGCTGTTGCAGCAGTACATTGACAGGCAACTTCCGGAACTTCAAGCCAGATTCCAAAGAGGACATGGAACAAGGGATATCATTGCTGATGTCAGATAGATCTTGCCTGAAAGCATAGAATACAAGAAAGATGTTTAATCTATGTTTTATTGACTATGCAAAAGCATCCAACTGTGTGGATTATGACAAATTATGGATAACATTGTGAAGAATGAGAATTCCAGAACACTTAATTGTGCTCATGAGGAACCTGTACATAGACCAAGAGGCAGTCGTTTGAACAGAACAAGGGGATATTGCCTGGATTAAAGTCAGGGAAGGTGTGTATTGACTGTATCCTCTCACCATACTTAATTTGTATGCTGGGCAAATAATCTGAGAAGCTGGACTACGTGAAGAAGAATGCAGCATCAGGATTGGTGGAAGACTCATTAACAACATGCAATATGCAGAAGACACAACCGTGCTTGCTGAAAGTGAAGAGGACTTGAAGCACTTACTGATGAAGATCAAAGACTACAGTCTTCAGTATGGATTACACCTCAACATAAAAAACAAAAATCCTCACAACTGGACCAATAAGCAACATCATGATAAACGGAGAAAAGATTGACGTTGTCAAGGATTTATTTTACTTGGATCCACAATCAACATCCATAGACGCAGCAGTCAAGAAATCAAACAACATATTGCATTGGCAAATCTACTCCAAAAGACCTCTTAAAGTGTTGAAAAGCAAAGATATTACTTTGAGGACAAAGATGTGCCTGACTCAACCCATGGTATTTTCAACCTTATACGCATGCAAAAGCTGGACAATGAATAAGGAAGACCAAAGAAGAATTGATGCCTTTGCAGCTAACAGACACATGAGGAAATGCTCGCAATCGCCAGCCATTAGAGAAATGCAAATCAAAACTACAATAAGATACCATCTCACACTGACATTACTGGCAGGAATCAAAAAAACAGAAAATAAATGGAGGGGTTGCACAGAGATTGGAAGTCTTATGCACTGCTGGTGGGAATGCAAAATGGTACAACCATTTGGAAAATGATATGGCACTTCCTTAAAAAGCTAAAAATAGAAATACCATATGATCCAGCAATCCCAGTTCTAGGGATATATCCTAGAGATGTAAGAGCCATCAAACAAATCGACATTCGTTGCAGCATTATTCACAATAGTAAAAAGAAGAAAACAACCTAGGTGCCCATCAATGGATGAATGGATGAGCAAAATGTGGTCCATACACACAATAGAATACTACACAACTATAAAGAACAATGAAGAATCTGTGAAACATATCATAACATGGATGAATCTGGAGGGCATTATGCTGAGTGAAATAAGTCAATCACAAAAGGATAAATACTGTATGAGACCAGTATTATAAAAAGTCATTACACAGAAAGCAACAATCTTTGATGGTTATGAGGAAGGGGTGGGGTGGGGAGGAAAAACACTAGACAATAGATAAGTGGTAACTTTGGTTAAGGGTAAGACAGTACACAATACTGGGGAAGTTAGCACAACTTGACCAAGGCAAGGTCATGGAAGCTTCATAGACACATCCAAACTCCCTGAGGTACCAAATTACTGAAAGCACCTTCACAGAGCTCCCAACAGGAGACAGAACCACCGATAATCAGCGATATAAGCTTTCCCACCCCCCACCCTTTTTCACCCTCACTCGGGCTCCTCTCCTTCCTGCAGTCACAGTCTCTTGGCCAGGAAGCACTGGCTTCATCCTGTGCCACTTAGATTCCACCTACTTGTTCTGGCCAGATCCTGGGGTGTCATTTGTTGGTTGCAGGTATTGCTTTTTTCCACTTCTTTTGGTTTCTTCCATACCTCTCACCACCTCCCCCTCCTTTCTCTCAAATACCTGGCTCTGTGTGTCATCTTTACTTCTTCCTGAAAGGCTGTGAAATGCCGCTGGACTGTGGAATTGCTTCCCAGCCCATGCCACCAAGCTGGTGGGATCCCCAGGGCTTTTGTTTCTTTGTTTTGATTTGTTTGCTGTTTTCTTTTCTCAGCTTGTGAGCCCCTTCTAGCTGGCCAGAACTGCGTGGCTTGGGAGCTACTCACTCCCTCAATCTGCACAGCTGTGTAGTGGGATCCCTGGGGGCATTTCTTTTTGTTTTGTTTTTTTCTATTTTTTTAGTTTTGTTTTTGTTTCTTTTCTTTTCTGTTCTCTTTTTCCCTTTTTGTCTTTCTTCATTTTTCAGTTCTTTGTCTCTCTATACTTACCTTCTCTTTCTGTCTCCTGAATACCTAGCACTGTGTGACAACTCTACCCCTTCTATCTAGGCTGTACTTCATGTGAGCAATCCTAGCAGCTGCACCAGTGGGATTCCTGGGGGCTTTTTTTTCCCTAATTTTTATTTATTCATTTTTTTCTTTTACCCTTTTTCTGCTTTCCTTTTTGTTTTTCTCCATTTCTCAGTCTCTCACATCTCCACTCCAACAGCAAGCTCCCTTAGCACTCTTTTTTGTTTGTATGTTTTTGGCTCCTGTTCCTCTCTCCTCTCCCTCCTCTTTCCCACACATATTTTAGCTCCACGCATCACAGTCTCCCCCCTCCTTCTTGCCTACCTGCACTGTGTGTTGAACCTCACACCTGCAAGCAGCACAGGCATGGCCTACTGGAACTTGCCCTGACTCCCAGCCCACCCTGTCATTCCTAGTATGTGCCACAAACAACGCATTCCAGCAACTCCCCTTCAGCTGGGTCTGCCCTGCTGAACCATACCTTAGTGACTGACCCTGCCCATTGTAGAACGAAGCTAAAAGTATTGTGCCCACAGATGAGCAAAGAATGCACAGCCTGCCTACTCAGACATAAGCAAATAAAAAAAGGAGGATGAAAAAAAAATCTACAATCAGTAAATGAGGAAAATAACTAATGAATGTCCCAAAGACAGCAGACAGTATCAAACCATATTAAAAAACAGGACAAGATGGTTCAAGTAGGTGTCCAAAATAAAACGCCAGATGACTTTCCAGCAGAAGAAAAGGCACTAGAATTACCTAATAGGAAATTCAAATCTCTAATATTCAGAGATATCCAAGAGTTGAAGCAAAAGGCAGACAAAAATGAGGAAAAAATAGACAAATTCATGGAAAAGAGACAAACTCATGGAAAATACAGACAAAAATGGAAGACTTCAGGAAAATAATACAGGAATAACTTCACAACTAGAAATCATACAAAAACAACAATTAGAAATCCAAAAGATAACAAAATTTCAGAAACGGACAATGTCATACAACGGCTGAGGAGCAGGTTTGACACAATGGAAAACAGTATCAGTGAAATTGAAGACATATACTTGGATACTACTCTGAGGAAAAATAAGAAAAAATAATGAAGAAAAATGAAAAAACCCTGAGAATTATGTGGGATACAACCAAAAGCAAAAATTTTCGAATGATCAGAGTTCCAGAACAGAGGGAGAAAACAGAAAACACAGAGAGGATCACTGAGGAACTGCTGACAGAAAACTTCCCCAATATCATGAAACATGAAAAGCTGATATTCAAGAAGCTCAACGAACCCCACATATGATAGACCGCAAAAGAAAATCACCAAGGCATATCATAATCACACTTGCTAAAATGAAAGACAAAGAATCCTGACAGCAGCTCGAGAAAAACAAAAAATCACATATACAGGAGAGACAATACACTAAACTCAGATTATTCAGCAGAAACCATGCAGGCAAGAAGGCAATGGGATGACATATATAAAACCTTGACAAAAAAATAATTTCCAGCCAAGAATAATATATCCTGCAAAACTCATTCAAATATGATGGTGAAATTAGGACATTGCCAGATGAACAGAAATTAAGGACTATGTAAAAACCAAACCAAACCTACAAGCATTATTAAAGGCAGTCCTTCAATCTGAGAACAAATAACATCAGACCACAGGCTGAATCTAGGATGCAGGATCATAACAGCCAGATACCAACCTAGGAAATGAACTTGCAAGGAATATCCAAAACCGAAAGAATTACAACAGGTAACCAGACGGGTTAATCTGTAAATGACAGCAACATCAGAACAATAAAACAGGGAATAAATAGTGTAGGTATAGAACCTTCCAATGGAAAGGAAAGCAAGGTGATACCAAGTAATAATAAACTGGTTCAAACTTAGGAAGATAAGGGTAAATTCCAAGGTAACCACAAAGAAAGTTAACAAACCTACTCATCAAAATAAAGAAGAAAAACATAAATTCTCAGTAAAAACAAAATGGCCAAGAACAAAAGAAATTATAAAAAAATCCACAAACAAAAGGAATTCAGCACAGGAGAGTAAGAGAAACAAAGAAAACAGCACCACAAAAAAAGCACTACAAAATGACAGCAATAAACTCACACCTATCAATAATGACACTGAATGTTAAATGGCCTAAATGCACCCAAAAGAGATGGAGAGTGACATAATGGATTTAAAAAAAGGATCCATTAATATGCTGTGTAGAAGAGACACACCTTAGAAACACAGGCATAAATTTATTAAAAATCAAAGGATGAAAAAAAAATATATCAAGCAGTGACCAAAAAAGAGCAGGAGTGGCAAAACTAATCCCAGATAAAATAGACCTTAAAACAAAATCCACCAGGAAATTTAGACAAAGGACACTATATAATGATTAACGAGACAATACATCAAGAAGACATAACCATAATAAACATCCAGGCACCCAATGACAGGGCTACAAAATAAATACAACGAACTCTAACAGCACTGAAAGGAGAAACTGAAAGTTCCACAATAATAGTAAGAGATTTCAACACACCACTCTCAATAAAGGACAGAACATCTAGAAAGAAACTCAGCAAAGACACAGAAGAACGAAAGGGTGCAATCAGCCAACTTGACCTAACAGACATATACAGAACACTCCACCCAAGAGCTGCAAAGTACACGTTCTTTTCCAATGCACATGGAACGTTCTCCAGAATGGACTACATCTTAGGCCACAGAGCAATCCTCAAAAAGATCCAAAGGGTTGAGATAATACAAAGTATCTTCTCTGACCACAATACCATCAAGGTAGACGTTAATAGCAGGAAGAGCATGAAAAAAAAATGAATTACATAGAAACTAAATAAAACCCTGCTTACACATCATGAGGTAACAGAAGAAATCAGAGATAGAATCAAAAAATTGCTAGAATCAAACGAGAATGAAAACGCATCTTACCAAAACCTTTGCAATACACTAAAGCCAGTCCTCAGAGGACAAATTATAGCAATAGATGCACACATCAAAAAAGAAGGGACAAAATCAAAACATTAGCTACACAACTCAAACAAACAGAAAGAGAATGGCAAAAGAAGCCCACAGCCACAAGTAGGAAGGAAATAATAAATATCAGAGCAGAAATAAATGAAATAGAGAATAGAAAAACTGTAGAAAGAATCAACAAAACCAAAACTTGGTTCTTTGAGAAGATCAACAAAATCGACAAACCACCAGCCAGATTGACAAAAGAAAAATAGGAGAGGACACAAATAACCCAAATAAGAAATGAAATGGGGGAGATCACAACAGACCCAATTGAAATAAAAAGGATTATAACAGAGTATTATAAAAAACTATACTCCAGCAAATTTGAAAACCTAGAGAAAATGGATAAATTTCTAGAATCACACTACCTACCCAAACACAAAGTGATGTTGAAAATCTGAATAGATCCATAAGAAGAGAAGAGATTGAAAAGGTAATAAAAAAAAATTCCCAACAAAAAGAAGTCCTGACTCAGATGTCTTCACTGGAGAATTCTACCAAACATTCAGAGAAGAGCCTATAACAGTACTACTCAAACTACTTCAGAACTTAAAAAAGGAAGCGACACTTCCGAATTCATTCTATGAAGCCAGCATAACCCTGATACCAAAACCAGGCAAAGACACTACAAGAAAAGAAAATTACAGACAAATATCTCTCATGAATATGGATGCAAAAATTCTCAACAAAATTCTAACAAATAGAATTCAGCATCATATCAAATAAAATACACCGCAACCAAGTAGGATTCATACCAGGTATGCAAGGTTGGTTCAACATTAGAAAATCAATTAATGTAATCCACCACCTAAATAAAAGGAAAGAATCACATGACCATCTCAATTGACACAAAAAAGGCATTCGACAAAGTCCAACACCTGATTAAAACTCTCAATAAAATAGGTATACAAAGGAAATTTCTTAACATAATAAAGGGCATTGTCATGGATTGTATTGTGTCCCCCCAAAATATCTGTCAATTTGGCAGGGGCATGATTCCCAGTATTGTATGATTGTGTACCATTTTGTGATTTCCTTATGTGTTGTAAACCTTAACGCTATGATGAGGCTACAATGATGAGGTCTACAAGATTGGATAGTTTCTTAAGCCAATCTCTTTTGAGATACAAAAAAGAGAAGTGAGCAGAGACACATGGGAACCTCATACCACCAAGAAAGCAGTGCCTGAAGCAAAGAGCATCCTTTGGACCTGAGGTTCCTGTGCTGAGATGTTCCTAGACCAAGAGAAGACTGATGCATCACAAGAACCTTCCTCAAGAGCCAAGGAAGAAAGCATTACCCTGGAGCTGACACCCTGAATTTGGACTTGTAGCCTACTGGACTGTGAGATAATAAACTTCTCTTTGCTAAAGCTATCCACTGGTGGTGTTTCTGTTATACCAGCACTAGATGACTAAGACAGGCATCTATGCAAAACCAACAGCCAACATCATTCTTAATCGAGAGAGGCCAAAAACATTCCCCTTGAGAACAGGAACAAGACAAGGATGCCCTTTATCACCGCTCCTATTGAGTCCTAGCTAGAGGAATAAGGCAAGAAAAAGAAATAAAGGACATCCAAATTGGTAATGAAGAAGTTAAACTGTCCCTGTTTGTGGATGATATGATACTATACGTAGAAAACCCTAAAAACTCCACGAGAAAACTACTGGAATTAATAGATTCAACAGAGTAGCAGGATAGAAGATAAACATACAAAAATCAGTTGGATTCCTATACACCAATAAACAGAACGATGAAAAGGAAATCAGAAAACAATACAATTTATAATAGTCACTAAAAAAAACAAAGGAATAAATCTAACCAGGGATGTCAAAGATCTATACAAAGAAAACAACAAAACACTACTGCAAGAAACCCAGAAGGATCTACATAAATGAAAAACATACTATGCTCATGGATAGGTAGACTCAACATTCTGAAAATGACATTTATACCCAAAGAAATTTACAAATACAATGTAATCCTGATCCAAAGACCAACAACATACTTCAAAGAGATGGAAAAACTAATTATTAACTTTATATGGAAAGGGAAGAAGCCCCAGAAAAGTAAAGCACTATTGAAGAATAATTATATAAAGTAGGAGGACTCGCACTACCTGATTTCAGAACCTACTACACAGCTACGGTAGTCAAAACAGCCTGGTACTGGTACAA
>NW_004444093.1:1091600-1106888 GCF_000243295.1 Trichechus manatus latirostris
TGCGGGGAGATTGGAACTCTTATGCACCGCTGGTGGGAATGCAAAATAATACAACCATTTTGGAAAATGATGTGCCACTTCCTTAGAAAGCTAGAAATAGACATACCATATGATCCAGCAATCCCACTTCTAGGAATATATCCTAGAGAAATAACAGCCGTCACACAAATAGACATATGTACACCCATGTTCATTGCAGCATTGTTCACAATAGCAAAAAGATGGAAACAACCTAGATGCCCATCAACAAATGAATGGATAGAAAACTATGGTACATACACACAGTGGAGTATTATGCAATGATAAAGAACAATGATAAATCTGTGAAGAATCTCATAACACGGATGAAACTGGAAGACATTATGCTGAGTGAAATAAGTCAATCACAAAAGGACAAAGATTGTATGAGACCTCTATTGTAAAAACTCATGAAAAAGTTTACACACAAAAAGTAACAATCTTTGTTGGTTACCAGGGATGGGAGGGGTGGGGGGAAATAAAAAATAGACAATAGATAAGTGGTAACTTTGGTGAAGAGTAAGACAGTACATAATACAGGGAAAGCCACCACAACTTGTACAAAGAAAGGTCATGGAAGCTTCATAGACACATCCAAGCTCCCTGAGGGACGGAACTGCTATGCGGAGGACTGTGGGGACCATGGTCTTGGGGAACATCTAGCTCAATTGGCATAACAGTTTATAAAGACAATGTTCTACATTCTACCTTGGTGAGTAGCGTCTGGGGTCTTAAAAGACTGTGAGTAGCCATGTAAGATACTCCACTGGTATCACCCCTTTGGGAGCAAGGGAGAATGAAGAAAACAAGATACAAGAGGAAGATTAGTCCAAAGGACTAATGGACCACAACTATCATGGCCTCCACCAGACTGAATCCAGTACAACTAGATGGTGCCTCAATACCACCACTGACTGCTCTGAGAAGGATCACAACAGAAGGTCCCAAAGCTGGAGAAAAATGTAGAACAAAATTCTAACTCACAAAAGAAGACCAGACTTATTGGCCTAACAGAGACTGGAGAAACCTCAAGAGTATGGCCCTGGACACCATTTTAAGCTTAGTAATGAAGTCACTCCCGAGGTTCACCGTTCAGCCAAAGAGTAGACAGCCCCATAAAACAAAACGAGGTTAATAGGGCACAACTGTCCAGGGACAAGGACTAGAAGGCACGAGGGGACAGGAAAGCTGGTAATAGGGAACCCAAGGTTGAGAAGGGACAGCGTTGACATGTCTTGAGGTTGTTAACCATTGTCATAAAACAATATGTGTACTGTTTAATTAGAAACTATTTGTTCTGTAAACCTTAAAGTACAATATAAATAAATAAAAATAAAGTTTATTTAAAATGGCAAAAAAAAGAATTGGCACCTTTGAATTATGGTGTTGGTGAAGAATATTGAAAATACGAATGAACAAATCTGTCTTGGAAGAAGTACTGCCAGAATGCTCCTTGGAAGGAAGGATGGCGAGACTTTGTCTCATGTACTTTGGACATGTTATCAGGAGGAACCAGTCCCTGAAGAAGGGTCAGCAAAAGGAGAGGGTCAGCAAAAAAGTGGAAGACTCTCAACAAGATGGACTGACACAGTGGCTGCGACAATGGGCTCAAGCCTGACACCAACTTTGAGGATGGTGCAGGACCGAGCAGCGTTTTGTTCTGTTGTGGAGAGTCCCTATAAGTTGGAACCAACTCGACGGCACCTAACAACAACAAGCTGGTAAAGGGAGTTCAGATAAAATATCTCCTTTAGTCCAGCTCAGGCCCAGAGTGCATCTTCCAATCCAGCCTGGCATAAGCCTAGGCCAATGTTTGTTCCACATAGCCCAAAGGTGCCATTAGAGGCAACCCAATAGATACATGAGCATCATAGCCAGTCAGTGGTAAACAAATCAGTAGCTTGTAATGTTACAACTGATGCACAGACACTGGAAGCCATCCCATAGGTCTGGTGACAGCTGGGCTATTCATATAGGTGTAGTTAGATTGTTCCCAGCAAAAGGGAGCAACCTGACTTAGCCTTCCCACTTGGGAGTGCTGCAGATTGAATTGTGTCCTCCAAAATATATTTATCAACTTGGCAAGGCCATGATTCGCAGAATTACATAATTATCCTCCATTTTGTGATCTGATGTAATTAACCTCCACTTTGTGATCTCATGTAATTATCCTCTATTTTTGTGTTATAAATCCTGACCTCTGTTAATGAGGCAGGATTACGGTGGGATGTATCTTCAGTAATGAGGGTGTGACTCAGGTCACACCCTTACTTAAGTCATGCCCTTACTCAAGTCACACCCTTGCTTGAGTCACATCTTTTATCTTACAAGAGATAAAAGGAGAGAAAAGTGAGCAGAGGAGAGGGACCCCACTACCACCAAGAGAGAAGAGCCAGGAGCAGGGTTCCTGCACCGAGAACTTCCTAGAACCACAGGAAGATCTATGCTAAGACACATGGAGCGCTCCAAAGAACGCTAGGCCCACAGATGTTGAAAGGACACAAGGACCTTCCTCCAAAACTGAGAAAGCTGTTCCCTAGAGCTGATGCCCTGAATTCAGACTTCTAGCCTCCTAAACTACGAGCGAATAAACTTCTGTTTCTTAAAGCCATCCACCTTTGGTATATCTGTTATAGCAGCACTAGATAACTAAGGCAGGGCATGAATTAGATGAATCCGTCCCACAGTTGTTGATATAGACCTACAATATAAAGAGTGCTATTTGTGGGTTTGGAAGATTCTTTAGCTAGCTCTTCTTGGGCGACTTTAGTAAAGTAAGGGTTGTGCCAAGACTGAAGATTAAGTTATGGCCTGGGTTTTGTTCAGATCCAAAAAGAGGCCATTTATCAATGGAAAATCTAGTAATAGTGATTTCCTGTAATAATGAATGATTTCTCCATTGTTCTTGTATCCATATATCAAGAGCAACCCAGTCAGATCACTGTAATGGAGAGACCTACCAGGGAAGACCAGATTGACTTGAGGGAGGAAGGACACCACACATCCAATAATTAAACCTTTTCAAATGGTCAGCGTAAGAATTTGCCCAATCTAGGAAAACATTAGTAAAGGCATGATTGTAGCAAAGGTAAAAGGAAAAAAGATAAAAGGTACATTTTCAGGCCTGATCCAGGGTCTTTTGTCAGCTGTCTGCCTCAGATGTCACCTGCTTCTGGTCATAGGGGCATTTAAATATAACTTTCACTTCTCTGGTGGGTTGACTAATCTAAAGAGGTGTCTTAGTCTCTGTCAACTGTGACAAATGGATCAAAGGTTTTATTCCCTCTAATTTGGCTGCACATGGATTGGTGAGGAGGACTAAGTACGGTCCCTTCCAACAAGGTTCTAATAAGTCTTTTATTTGGTGTCTCTTCCAATATACATATTCTCCTGGGGCTATGTTAGGCAGACTTCAGGAGTCTAGTTTCTGTTCATCAAAGGTTTCTTTAACTTGTGAAAGATATTCTTTAGAATATTGGATTAAAGTCTGGCAATACTTCAGTAATTCAGGTTGAACAATGTTAGGGTTAGTGCAGGCAACATAAGGACCATGGGTCTCCCAGTAATTATTTCATAGGGGGTAAGTATGTAAGAGCCAAATGGTGAGGACCTCAGATTTAAAATAGCTAAGGGAAGAATCTTAGTCCAGGATAAATTTAAAGTTTCACAAAGCTTTGCTCCTTGGGTCTTTATTATTCCATTAGTTCTGTCTACTAGACCGAAGATTGAGGATGATAGGGACAATGTAGTCTTTGATAAATGGGGAAAACTCAGTTCTTGGATGACTTGACTGGTGAAATGAGTTCCCCAATCACTACAAAGAGTTTTTGGTGCTTCCCAGGTGGGTATGATGTTTTCAAGAAGTTTCCTTGCTACAAAGGTGGCAGGAGCAAATCAGGGGAAAGCTTCTACCCAATGTGAAAATCCACAAATCATTACTAATACATATTTATAGCCATGTGAGGGTGGGAGCTGAATAAAATCTAGCTTCCATTCACGTATATGCCCAGAAGGTAAAGGCTACTGTCCACGTAAGACTTTAAGGTGTTTTCTGGAATTTTAGCAAGGGAAAATTGGGCAATGGGTGGCAACATGTTCGGCAGCCTCAAAAATTCTCCCCACCAACATTTTTAAAAGGTCTCAATAATTTTATCTCATCTCATGTAGAAACCTTCATGTAAGGTTCGCATCATAGGAACATGAAGAAAATTGGATAAGACAGTTTTCTAATCATGCCCAGTCAACAATTTAGTGGCAAGATCTTAGTAACAGCCTGCCTTCTTCCATGCCTTAATTTTATCTGTTTGGGCTAACTGATGGTGTTTTAAAAGTTTTTCTGACATTAACTCATAAAGGTTAGAGTTATAAATAGAACAAATTTGGGGAGTCCATTTATTTACCATAAGTGCAGAAATAACTTGAGAGGCATCTTGCTTGGCTGCCATATCAGCAAGATTGTTTCCTCTAGTTTCTTCAGTTAGGGGTACTCCTTTTTGTTGGTAAGCTTGTATTTTTATCACAGCAATTTCAGGGGGAGTAATAGAGAGTCTAGAAGGTCCATCACTAAAGCTCCATTTTTTATGGCATTTCTGAAAGAGGTTAAAAATCCTCTGTTTCCATAACATGTCAAATACATGTATAATTCCAAAACAATATCTACTACCAATAAAAATACTAACAGATTTTCCTAAAGCAATTCTACAAGCTCTAGTGAGGGCAATTAGTTCAGCTATGGCCTCTCGATCTTCTGGTGCAATCTGGAATGAATCTAGCTCAGAGGCTTTTAAATATTTATATAAAGATTGAGTCAACAAAGAAAAATTGGAAACCCAGGTTCGACAATAGCCTCAGAGTCCTAGAAACTGCTATAGCTCTTTCTTTGTTTTGGGTACAGGAAAGACAAGAATGGCTTCTTTCCATTTAGGATCAATAGAGATGCCTTCCACAGAACTTAGGTGGTCTAAATATTTAACAGAAGGCTGAGCCAACTGTCATTTTTCTTTGGAACTCATGTCCACCAGCAGTCAGACATTTTAATAAAGCTACACTGTTGTCAAGGCAGGCTTGCTGGGAAGTTGAGTAAATCAGCAAATCATCAACACATTACAGTAATATGGATTTATTTGTAAACGGTAAAGGCTGCAAATCTACATGCAGAATCTGAGAAAAATAGATGAGAGATAAATTGTTGATTTTCCCAGGTAAAAGCAAGCAAACGTTGACTTTCATAATGCAGAATACTGGAAAAGGTGTTGCAAAGATCCACACCTGTAAAATGAGTTGCATCTTAAGAGACATTGGAAAGCAATAGATGAGGATTAGGGACTACTGGGAATCTATGAATGAGAATATGATTGATTGCATGCAAATCTTGAACGAATCTCCAGCCCTTATTATTTGTTGTTTTCTTTTTTTATGATTTATTTGTTGTTATTGTTCAGAATAGACAGCAGAACATACACCAATTTAACAATTTTGACATATTCAATTAAGTGACATTGATTACATTCTTCGAGTTGTGCAACCATTCTCACTCTCCTTTACCAAGTTGTTCCTCCCCCATTAACATAAACTCACTGCCTGCTAAGTTTCCTATCTAATCTTTCAAGTTGCTGTTGTTTCCCTAAACCTCCAAACCAAGAAACCAAATCCCATGAGGTGTGTGGTTGTACATAAAGTCAGCAGTTACGTTTTTTCTTTTTTTGTCGTTGTTGTAAATATATCTACCACACAACTTTGCCAATTCAACTTCTTACAGGTGTACAAATTATTGACAGCAATTACAATAATTGGCTGCACAACGCTACCCTTCTTCAATGCGATTTTCCCATAACTGTTAATCCTCCCATTTCCCCCTCCCTCCTGCCCCTTGTAACCTCTAATAACCTTTGGTCTCTGTACATTTGCCTTTTCTTGTCTTTTTATATAAGTAAGGTCGTACAATATTTGTCTTTTTGTAATTGGCTTATTTCACTCAGCATAATATCATCAAGCTCCATCCATACTGTAGCATGTATCAAGACTTCATTTCTCATACTGGCTGAGCAGTATTCCATTGTATGTATGTTCCACATTTTGTTTATCCTTCATCTGTTGATGAGCATATAGGTTGTTTTCACCTTTTGGCTATTGTGAATAGTGCTGCAATGAACATTGGTGTACAAGTCTGTTAGAATCTCTGCTTTCAAGTCTTCTGGATATGTACTTAGAAGTAGAATTGCTGGGTCAAAAGGAAGTTCTATTTTTAGTTTTTTTCTTTTTTTTTTTTTTTTTTTTTTTGAGAAACCACCACACTGTTTTCCGCGACTGTACCATTTTTTATTCCCACCAACAATGGGTTATTGTGGTTGTCAGGTGCAATCGAGTCACTTCCAACTCATAGTGACCCCATGTACAACAGAACAAAACATTGGCCAGTCCTACACACCTTTCTCACAATCATCATTATGCTTGAGTCCATTGTCACAGCCAGTGTCAATCCATCTCATTGAGGGTCTTCTTTGTTGACCCTCTACTTTACCAAGCATGTTGTCTTTCTCCAGAGACTGATCCCTCCTGATAGCATGTCCAAAGTACATGAGATGAAGTCTCACCATCCTTGCTTCTAAGGAGCATCTGGCTGTACTTCTTCCAAGACAGATTTGTTCATTCTTTTGGAAGTCCATGTATATTCAATATTTTTCACAAGCAACATAATTCAAAGGCATCAGTTGAAGGCTTATTCATTGTCCAGCTTTTGCATACATATGAGATGACTGAAAACAACATGGCTTGGGTCAGGCGCACATTGGTCTTCAAGGTGATATCTTTGCTTTTTAACACTTTAAAGAGGTCTTCGAAGTAGACTGGCCCAATGCAATGCATCGTTTGATTTCTTGACTGCTGCTTCCATGGGTGTTGACTGTGGAGCCAAGTAAAACGAAATCCTTGACAACTTCAATATTTTCTCCGTTTATCATGATGATGCTTATGGGTCCAGTTGTGAGGATTTTTGATTGCTTTATGTTGAAGTGCAATCCATATTGAAGGCTGTGGTCTTTGAAATTCATCAGTAAGTGCTTCAAGTCCTCTTCACTTTCAGCAAGCAAGGTTGTGTCATCTGCATAATGCAGGTTGTTAATGAGTCTTCCTCCAATCTTGGTGCCACGTTCTTCTTCATATAGTCCAGCTTCTGAGATTATCTGCTCAGCATACAGATTGGATAAATATGGTGAAAGGATACAACCCTGATGCACACCCTTCCTGACTTTAAACCAAGCAGTATCCCCTTGTTCTGTTCAAATGACGGCCTCTTGGTCTAAGTACAGGTTCCTCATGAGTACAATTAAGTGTTCTATTCCCGTTCTTCACAATGTTATCCGTAATTTGTTATGATCTACACAATCAAATGCTTTTGCACAGTCAATAAAACACACGTAAGCATCTTTCTGGTATTCTCTTTCAGCCAGGATCCATCTGATATTAGCAATGATATTCCTGGTTCCATGTCCTCTTCTAAATCCACCTTGAATTTCTGGCAGTTCCTTGTTGATGTACTGCTGAAGCCTCCTTCTGAATGATCTTCAGCAATATTTTACTTGTATGTGATATTAATGATATTGTCAATAATTTCCACATTCAGTTGGATCACCTTTCTTTGAAATAGGCATAAATGTGGATCTCTTCTGGTCAGTTGGCCAACAATGAGTTAGGGTTCCAATTTCCCCACATACTCACCAACATTTGTTAACTTCTCTGTGTGTGTGTGTTTATCTTAGCCATCCTAATGGGAGTGAAATGGTATTTCACTGTGGTTTTGATTTGCATCTTTCTGATGGCTAATGATGCTGAGCATCTTTTCGTGTGTTTTTTGGCCATTTGAATGTTCTTTTTGGTGAAATGTCTATTCAAGTCCTTTGCCCATTTTATGATTGAATCTTTTAGTTGTTAAGTTGTTGAAGTTTTATATGTATTTTGGTTATTAGATTCTTGTTGGATATATGGTTTCCAAAGATATTCTCCCAGTGAGTAGCTTGTCTTTTCACTTTTTTGGCAAAGACTTTTGATGAACAAAAATTTTTAATTTTTATGAGGTCTCATTTATTTATCTTTTGATGTTTCTGCTTTTGTTATTATATTAGATAATCCATTGTTGAAAGCTAGGCCTGACAGCATTGCCTCTGCTTGTTCTTCTAACAATTTTATTTTGAAGAGGTGGGGCCAAGATGGCGGAGTAGTCAGATGGCTTCCTATGTCCCTCTTACAACAAAGACCTGAAAAAACAAGGGATTTGTTGTATATGATTATCTAGGAGCCGTGAACAAGGCAAAACTGAGGAATCAGACTGAGTGGCGGGGGCAGAGAGAGATGGTTTGGAAGCAACAAGGAGTTGTGTGACCTGACCCAGCAGGAAGTGCGGCCCTTCAGCCCCAATCGGCTCAGGCTGCACAGTGAGGCGTGCATACAGCTCTGCTTGATCACTCGGGAGGTGGTTTCCACATTGAGAGAGATCCAGCAGCAGAGATTCTGTTTGGACACTCTGAACGAGTGAAAAGCAGCACCCACAAGTGGCTAAAGATAAATACATGTGTGTGGCCTTTTGTGGGGATTTTAAAAAAAACCATTTGGGAAATACCTGTCTCCCATTTACTTTCTCCCTCTCCACTCTACACCAGGTCCAGCTGGCTTCGGCGATTGAGGAGTCCCCTGGGCCAGAAGCAGATCCCATAAGGTGCCCTGACCCATTCTCCTGGCCTTGGAGAGGGAACAAATTAACAGGGAAGAAACAAGCTACGGGCTCCCCTAAGCCAGAAACTTAGGGTTGGCACAGCTTCTCTGCATAGGCACAGGCATAAGGGGTCCACAGACTTTGAGTGTCTTCCACTTCTGGATAGACTTGTGGGGACCCATCTCAACACCATAAGTCCTCACTACCACAGTACAACAGGGTAAACACATGAATTCTAACTTCAACTGTTTCAGCTGTGAAGTGGCAGATTTGTGACACCTGACACTGCTCTGCCCTTTAAGCAGGCACCTTATCTGTCCACATCAGGGGCTCGAGGACTGGTGGCTCCACCCACGCCACCAATCCACCTGCTACAGGGTTCCAAGAATAAGTGGTGCCCCTCAGTCCTTACAAACAACAGAGAAGGGTGATCATAGTTCAGCTGCAAAACTCACCTACCTACTTGCTCTAGGGAACAGGGACATGTTTTCCTTTCAGACACTCAGGGGCAGCCATCAGACCATCGCCTTGCTCAGTGTGTGACCTCCTACTACAGCCAGATACCTGTGCCTAAACCAATCACTCATGCCTAAGACTGTAGGTGAGAACCTGCACCCCACACTTGGTGACTGATTGCTGGGACACCTGAGCTGAATCCACACAGGAAAATTTAATGGACTCCTGGGCACAGATACTTTGTTACAGACCTAACTACCTAGTGACAGGACATTAGAGCTTCAAAGGTGCCAATAATCAAACCAGTGCACATGAGCAGCCTATTTGTGCATATCAGAACAAGAACCTAGGACACACTAAACAAAGATAAAATAAAATTATAGTAACTTATTGATGGCTCGGAGACAACAGTCAATATCAAATCACATAAAAAGGCAGTCCATGATGGCTTCAGCAAGCTCCCAAAATAAAGAATCAATAAATTTTCTGGAGGAAGAGAATTTCTTGGAATTACCAGAGTCAGAATAGAAAATATTAAGATACAGAACTCTTCAAGAATATAGAAAGAAAATTCGTCGAAACATAGAGAGGGCCAATGAATACAAAGACAAAGCAGCAGCAGAACTTAAAAAAGTTATTCAAGAGCATAATAACAAATTTAATAGGCTTCAAGAATACATAGAGAGACAGCAATAAGAAATCCAGAAGATTAATAATAAAATTTCAGAATTAGACAACTCAATAGAAAGTCATAGGAGCAGAATTGAGGCAGCAGAAGACAGAATTAGTGACACTGAAGATAAAGCACTTGACACCAACTTATTTGAGGAAAAATCAGATAAAAGAATTAAAAAGAATGAAGAAACTCTAAGAGTTATGTGGGACTCTTATCAAGAGAAATAACCTACGAGTGATTGGAGTACCAGAACAGGGGAGGATAACAGAAAATACAGAGAAAATTGTTGAACATTTGTTAACAGAAAACTTCCCTGGTATTATAAAAGTTGAGAAGATCTCTATCGAAGATGCTCATCGAATCCCACATAAGGTAGATTCCAAAAGAAAGTCACCAAGACATATTATAATCAAACTAGACAAAAACAAAGATAAAGAGAATTTTAAGAGCGGTTAGGGATAAAAGAAAAGTAATCTACAAAGGAGAATCAATTAGAATAAGCTCGGACTACTCAGCAGAAACCATGCAGGCAAGAAGGCAATGGACGACATATATAAAGCCTTGAAGGAAAAAAATTGCCAGCCAAGAATTATATATCCAGCAAAACTGTCTCTCAAATATGATGGCGAAATTAGGACATTTCCAGATAAACAGAAGTTCAGGGAATTTGCAAAACCAAACCAAAATTACAAGAAATACTAAAGGAAGTCATCCAGTTAGAAAATCAATAACATCAGATAACAACGCAAGACTAGAACACATGACAGAGCAACCAGATTTCGACTCAGATAGGGAAGTCACAAAAATACATCAAAGCTGAAACATTGAAAATAGGGAAAGATATCAATATGTAAAAAATGACATTAAAACAAAAAAGAGGGACTTAAAAATGTAGACATAGATTTTTCGTATGGAGGGGAAGACAAGGCGATATAAAGAAATAAGACTGGTATAAACTTAGAAAAATAGGGGTAAATATTAAGGTAATCACAAAGGAAACTAACAATCCTACATAAAGTGATACTCGTGAGGAGTGTGCCTCTTAGCTCAAGCAGATACAGGAGACTAAATGGGCAGCTTCTGTCCAGAGGTGAGATGGTAAGGCAGAGAGTGTTAGGAGCCGGTTAAATCCACATGGGGAATCGGGTGGAAAGGAGGAGTGTGCGCCACAGTATGGGGAGAGCAATTAGGGTCACAAATCAATGTATGTATAAATTTGTGTATGGGAGACTAACTTGAAATGTAAACTTCATTTAAACTACAACAATAAAAAAAATTTTAAAAAAAAGATTTTTAGTTTGCACACTTAGGTGCTTAATCCATTTTGTGTATGGTGTGAGGCATGTTTTTGTGTATGTTTCCTTTTCCTGCATGTGGAATCCAATTTTCCCAGCACCATTTATTGAGATTCTTTTTTACCACTGAATGTACTTAGCACCCTTGTCAAAAATCTGTTGATGATACATGTGTGTATTTCTGGACTGTCAATTCTATTCCATTGGTCTATGTGTTTGTTGTTATACCAGTACCTGGCTGTTTTGATTACTGTAGTTGCCTAGTATGTTTTAAAATGAGGAAATGTGAGTCCTCCTACTTTGTTGTTGTTTTAGCTACTTGTCACCTCTTCTCATTCCATATAAAGCTGAGGATTGGTTTTTCCATTTCTGTCAAGAAAGCTGTTGGAATTTTGATCAGGATTGTATTGAATCTAAAGATCACTTTGGGTAGTACAGTATCTTAATAATATTAAGTCTTCCAATCCATGAACATGGAACATCTTTCCATTTATTTAAGTCTTTTTAAATCTCTTTCAGCAACATTTTATATTTTTCAGTGTATAAATCCTTCATGTCCCTGGTTAGATTTATTTCTAGGTATTTTCTTCTCTTAGATGCTATTGTAAATGGAATTGATTCCCTAATTTCCCTTTCAGATTTCTCATTATTGTTGTATAGGAACCCAACTGATTTTTGTTTGTTGTCCTTGTAGCCTGCAACTTTGCTAAATATCTCTATAGCTCTAGAAGTTTTCTTGTGGACTCTTTGGTATTTCTGATATAGAGAATCATATCATCCACAAACAAAGATAGTTTTACTTCTTTTCCAATCTGGATACTTTTTATTTATTTTTCTTGTCTTATTGCTCTGGCTAGGACTTCTAATACAATATTGAATAGAAGTGGTGGGAGTGGGCACCCTTGTCTTGTTCCAGATTTCTAGTGGAAACTCTCAGTCTTTCTCCACTAAGTATAATATTGGCTGTTGGCTTTTCATATATGCCCTGAATCATATTGAGGAATTTCCCTTCTATTCCAATCTTCTTTAGGATTTTTATCAAAAAAGCGTTTTGGATTTTATCAAATACATTTCTGCATCCATAGAGATGATTATGTGGTTCTTCTCATTTCTTTTATTGATGTGATGTATTACATTGATTTTCTTATGTGGAACCATCCCTGCATTCCTGGAATAAATCTCACTTGGGCATGGTGTATGATTCTTTTAATATGCTGTTGGATTCTGTTCAGTCGTATTTTTTTGAGGATTTTTGCAACTATATTCATATTGGTCAGTAGTTTTTTTTTATGTCTTTGGTTTGGGTATCAGGATTATGGTTATTCATAGAATGAATTAAGGAGTATTCCTTCCTTCTCCATATTTTAGAAGAGTTTAAATAGTATGTGTCAATTTTTCTCCCAGTGTTTGGTGAAATTCCCCAGTGAAGCCATATGGTCCAGTACTGTTTTTGTTGGGAGGTTTTTTCTCACTGACTTGATCTTGTCACTTGGTTATGGGTCTGTTGAGACTTTCTATTTCCTCGAGTCAGTTTGAGAAGGTTATGTGCTTGTAAGAATTTTTCCATTTCATCTAGGTTATCTGGTTTGTTGCCATACAGTTGTTCAATATATTATGTCATAATTCTCTTTATTTCTATTGAAATAAATATTGGGTCAGTTGTAGCGTCCCCTCTTTCATTTCTTATTTTAGCTATTCTCTTCTTTTCTCTTCCTTTCTTTGTCAGTCTAGCTAAAGGTTTGTCAATTTTATTGATCTTTGCAAAGAGCCAACTTCTGGTTTTATTGATTCTGTCTATTGTTTTTCTGGTTTTGATTTTATTTATTTCTTCTCTGATCTTTGTAATTTCCATTGTTCTGGAAGGTTTAAGCTTAGTTTTCTCTTCTCTTTCTAGTTCCTGGAGTTGTCACATTAGCCTGATAATTTCATGTCTTTCTTCTTTTTTTATGGAAGCATTTACTGCTATAAGTTTCCTTCTGAGTACTGCCTTTGCTGCATCCATAAGTTTTTATTTTTTTGGTATTAGTCTCTTTTTATTCTTTTGGTAGTCTCTTCCAGAGTTAGCTACTTCCATTTGTAGGTGATGAATGTGTAAGGATCCACTTCCAATGTTGGCACTGCTATGAGCATGGTCTCTCCCTTTACTTCAGCTCAGAATTAAGATTTTTGGTTCTAGACTTCTGGCAACATGGCGCACTAGGCAGAAGCACCACGCCATCCCTCCACAGCAAAGATCTGAAAAACTAAGCCAAACAGAGAAAACAGCAATCCTGAAACCCTAAACATCAAATAAAGAGATAAAGAACTCAGCCAAGCACCAACTGGAATAAGAAACTGACAGAGAACAGAGAGTGAGGAGACATATATGGAGAGGTCCCCTATCAGCTAATACAGCATGGATCTGCCATCTTGGACTCCTAATAGAAACAAGCAAATAGGGGATATGAGAAAGCAGCTTAACAGAGCTTCCAGCAGGAGTCAGAACAACCAGTAACTGGCAATATATGCTTTCCCAACCCCGCACCCTTCTTCACCCCCCACTCAGCTTCCTTTGCTTCACGTGGCCCCAGTCTCTTGGCCAGGAAGCACCGGCTACTTGGATTCCACCCACCCACACTGGACAACTCCCTGAGTGCCATTTGTTGGCTGCTGGTGTTGCTTTTTTCTGCTTATTTTGACTTCTTCCATACCTCTCACCACTTCCCCCTCCTTTTACTCGAAAACCTGGCTCCGTGTGCTGTCTTTGCTTCCTCCTGAGAGGCTGTGGAGCTCCGTTCAAGTGTGGAATTGCATCCCGATCCGTGCTGCCACGCTGGTGGGATTCCGGGGCTTTTTATTTGTTTTCAATTGTTCCTTTTTCTTTTCTCAAGTTGGGAGCCCGTTCTGACCGGGCAGTGCTGCACAGCTTCAGACCTACCACCTCGGCTTGCACAGACGCACAGAGAGATCCCTAAGGGCATTTCTTTTTTCGTGGGTTTTTTTTTTTTTTTTCTGGTTTTTTGGGGAGTTTTTCTTGTTATTTTATTTACTTAATATGTTTTGTTTTCTTTTCCCTGTTTTCCCCTTTTTGTCTTTCTTCATTACTCAGTTTCTCATTTCTCTATACCTTTCTTCTCTCTCTGTCCTCTGGATAGCTGAGACTGAATACCTCTATGCCTCCTAGCCAGGCTATATTTCAATACCTGGGAACGACTTCCCCAGACCTCAGACCCGCATTGGTGGGATCCCTGGGAGCTTTCCTGCACTTTTCTCTTTCTAATTTTCAAATCTTCATTCTTTTTTTTCTTCTTCTTCTTCTTCCTGTTTTTCTCCATTTCATAGTCTCTCATCTCTCCACTCCAACAGCAAGCTCCCCTAGCACTCGTTTTGTATGTATGTTTTTGGTGCCTGTTCCTCTCTCCTCTCTCCCATACCCATCTTAGCTCCACACATCACAATCTCCCCCCTCCATCCTGCCTACCTGCACCGTATGCTTAACATCACACCACCAAGCAGCACAGGCACGGCCTACCAGAACCTGCCCTGCACTGATTACCAACCTGCCCTGGTGGCTGTAGTAAGTGCCACAAACAAACCATCCCAGCAACTCCTTTTCAGCTAGACCAGCCCTGTTGTACCATATCTGAGTGACTGACCCTGCCAATCGGAGGAGGTAAAAAGTATCATGCTCACAGATGAGCAAACAACAAAGAACACATAGCCTGACTGCTCAGACATAGCCAAATTTAAAAAAAAAAAAGGACGAAACAAATCTACAATCAATAAACAAGAAAAATAACTACTGAATGCCCCAAAGACAACAGACAATATCAAAACATTTACAGAAAAAGGACAGGATGGTTCCAGTAGGCGTCCAAAATAAAATACCAGATGACATTCCAGTAGAAGAAAAGGTACTAGAACTATCTGATAGGGAATTTAAATCTCTAATACTCAGAATTATTCAAGAATTGAAGCAAAAAGCAGACAAAAATGAGGAAAAAATAGACAAATTCATGGAAAAGGCAGACAAATTCATGGAAAACACAGATTAAAAAATGGAAGAATTCAGGAAAATAATGCAGGAACAAAATGCCAAAATAAATTTACAACTAGAAATTATACAAAAACAACAATTAGAAATCCAAAAGATACAC
>NW_004444093.1:1108665-1114579 GCF_000243295.1 Trichechus manatus latirostris
GGTGAAGCCCCTCCCGAAGTTCACCATTCAGCCGGGAATTGGACAGCCTCATAAAACAAAACAGGACTAATGAAGCACAGCTGTCCAGGGACAAGGACTAGAAGGCAGGAGAGGACAGAAAAGCTGGTGATAGGGAACCCAAGGTTGAGAAGGGACAGTGTTGACATGTCATGGGGGTTTAAACCATTGTCATAGGGCAATATGTGTACTGTTTAATGAGAAACTATTTGTTCTGCAAACCTTCATCTAAGGTAAAAAAAAAAAAACAATTATCTATGTGAGATCAAGTTGACAACAGCAACTCAAAAGGTTTGATGAGAAGCCTAGGGGACAGTGAGTTAAAGATAATGGTGATGGAATAATTTGTAAAAGGATAGGGAGAATAGCAGAACATTTGGAAGAATGTAATCGATGTCACTGAATTGTACATGTAGAAACTTTCAAAATGGTGTAACTTTGGCTATGTATATTTTCACCAAAAAAAAAAGGTCCTCAAGGTCGAGAAGGGAGAGTGTTGACATGTCGTGGGGTTGTTAACCAATGTCATAAAACAATATGTGTACTGACTGTTTAATGAGAAGGTTCTGTATATGTGTACTGACTGTTTAATGAGAAGGTTCTGTAAACCTTCATCTAAAGTACAATAAAAAAAAGTTTAACAAAAAGATTTTTGATTCTTGCTTTTATATACCAGTACCAGGAGTAGTGTAACTGTAGACGTTATCTTAAGACAGTCTCACGCTTTATAGAAGTGATCTACAACCAGGCTCTAGCTTCTCTTGGAACACTACAGAAATGAATTAAGTTTAAATATATTAAACTCAGTAGCATTCTCTCAAGTGAGTTTAAATGTATTTTATTTTTAGACAACCTACATGTTTTTATTTTTCTTTAGGAAAAAAAAAATGCCTCCGCTCCAAATAAATCAAGGTCAAAATAAATGAAGAGCTCAAGAAGACATCAGTCCCATTTGCTAAGTCCTGGTGTTGTGTGGATGAAGAGCAGCAGCCGGTTAGGATGACAGATGACAGATCCAAATATTTACCAAATCTGTTAACATTTCTCCATTTCTAAATCATACTTAAAAAAAGTCATATATGGGGTCACACCATCCTCACGGTAGTCCAGCAGAGCAACAACGCCATCTCGATTCATGTTTTCACCAGTAAATAACTGGTAGGTTTTGAAATTAGCAAAGATATGCTTGATTTGTTCTGCAGCCCCTGTCATAAAAGGCTTTACTCTTTCTGGTCTCTGTCAAGTTTGCCTTTTATTGATTTCATGTAATCTTTGATGTACTTCTTGTAGGCTTCTTTTGTGAAGCTGGTTTCCTGCAAGTGATGGTTGATGACAATATCAACACCAGTGATGACAATATCAACATCAGTTCCTTCATCTTCTGGGCCTTCAGCTGAGGCATTTCCACCAGTGAGTGAGTCATCAATGTTACCCTCTGTCCTACTGACCATCTTCCCCTCCACCCCCAGGCACAGCTCGTCCGTGATCTCCCAGATCTAATAAATGTCAGAGAACATCTCATCATGGCTGATGAGGTCCCAGTAGATAACCATGATGACGGCTGAGAGGAGACAACAGCGGTGCTAGCAGAGTAGGGGCCCAGAGCCCAGAGGGAGCATGGTGCAGCCAGAGCAGTGCTCAGGGGGAGGGCAGGGAAAAAAAGCACATCCCATAAGTTTTGGTATGTTACGCTTTCATTTTTATTTGACTCTAAGAAATTTGTGATCTCTCTTTTGATTTGTTCCTTGATCTATTGGTAGTTGATTTGTGTTTTAATTCCCATATACTTGTGTATTTTCCATGTTTTTTCCTGTCATTAATTTCTAGTTTCACTCTGTTGTGGTCAGAGAAAATACTTTGTATGACTTCAATCTTTTAAAATTTATCAAGATTTGCTTTCTGATCTAAAATGTAGTCTATCCTGGAGAATGATCCATGTGCACTGGAGCAGAATGTATATTGTGCTGTTTTGGGGTGGAGTGTTCTATACACATCTGTTAAGTCTAGTTGGTTTATAGTGTCATTCAAGTCTTCTGTTTCCTTGTTGGTCTTATTTCTAGATGTTCTGTCCAACATTGATAGTACTGAAGTCTCCAACTTTATTTGGTTGTTTACTTTTAGAACAGGAGTATTACAAGGGCTGATACAAGGGACAAATAAACCTCTAGAAACAAAATCTTGCATTATGTGAGCTAGTCCTTCTTTTGCTTCTTGTTTAAGAGGATAGTGGTGAATTTTTGGCAGAGATTTAGATAAATATATTTGA
Organism: Trichechus manatus latirostris; assembly: GCF_000243295.1. NCBI lineage: Eukaryota > Metazoa > Chordata > Mammalia > Sirenia > Trichechidae > Trichechus > Trichechus manatus. Next base: position 1,110,950 of record NW_004444093.1, read on the forward strand.
ATTTTAATCAGTTTCGGTGAAAAAAAACTTGATCTACAACTGTGGAGGTGGTGGCCCATTAGGTTTCAGGAACTAGGGAAAAGACATCAGAAGGAGACGACTAGGCTGAGTTGAATTTTGGAGAGGTATGACAAGCACCTGCATATAGCAAATGGCTTCCTCTTCCTGAATATAATTCAGAGCCTGTCTCCATTGACTTAGGGATATCAGGCAGACTCAATAATATTTCCCACTTTTCATTAAATTGTAAATGGCAATTCCATTTGGATAAAATATCTCTTCCCAATAGATTGACAGGTGTACCAGAGCTGAGCAAAAAAAGGTGCTAATCTTCAAAAGTAAGATTAGTGACCCCAACTACTTTTAGGTTTTAGTACTCCAGGGTAGGGGGTTTTGTAAACAGGTGGGGTTAATAGCAGACAGGGTGACTCTGGTGTCAAATAAAAATTGGCAAGTTTCTCCATTAATAGTTTCTGCTTGTGGATTAACAGCCATCACAGGAAAAGCCTTAGGGATACCCTCTACCAATTTTTTACTCATGGCCTGAGAGTCTTCCAAAGCTCAGTGGACATTTTATCAATATTTAAGCCTAAGCTGTCCTTGGGATCTTTTCTTTCTGCCTGTTCTAGCTATAACTGGGCTTCTCCTGGGCCACTAATCATGTGAACAGGCTGAGGTAAGTCAGGGAGCCCATGCTGGAAGGTTTTAACAAGAATTTTAAATTCTTCAGAAAATTTGTAGGGGTTCTCATAGAATTTAGGAAAATCATTCACAATGCTAAGTAATTCTGAGCATGTCCACAGGGCAAAAGTGATATGAGAGGAATCTTTGGCATCAATGCTGGGGCAAATTTTAAATGGCATTTCAGGCAAGGCTTTATTTGCTGTTTTTTTTTTTAGGGAAAAGGGAAGTTTAAAGTGTTAGCAGAGAAGTAAGAAGACAAAGAAGGGCAGCGGAGTACAATTGGTGGGAGCTGATACTTGACATTGTAATTCTTTATTCTGAGTATATCAATCTAAATAGATATCCCACTGGGACTGTTTAATCTAGGAGCTTCAGTTCTCTAATTTACTGTGCAGAAAAGTTAGCATAGAGAGATCAAAAGAACCCCAAAGAGGCCACTGATTTTCTAAACTGTGTCAAGTGAGGTGATGATAGACAGAAAAGAACATGCATGAGAAGGGACTATAATGCTTGTTCATGTAGTGAGTGGGGGTCAAAGTAAGGTGGCTTCAATTCTCCATTAGACAAGGCACTCCCCATTTTATACTGATAGTTACAGAAAAACATACTTTTACTTGGAAGAATTAAATCCACAATAAAACTTGAAGAGCTACCAATAAAAGGGAGCAGAACTCGGATTCAAGAGTTCGTTCTTTTTTTAAAAAAAAAAAAGAAAAGAAAAACCTTAAACAATTCCTGACTATTTGCAGGGCAGAAAGCCCAAAGCAGCTCAGCAGCTACCCTGCCTATGTCTGGATATGCCTCAGGAATCATGAAAGATAATGAGCCTTTGAAGTCCAACTTCTGACACCAGAGATGTCAAAGAAGAAAATCTTGTACTATGTCAGGAGTGAAATAAAAGGATTTTTATTGAGGAACAATATAGCTCAAGCTGGGCAGCACTAAGCAAAAATACAAAGTGCTCCACCACTCAAGCAGAGAGAGGGGTCTATATATATAGAGAGAGACAGTACAAAGGAAAGGTAGGGGTTAATGACTGATAAGATCAGCTTCAGCTTGAAGTCCTTTGAAATGTAAAGGTCAGCCACTTGGCTAGGACGGAGTGAGTTACCACATAGGTGAGTGGTGTCAGTTTGGTTACACGTGGTTGCCATCATAAACACATTTTCCTGAGAACAAATTGTTTACATCCTGACACATTCTTCCCAGAAATAAACTGATTACACCCTGATCTTTTGCTTCCGGGGAATGCATGTTGGACCCACCATTCTTATGTCTGACATGAGTGCCTCCAGATTGAAACCTCCATTTACATTCAGAAACTGTTTATTTTCAGTACAGTTTCAACTCCTAACAAATATAATTTTTAAGAAAAGTAATTTAGTTCTATTACACAGATAAAACTGAAGGGGAGTATTTTTCATCGTGATTTGTATCTTTTGGCTTCTTAAAATTCATCTACAATAAACCAAACCAAACATACAAGAATTATTAAAGGGAGTCCTTCAATCTGAGAACAAACAACTCAGCTCATAGGCTGAATCTAGGATGCAGGATTGTATCAGCCAGATACCAATCTAGGAAAACAACCCTCAAGGACTATCCAAAACTGAAAAAAATACAGCAGGGAATCACAGCAGTTAATCTGTAAATGATACAACACCAGAACAATAAAAGAGGAAATGAATGGTGTAGGTATAGAACCTTCAAATGGAGAGGAAGGCAAGGCAATACCAAGTAATAATAGGCTGTTTCAAACTTAGAAAGATAAGGGTAAATTTCACAGTAACCACAAAGAAAGTAAACATACACATAAAAGTAACGAGCAAAAACAAAGACTCAGTAAAAACAAAACCTACAAAAACAAAACAAATAAAAAATACATAAACAAAAGGAATTCAGCACAGGACAGTAAGAGGAGAAAAGAAAATGTCAGCACCACACAAAAAAGCACTACAAAATAACAAAAATAAACTCACATCTATCAATAATTACACTGAATGTAAAAGGCCTCAATTCACCCATAAAGAGATGGACAGTGACAGAATGGATAAAAAACAGGATCCATCAATACGCTATCTACAAGAGACACACCTTAGAAACAAAGATGTGAATTTATTAAAAATCCCAAAGGTTGGAAAAAAATATATCAAGCTAAAAACTACCAAAAAAGAACAGGAGTGGCAATACTAATCTCAGATAAAATAGACTTTAAAACAAAATCCAAACATAAAAGACAAAGGACACTATATAATGATTAAGGGGAAGATCCATCATGAAGACATAACCATAATAAACATCTACGCACCCAATGACAGGGCTCCAAAATACATAAAACAAACTCTAACAGTACTGATAAGAGAAACGGACAGTTCCACAATAATAGTAGGAGACTTCAACACACCACTCTCAGTAAAGTACAGAACATCTAAAAAGAAACATAGCAAAGATACGGAAGACCTAATGGGCACAATCAGCCAACTTGACCTCATAGACAGATATAGAACAATTCAACAGCTACTAAGTACACATTCTTTTCTAAAGCACATGGAATGTTCTCCAGAATAAACCACATCTTAGGCCATAGAGTAATCCTCAACAAGATCCAAAACGTTGACATAATACAAAGTATCTTCTCTGACCACAATGCCATCAAGGTAGAAATTAACAACAGAAAGCAAGGGAAAAAAAAAATCAATGACATGGAAACTGAATAACACCTAGCTTACAAACAACTGGGTAATACAAGAAATCATAGATGGAATCAAAAAATTCCTAGAATCAAATGAGAATGAGAACACATCATAACGAAACCTTTGGGACACAGCAAAGGCAGTCCTCAGAAGACAATTTATAGCAACAGATGCACACATCAAAAAAGAAGGGACAAAATCAAAACATTAACTTCACAACTCAAACAAATAGAAAGAGAACAGCAAAAAAAAG
>NW_004444093.1:1128399-1139252 GCF_000243295.1 Trichechus manatus latirostris
CATACACAGCTCAGTAACATCGAGTACGCTCTTCCAATTGTGCTGCTATTCTCACTTTAGATGGTTTACAGAAAAAATAGTTTCTCATTAAACAGTACACAATTTGCCCTATGACAATGGTCAACAACCTCACTACACATCAACACTGTCCTCACTCAACCCTGGGTTTCCTTATCACCAGCTTTCCCGTCCCCCTCTGGCTCAGGCTATTTTTAAGAACCACTTTCTTTTCTTTACTATTCTCTTGGTAAGTACCTCTGCCTTCTCTTCTTAACTTTCCACGTAACTTTCTTCCAAACTTCTTTTAACTGTCCATAAACCAAAAATCAAACCCACTGTCATCAAGTCAAATTCAACTCATAGCAACCCTATAGAACAGAGTAGAACTGCCCCATAGGGTTTCCAAGGAGCAGCTGGTGGATTCAAGCTGCCAATCTTTTGGTTAATCTTCCACAGTCAATCAAAAAAGAAGAATTTTTATGGTGCTTTCTTTTTCATTCTGGAACAACCAGTTTCATTCAATTTAGGACAAAATTACTATCTTTTCCCTTAAAAAAACATATTCCATATACTTAGTCTAGCCTAAATTGCTTGGAAATTGTTTTTAAATTAACATAAAAACTTTGTCAGAAGATATTCACTTTCATTAATTCCTGGGAGTATTTGGACTATTAAATTTATATAAATGCTTATTTATCATAAAACCAGAGTAATGCTCTTTGAAGAAATAATATAATCTGACTTAATAATACCATCTGGAGGTAAGAAAATATTCCATTTTCCTAACCCTTTCTCTTTACATTTTAAGAACCCTTCACAGAAATAAATTTAGAATTATTTCATATTTTTGAGGTCTTGCTGTACCAATCAAAATAAACAAATCATCTTTTTCCAGTGCACTTTTCAAATGAACTAATTTGTATCAAAGTTTCTCAGAGTAGCTACTGAAAGCCTAAATCATAAGACAAGCACAAGAAGCAGTTTTTCTTGGAGCTGAGGCTTAGAGTGACCTCATGACAGCAAGTAGAAAAAAAACCCAGACCAAATTCTCTCTCTAGGTCAAAACCAAAGTCCTCAAGACAAAATCACATCCACTTTTTTTCTTTTTTTGGTGACCCACCACAAAGTTCATCCACGTGGATGTCATTTTTGGTGAGAAGCACACATTCACCTGTCTGTGGAGCCAGCTTAAACAACAGATTTATAGGGTCTATATCTTATGATTTTCCATTTGATGACAATCAACAACAGCATAACACTCTTAAAACAGCACAACACAAAGCAAGGCAACATACACAGACAAAAGTAGCTGCCACAAATCCAAGCTGTTTCAGTCAGATCAACTCATCTTTAAATTACCTGAGGCCTCCCTCAGATCATACCCCTGAAATCCCTTGCACCGAAATTGGGGCAAGTATTCCCTTGCACCCAAACCGGGGCAAGTATTCAAATTAAGCAAATGAGAAACTCTCTACGAAACCTGAGTACCAAACAGAAATTCCCCAAAGAGGAAAGAAAAAGGGCAATAGTAACCCTTTTCCCCAGACAGTGCAAGAGTAACTTACCAAGGAAAGGATGTCTACAGCTGCTCAGATATAATCCCAGAGAGTTCAACACAATAGGAGTGGAACTCAAATCCAGGAAATTTTTACCAAGTTCCCCAGTTGTGGTGAGGAAACAACTGGGCAATAGGGGACCATGTTTCGTACCATATTTGATCTCTCACCAAAGATGGGGGCACTCAGCTTGGAGATCTCTGGATGGATCCCCAATTTTCTCTGGATCCCACTTCTGACACCAAATTGTTAAAAAATAATCAAAACTCAATGAAATTTGAACATTAGGTTTATTCTGAGCAGTTACTCTATATGCTTATCAGGAGACCACTTTGATTCCAGAAAAAGTAAATGGCTTGAAGAAGCTAGGTACAATGAGGCATAAAAAGCGAAGAGGAGGGAGAAATATAGAAGATCAACTATTGGCTAATCTTAACATGATTGATTGAACCCTGCCCTCCCCCTTTTACTGAGATCAACTGATATCAGGTCACAAGATGGTCTCTGGCCCCCTACCCAGATGTATCTTTTTTTTGCAAACTGAATGCTGTTTTATTACTCACAGAAAGCAGACGGTAAACAACAGAAACAGCTCCATGGTGAGCCAGTCCCCTCTAGGCTTGGAAGACTGTCCAGGCAGGATGGAGACCACTCTATGCATGCCTCACTTTGCACCGTAGGAGAAGGTCTCTCTCAAAGGAGACCTGCTCACCCTTCCCCAAAACTGATGTTCACTCTTACATCACTGGGAGGGTACATCATGGCTCAGGTGTCAGTAGGGGCACCACGGTTCAGGTGACAGATTCTTTCTCTCTGTGGCTCCTCTTAGCTGGCTCTGTCTCCATCACTGACTGGCCCAGTTCACATTCAGCACCCTTGGGATAGCCCTGGGCCAGCCTCAGCACTGGGCTGGCAGCAGGACAACTCTTGAAGTAAAGCTGTTCTTTGGGTGACCCCTGTATGGGGTGCCCCAAGTCTTGCAAATGGTCCCCTGTATGGGGCTCACCCAAGTTCTATGGGCTACAGTGGGTGCCCCCTGCATGGGTGCTGCCCAAACCCTCTGAACTTCTCACTGCTCCTGCTTACACAGGATATTGTGGACTTGCTGGTCCTGCCTCTGGACCTCTCGCCTCCAAGTGTTGGAGTTTCTGCAGCTTCCAGAGCCCACTTGTGATCACTGCTGCTTCTGGTGCTGTCACAGCCCTAAGTGTGTTTCAGCTCTCAGCCCACTCCTCTCCAACCACTCTCATCCCACTTTTCTATTCAGCCGGCACTGGCTTCTTCTTCTCCTGGACTCTTCTGGGGTTTCTCCAGGTCACTGCTGACTCTTTCCCCTTCTACAGGGTCCAGAGTTTTGGCTGCATCAGATGCTGATCTCTTCTATCCCCTGGGCTGAAGTCTCCACCCTGGGCCAAGGACTGAGTTCTGGGGAGAGGATTCTTCAGAACAGAGCTTCCATGTCCCTAAGGGATGTGCTTAGGCCTCCCCCAAGAGCCAAATACTCACACTCTCCATCCAAGAAGCTCCTCATGCAGTCATAATCTTTTAAAATGCAAATTCAGCAAGCCAGGCTTCCAACAGGAAAGAAAAGACTAGCAACTTTGGGTGAAAAAAAAAGATGCAGGAAGGATCAATCCTGGTCAGGAACTTCTTCACAGTGAATATTTGGTTTCATGAGTAAGAAAACCCCACATCAAAGCAAGATGTCTGCTATCAATTTCTTTCTTTAACCACAGAAACTATCCCCACAGGCAATGGAATTATAAGACAAAGACTTCAAATAATCTATTATAAATATGTTCAAAGAACTAAAGGAAACCACGTCTAAAAAATCAAAGGAGATTTCTGGTTTATCTTGTCCTAACACCAAGAAAAAGGTTGAAGAAACGAAATCAACAACTCTTCCTAGATCCATCAGAGAATTTAAGTAACAGAGAAAACCACTACCCAAAAAATTGGAGAGAGACAAATAGAGAATGGCAGCTTATGGGGCAGAAGTTCAGGAAGCCTACCTTTGGAGCCAGTAGGGCTATGAAAATTTAAACCATAATTGATGAATCACTGGAAGCTCAGTATGGACAAGCTTGTGTTATGTATGCTTTTTGTAATGCTCTCAAAGCACTTCACTATTACGTATACATCTATAATGTTTTTGCACAGTTACAATGTTTTTATTATGCTTTTAAATATCTCTGTATAGCTCATCTACAATGTGAAGTTAGAAATAGACAATTTCTGGATTTAGAAATAGAAACGTGTATTTCTATTATGCCGTTTAATCATTAACTGTAAGTTATTAGAAAGGTGTTCTAACCTTGAAAATAGATAATACAAGTATACGACCAAAACCCAAACAAAACCCACTCTCGTTGAGTCGATTCCAACTCAGAGCGAACCCATAGGGTTTCCAAGGCTGTAAATCTCTACAAAAGCAGACTGCTACATCTTCTACAGACCCACTGGTGGTTTCAAACCATGGACCTTTCGGTTAGCATTCTAGTGCTTTAACCACCGTGCCACCAGGGCTCCTCAGAAGCATATGAGGTAGGTCATAAATACTTTCCCTAAATTGGGCTGTGCACCTGCATGCTGATAACGGAATGCAGCATTAATCAAATCTCTATGAATTAACAGAACATAAATATGTCTCTAAACAATTCCCATAATTTTTCATTAATCAGCTTGGTCTTTAATATATGTAGTAAACAAGAACATAACTATGTCATGCAATTCCCTAATTGGAAGTAATCCAAATCTCTATAAATTAGCAAAATACAACAAATTTCCTAACTGGCAATAAAACATACCCATCATAGTTAAACATGACAGCACACATGGTATATAAACTCTGAATTTCTGCTCATTTTTGGAGAAGACAGAAGCAAAAGATCTCTTTGGCTCTCTGTCTGAAGGCTGAGAATCTTGCTGAGATACTGCTCACCACAACCGACCTTGGATCCTAGCTATGGGGACCTCCTCTGCACTCAAGACATGGCCAAGTCTCCTCCTCGAGACTTTAAGGTAAAAGCCCAAAGTCTAAAGAATTGGACTCTGTCATGGATTGAATTATGTCCCAAAAAATAGATCAGTTTGGCTGGGCCATGGTTCCCGGTATTGTGTGATTTTCCTATATGTTGTAAATCCTGCCTCTATGATGTTAATGAGGAAGGATGGGTGGCAGCTGTGATAGTAAGGCAGAACTCAATCTACCAGATTGGATTATGTCCTGAGGCAATCTCTTGAGATATAAAAGAGAGAAGTGAGCAGAGAGACAGCGGGACCTCAAATCACCAAGAAAACAGTGCCAGGAACAGAGCATGTCCTTTGGACCTGGGGTCCCTGTGAGGAGAAGCTCCTAGTCCGGGGAAACACTGATTAGAAGGCCCACAGAGAGAGAAAGCCTTTCCCTGGAGCTGACGCTCTGAATTTGGACTTTTAGCCTACTTTACTGTGAAGACATAAATTTCTCTTTCTTAAAGCCATCCACTTGTGGTTATATCTGTTGCAGCAGCACTAGATGACTTAGACAGACTCTAACATTTAAACTAACATTTTAATTGTCAATTCTGATTCACTGATGCTAAATGGATGTCTTAAAGTCTTACTTGTGTGCCTTGCCATGACTATCTTGCAATAAACTAAACGAGTTTATGTATGACAAACTTAAACATTTATATGTTTCTTAATATAAAATCCTCCAGGACAGCTTGCAGGTTAAAAACTCTAGTAGGGCCCTTTTGTGAGTTGTAACTCCAGAAATCCCACCAGGTTCTCAGGGTGTAGACTGGAGAAAAATATTATTGGCAGGGGGAGTGGAAAAGTGACCACTTGAAATAATCCCAGAGCATTCTGTTCTCATTAATAAAACCCAGCCCTCAAAGGTAACTATTTTACTGCAACCTAAAGACTCTGGGTTTTACCAGAGCTTAACTCACCTGGGGAATAGAAATACTCAACTGCAGCCCCCTCTAGCCTTCCTGTTTCAGTTAAGGAGTTGAGGGTAGTGAGAAGTACTTGTGCAGGTCTCAGCCCAGGGGAATAGGCTCACTAACAGAATGAGATCTAATCAATGGATTACAGAATGCTTACCTCCTCCCCTCACCTTAACACCACATCAATTAGGCTCCTATCAGACTCCAAATATAATAACAGGGTATCACAATGGAAAGAACTGCACCTCTAAGACCTCATTTAACAAGAAATCTCTAGGGAAACTCAAAGACGAGGGTAGACAAAACACAAAAATGCCAAAGGAAATTTTAGCCTCTGTTACATACAGTTGTAACAAGCAATAAACACAACCCAAGTCCCTGCCATATAAACATGAAACCTGACACTAGAAGTCTATTTTCCTCCTTTTCTTTTATCCAGTACAACATGTCCAGCTTCCAACAACAACAGAAAATTACAAGGCATACTAAATGACGAAAAAAGACAGTTTGAAAACACCAAGCAAACAAGCATCAGAATCTGACTGAGACATGGCACAGACTTTGGAATGATCAGACAAGGAATTTAAAATAACTATGACTAATATGCTAAAAGCTATACATAAAAGGAGTCCCCAGGTTGTGCAAATGGTTTATATGCTCTAACCACAAGGCTGCTAATCACAAGGTTGGAGGTTCAAGTCTACCCAGAGGTACCTTGGAAGAAAGGCCTGGTGATCTACTTCTGAAAAGTCAGCCATTGAAAACCCTATGGAGCACAGTTCTACTCTGACACATATGGGGTCACTATGAGTCAGACACCACTCAAAGGCAAGTGGCTACAGAAAGCAAGCCCTAGGGTGGATTTGCATAGACAGCTCCTCCTCCTCAGAGTATAGAAAGTCCCTAATAGGGTTAGGGGGCCACTGGGCTTCATGCTTGGCCTCTGAAGGAATGGCTCCAGAAGGCACATGGGGCAACTGTTTTCTAAATGAGCACATGAAAAGATGCTCAACATCACTAATCATTAGGGAAATGCAAATCAAAATCTCAATGAGATACCCCTTCATACCTGCTAGGATGGCTAGAGTAAAAAGAGGAATAAAAATAACAAGTGCAGGAGAGATTGGAACCTTCATCCATTGCTGGTTGAAATGTAAAATAGTTCAGTCACTTTGGAAAACAGTTTGACTCTTCCTCAAAATGTTAATCATAGAAGTACCATTATGATCCAACAATTTCACACGAAAAAAATATGCACAAAAATTCACAGCAGCATTATTCATAATAGCCAAAATGTGGAAACAATCCAAATGTCCATCAACTGATGAATGGATCAACAAAAAGTGGTATATTCATAGAATGGGATGTTAGCTATAAAAAGGAACAAATGACTGAATACATGCTACGATATGGATGAACCTTGAAAACATCACGAAAAGTGAAAGAAGCCCCGCCCAAAAGAACACATATTCAATGATTTCATTTATTATAGGTAACTCCATAGAGACAGAAAGTAGATTAACAGTTGCAACTGTCTGGGGGAAGCGGGACTGAGGAATGAGGAATGGCTGCTAATGGGTGATGGAAATGTTCTGAAATTAGATAGGGGTGACAGTTACACAACTTTGTCAGTATACTAAAACCCCTAATGGTACAGTTTAAAAGGGCTAATTTTCTAGTACATGAATTATATCTCAATTTTAAAAAGATTAATTCTGACTGGGACCGTTGTCTCATGGGAAACTCAGTCAACTGGTATGATATGGTAGTTCAAAAAGTTCGTGTTTCCATCCTAGAGAGGTAAGTAATGGAGTCTTAAAAGCTTCAGCAGACATCTAAGATACAACTGTTGGTATCTACTTGTCAAGAGCAAAGAGAAAGAAGGAAACCAAAGTCTCAGAGAAGAAACTAATTTACAGGGCTAATAGCCTACGCTAGCCTACATAAACCACAGCCTCACCTACCTTGAGACCAGTAGAAACTAGATAGTGCCTGGCTACCACTACTGACCTTGATAACATGGGAGAAAAACGCAGAACTCAAATTCTTACAAAGTCCAGACTTACTGGATCAGTTGAAACGGGAAGACTCCCTGAGAATATCATTCCGAGATATTCTTTAAATCTTGAACCAAAACTATCCAGAGGCCACCTTTTAGCAAAATAACAGATTGGATCACAAAATAAAGGATATTACCCATGAGTACAGAGATTCATTAAAAATAAATAAATCTGAAAAAAATGCTGGTCTAGGCAGAAGCACCACGCTGTCCCTCCACAGCAAAGATCTGAAAAACTAAGCCGAACAGCGAATACAATCCTGAAACCCTAAAACATCAAATGAAGAGATAAAGAACTCAGCCAAGCACCAAATGGAGTGAGAAAACTGACAGAGAACGGAGAGCGAGGAGAGACTCATGCAGAGATCCCCAACCAGCTAATGCAGTGCGGATCTGCCATCTTGGACTCCTATCGGAGACCAGCAAACGGGGTATGAGAAAGCAGCCTCACAGAGCATCCAGCGGGAGACAAAACAACCGGTAATTTGCGATATACGCTTTCCCACCCCCCACCCTTCTTGACCCCGACTCGGCCTCCTCTGCTTCCCGTGGTCACAATCTCTTGACTGGGAAACACCAGCTGCTTGGATTCCGCACACCCGAACGGGCAGGCTCTCTGAGTGCCATTTGTTGGCTTCTGGTGTTGCTTTTTCCCGCTTTTGATGTCTTCCTTACCTCTCACCACCTCCCCGTCCTTTCGGTCAAATACCTGGCTCTGTGCGCCATCTTCGCTTCTTCCTGAGGGGCTGCAGAGCTCCAGTAATTTGTGATACATGCTTTCCCATTCCCTACCCTTCTTCACCCACACTCGGCCCCCTCTGCTTCCTGTGGACACAGTCTCTTGTCCGAGAAACACCAGCCCGCACTAGCTGGCTCTCTGAGAGCCATTTGTTGGCTGCTAGTGTTGCTTTTCTGCTTCTCTTGATTTCTTCCTTACCTCTCGCCACCTCCCCCACCTTTCGCTCAAATACCTGGCTCCGAGTGCCATCTTTGCTTCTTCCTGAGGGGCTTTGGAGCTCCGTTCGAGTGTGGAGCTGGTTCCCGGTCTGGGCTACCGCGCTGGTGGGATCTCGGGGCTTTTCTGTTTGTTTGTCTTGAATTGTTTGTTTTCTTTTCCTTTTCTTGAGTTGGGAGCCCTTTCTTGCCAGGTGGTGCTGCGTGGCAGGGGTACTTCCCCCTCAGCTTGCACAGACGCGCAGAGGGATCCCTGAGAGCATTTCTTTTTTTGTTGGTTTGTTTTTCTGGTTTTTCGGGGACCTTTTTTTTTAATTTGTTTTCTTTTCCCTCTTTTTCCCTTTTTGTCTTTCTTCATTGCTCAGTTTCTCATCTCTCTATATCTTCCTTCTCTTTCTGTTCCCTGAATACCTGGCAATGTATACCTCTACACCTTCTAGCCAGGCTGTACTACAACACCTGAGAGCAACTTCCCCAGACCTCATACCTGTACCGGTGGGATCCCTGGGAACTTTGCAGTTCTTTAACCTTTCAGATTTTTATTTATTCATTCTTTTCTTCCTCTTCCCCTTTCTGTTTTTCTCCATTGCATACTCTCTCATTTCTCCACTCCAACAGCAAGCTCCCCTAGCATTCTTTGTTCTTTGTATGTTTTTGGCTCCTGTTCCTCTCTCCTCTCTCCCATATCCATCTTAGCTCCACACATAACAATCTCCTCGCTGCATCCTGCCTTCCTGCACCATGCAATTGACATCACACCACCAAGCAGCACAGGCACGGCCTACTGGAACCTGCCCTGTACTGATTACTGACCCACTCTGGTGGCTATAGTAAATGCCACAAACAACCTGTCTTAGTAACTCCTCTTCAGCTAGATCTGCCCTGCCGTACCATATCTGAGTGACTGACCCTGCCAATTGGAGAAGGAGGCAAAAAGTACTGTGCACACAGATGAGCAAACAACAAAGAACACACAGTCCACCAGCTCACACATACTCAAATTTAAAAAAAAAAAAAGGGATGAAACAAATCTACAATCACTAAAGGAGAAAAATAACTACTACATGCCCAGAAGACAGCAGACAGTATCAAAACATTTACAAAAAAAGGACAGGACGGTTCCAGTAGGCATCCAAAATAAAACACCAGACTCTCCAGTGGATGAAAATTCACTCGAACTACCTGATAGGGAATTCAAATCTCTAATACTCAGCATTCTCCAAGAGCTGAGGCAAAAAGCTGACAAACTTGAGGAAAAAATAGACAAATTCATGGAAAATACAGACAAAAAATTGGAAGAATTGAGAAAAATAATGCAGGAACAAAATGACAAAATAAACTCACAACTAGAAATTATACAAAGACAACAATTAGAAATCCAAAAGATCAACCACAAGATTTCAGAAATGGACGGTGTCATAGAAGGGGTGAGAAGAAGATTTGAAATGGTGGAAGACAGGATCAGTGGAATTGAAGACAAACACTTGGCTACAATCCTGTTTGAGAAAAAATAAGAAAAAAAAACAAAGAAAAATGAAGAGACCCTGAAAGATATGTGGGATACAACCAAAAGCAAAAATTTTCAAGTCATTGGAGTTCCAGAACAGGGGGAGAAACAGAAAACACAGAGAGGATCATTGAAGAACTGCTGACAGAAAACCTCCCCAATATCATGAAAGATGAAAAGCTGGCCATCCAAGAAGCTCAACGAACCCCATATAGGAAACTGCAAAAAAAATCACCAAGGCATATCATAATCACACATGCCCAAACCAAAGACAAACAAAGAATCCTGAGAGCAGTTCGTGAAAAACAAGAAGTCATATACACAGGAGAAACAATAACACTAAGCACAGATTATTCAGCAAAAACCATGCAAGCAAGAAGGCAATGGGATGACATATATAAAATCTTGAAAGAAAAAAATTGCCAGCCAAGAATAACATAACCTGCAAAACTCTCGTTTAAATTTGATGGTGAAATTAGGTCATTTCGAGATAAAGGGAAATTAAGGGAATATGTAAAACCCAAACCAAACTTACAAGAATTATTAAAGGGAGTTCTTTGATCTGAGAACAAACCGCTTCAGCTAACAGGCAGAATCGAGGAAGCAGTATCGTACCAGCCAGATACCAATCTAGGAAATGAACTCTCGAAAACCAAAAGAAATACAACAGGGAATCAAAGCAGTTAATCAGTAAATGACAACAACATCAAAACGATAAAAGAAGGAATAAACAGCATAGGTATAGAACCTTCTAATGGAGAGGAAGGCAAGGTGATACCAAGTAATGGTAGACTGCTTCCAACCAATTCATGGCAACCACAAAGAAAGTTAACAAACATACATAT
>NW_004444093.1:1143545-1150910 GCF_000243295.1 Trichechus manatus latirostris
CTAACGAGGTACAGGAGTCCAGTGACAAGGGCCAGAAAGCAGAAGGGGACAAGGAAGCTGGTGATAGGGAACCCAAGGTTGAGTAAGGATACTGTTGATGTGTTGTGAGATTGTTAACCATTCTCATAGGGCAATATTTGTAGTAACTGTTAAATGTGAAACTATTCTATCCTGTAAGCCTTCATCTTAAGTGAGAATAACAGCACAATTCAAACAGCATAGTCAATGTCACTGAACTGTGCATGTAGAAATTTTTGAAATGGTGTATCTTTGGCTATGTGTATTTTCACCAAAAATAAGGTTGAGAAGTTAGAGGGTTGACATGTTGTGGGGTTGTTAACCAATGTCATAAAACAGTATGTTTACTACTGTTTCATGAAAAACTATTTGTTCTGTAAACCTTCACCTGAAGTACAATTAAAAAAAAAAAAATCTATATGAGACCAAAAGGTCAATAATTACTCTAAAGTTAAGAAGAGAAGATTTAAGAGGGCAGGGAAACTAGAATACTTGAAATGGAACAAACAGAACAGAATTAAAGAGAATGCTGATGCACTGTGAAAAATATAACTAATGTCCCTGAACAATTTGTATAGAAATTGTCAAATTGGACCGTAATTTGCTGTGTAAACTTTCACTGAAAATGCAATAAAATATTATTTAAAATAAATAATAAATTCTGGCATGCTATTAAGTCCTGGTAGCGACCGAGCATCTGACCATGGGACAGTCAACTGCCCATGTGTCCCGATATGCATGTTATTACGTAGGATTCTCAGGAAACCCAAGCTAGGATACCAGGGGAAGTCAAGATCTTAGCTCCTCTACTAAAGAATTGGCATTCAAGAGACAGGAGATAGTGATGCATTCAAGCCTCTCCTTTCCAAAATTTCTCTACCCATTTTCTGTACTACGGAACTCCAGGCATCTTATCTGACCTACTGAGGTAACTAAACACTGAAGATCTGAGGAGGAGCTGAGTGGGTTGGGGGGAACCTGCAGGAGTGCATCCTTCCATCAGTGGTATTCCGTCTATGGACATGAGAGGGGGCAGTGGGCCAGGCCCAGGGAGAACAAGTTCAGCTGCACAATGGTCATACAGGCCCATTAACATGTGGTCTTGATGTGAGACAACTCAATAGCTGTGACCTGGCCAAGCTGTTGAGGACTCATGAGAAGGAAGCTCATTTACATGAATCCCCTCCCACCTTACCACACACACACAAGATGTTAGGAGTTATGAGAGCTGGGGAAGCTGACTGAGATAAGCAGTCCTAAAAGCACAGCTGTGGGGTGTCTATACCATTGCCTGGACTCCTCTCTTGCTTATTTTTGACTCACTGCACAGGTCAGGGGGCATGTTCTGGGTTTGGGGTGGGAAAGGCAACACTGACCGTTCAGCCCATCTCCTCTGCTGACCATTAGGTCTCTCACCTGTTTTCAGGATCCATTTCCCAGGTTACGGTGACTCAAGAATCTGCACTGTCCACAACTCCTAGAAGGATGGTCACACTCACTCATGGATCCAGTGCTGGGGCCATCACCACTAGCAACTATGCTCAGTGGGTCCAACAGGAGCCCTAGGACACTCCCCAGGGTCTAATAGGTAGCACCAGCAATTGGTTCCCAGGGGTCCCTGCCTGGTTCTCAGGCTGAAGACATGCTACTTTCACCACCACAGGGGCCTAGCCTGAGGCCGAATATCACTGTGCTCTGCGGCACAACAACCACTTCCACAGTGACAGATGCCAATGTGGAAGGTGAGACACAAATCCCCTGGGTGAGCATGGGCCCTTTGCTCCTCAGCACCTCCCTATTCTTGTCTACAAAACTCAACACAGACCTAGGAAATCTGTCAGAAGAATGTGAATTTTGGGGTCAGAGGGCAGACTGTGGTAGGCAGTCACTAAACAGCCCTCAATGAACCCCACCTCCTGGTATTCATGCCTGTGTGTAATCGCCTCCCTTGAGTGACTGTAATGAGTGACTGGATTCTAAAAAGTTGAACACCTGAAGTGATGGGATGTTATTCTGACATTCGGTTATAAAAGACTCAGGTCTAGGTCTGCCTTTGGGTATCTCTCTGGCTTCTGTTGGAACTCTTGCCCTGGATAGAGCTAGCTGCCCTGTCCTGAGGCAACTCAGTAGAGCATCTCCCAGGGTGAGAAACCAGGGCCTGCCAATAGCCACATGAGTGAGCTTAGAAGAGGATCCTACCCCCACCCCAGCCAAGCCTTCAGATGTATGTAGCCTCTGCGGACAGCTCACTTGCAATTTAATGAGACACCTTGAGCCAGAGGCACCCAGCTAAGCCACCCTTTAATTCTTGACCTACAGAGGCTATGAGATGGTGTTTGTTGCTTTAAGTCTCTAAGTTTGGGGGTCATTTCTTACACAGCAATAGATAACTAATAAAAGTACTGACTGATTGAAATCCACAAGGACAGCTTCATTGTGGAGAGGGAGACTGAAGCACTGCAGATGCATAAGGAGCAACTCCATGGGACACATGGGGCCTCTGCTTATGTGTATCAAAGGAGTGGCTCAGGACCACACTCACAGGGCCTTCCAGGCCTGAGGACAGGTGTCTACTTCAGTATGTGACTGTGCACAGCAGTGACTTGGGGGGTAAGACTTCATTGAGATTTGGCCAGGTAAAGTTTTCCTGGCTTGTTTAGCTTAGGGGAAAAACAATTCACATTTTTTTACATAGGACAATGGCTTTAAGAAACAATCCAGTCCCTTGAGTGTGTGGCTTAGAATTGTTACTAAAGCGGGGAGATCAGTGAGACAATCAAGCTCCTGGGGCCCCAACCAATAAAATGGGGGCCTAAAGCCCTTGATGGGAGAAGTCAAATATTCAATGAACAGATATATATAGTCTGTGCTTTGTCTTTCCAGTTACCCGCCCAAAAACATACGTGCACATGCATGACAACACGTGTGCATGCACGTGTTCACACACACACACACACACACACACACACACACACACACACACACAAACCTTTCCAGTGCCAGGATCCAAGACTAGGCTGAGAACTACCACATCCAAGAGTGTTCTTTTACCTTTGTATTACCAGGTTATCATATTTGAGTTATGCTGACTTCAAATAATGAATGGAGGAACTTTCCATCTTTTTCTCTCCACTAGACAGTCTTAGTTTATTTGAGTGATGTCTTCCACCCACATGTGTGTGCATTTGCGTACAAGCTGAGTACATATGCATGTTTGGGTACAAGTTTGAGTTCATAACAGAAATGCATGCCTGTATCCTGCTTTATTACTGGTGCACTGAATCTGTTTTATATTCTCACTAAATATTCTTCAATTATAGGGTTTTCAAAGCTATATCATATTTGAATGCTAGATCCCCTTGATGCTATCTATGTCGATCATTTTCCATTTTACTCTAATGTAAAAAAATAAAAGCTTCTACTAATTAAAGACTTGTATCATGCCCATCAATTAATATATTTGACAAACATTTATTCAGGGCATAAATAGTAGGAAAGGCAGCATGAACAAGAGTGTCCCTGTTTAACTGGGACATACAGTCACTCTCTGCATATGTGCTGTTTTTTCCTATGTATTATTAAAAAATGTGTAGACAGTGTCATAGTCTGAATTATGTCCCCCAAACAATGTGTGTATCAATTTGGCTAGGCCGTGATTCCTGGTACTGTGTGATTTTCCTGTATGTTGTAAACCTGCCTCTATGATGTAAATGAGGGAGGATGGGTGGCAGTTGTGTTAGTAAGGCAGGACCTGATCTACAGGACTGGATTGTGTCCTGAGGCAATCCCTTGAGATATAAAAGACAGAAGTGAGCAGTGAGACAGGGGGACCTCATACCATCAAGAAAGCAGTGCCGGGAGCAGAGCGCATCCTTTGGACAAGGGTCCCTGTGCTGAGAAGCTCCGAGTCCGGGGGAACACTGAAGAGAAGGCGGCCAACAGAGAGAAAAAGCCTTCCCCTGCAGCTGACGCCCTGAATTTGGACTTTTAGCCTACTTTACTGTAAGGAAATAAATTTCTCTTTGTTAAAGCCATCCACTTGTGCTATTTCTGTTGTAGCAGCACTAGATGACTAAGACAGACAGGTTTGCTGAAGTGTACTTCATATATAATTTATTTTAATACACCCTTTTTATGTGACCAGTTCAGTGAGTTTTAAAAAATGTATCCAGTTTAACCTCACACCAAAAGACCCATTTGCCCCTTTGAAGTCAGTCACCCCTCCTCAACCCCTGGCAACCACTGATCTATTTGTTACTGCTCTAGTTTTGTCTTTTTCTAAAATATCATATAAATAGAATCATACAGTATATAGTTCTTTGTGTCTGGCTTAACATAATGCTTTTTAAAAAATCTTTTTAATAATATTTGATTGTATTTTTGGTGAAGGTTTACACAGCAGCTTAGGTTTCCATTTAATAATTTCTACAAAAATTGTTCAGTGACACTGCATGTAGAAATTTTTGAAACGGATGGTGTATCTTTGGCTATGTATATTTTCACAAAAAAGAAAAAAAAAGGTTGAGAAGGGAGAGGGTTGACATGTCGTGGGGTGGTTAACCAATGTCATAAAACAATATGTGTACTGACTATTTAATGAGAAACTATTTGTTCTGTAAAACTTCACCGGAAGTACAATTAAAAAAAAGAAAAAAAATTGTTCAGTGAAATAAGTTACATTCTTCACAATTCGTAAACATTCTCAATATTTCTCTTCTGGTTGGTCTGTTTCCATTAATCTAGTTCCCTGCCCCCTTACACTCTTATTTTTCTTTTAAAGTAACTGTCGACCGTTTGGTCTCATACAGATAATTTTTTTCTTTTTTTTTTTAATTGTACTTCAGCAGAAGGTTTGCAGAACAAATAGTTTCTCATTAAACAGTCAGTACACATACTGTTTTATAACATTGGTCAACAGCCCCACGACATGTCAACCCACTCCCTTCTTGACCTTTTTTTCTTTTTTTTTTTTTGGTGAAAGAATCACAAAGACACACCATTTCAAAAATTTCTACATGCACAGTTCAGTGACATCAATCACGTTCTTCCAGTTGTGCTGCTACTATCACTTTAGATGAAGGTTGACAGAACAAAATAGTTTCTCATTAAACAGTACACACGTTGCCTTATGGCAATGGTAAACAACCCCACCACATGTCAGCACTCTCCTTACTCAACCTTGGGTTACCTATCACCAGCTTTCCTATCCCCTTCTGCCTTCTAGTCCTTATCCCTGGACTGCTGTGCCTCATTAGTCCCCTTTTGTTTTATGGGGCTGTTGATCTCCAGCTGAACGGTGAACCTCGGAAGTCACTTCACAACTGAGCTAAAAGGGTGTCTGGGGGCCATACTCTCGGGGTTTCTCCAGTGTCCATTAGGTCAGTAAATCTGGTCTTTTTTCTGTGAGTGAGAATTTTGTTCTACATCCTTCTCCAGCTCTGTCCAGAACCCTCTGTTATGATCCTGGTCAGAGCAGTCAGTGGTGGTAGCCGGGCACCATCTAGCTGTACTGAACTCAGTCTGGTGGAGGCGTTGGTAGCTGTGGTCCATTAGTCCTTCAGACTAATCTTTTCCTTGGATCCTGTTCTCTTCATTCTCCCTTGCTCCCGAAGGGGTGAGACCACTGGAGTATCTTACATGGTTACTCACAGGCTTTTAAGTCCGCAGATGCTACTCACCAAGGTAGAATGTAGAACATTGTCTTTATAAACTGTGTTATGCCAATTGAGCTAGATGTTCCACGAAACCATGGTCCCCACAGTCTTCCGCCCAGCAATTCAGTCCCTCAGGGAGTTTGGATGTATCTATGGAGCTTCCATGACCTTTTCTTTGTACAAGCTGTGCTGGTTTCCCCAGTATTGTGTACTATCTCACTCTTCACCAAAGATACTATTTCTCTGTTGCCTGTTTAGTATTCCCCCCCCACCCCTACCATCCCTCGTAACCAACAAAGATTGTTACTTTTTGTGTGTAAACTTCTTCATGAGTTTTTACAATAGAGGTCTCATACAATATTTGTCCTTTTGTGATTGACTTATTTCACTCAGCATAATGTCCTTCAGTTTCATCCATGTTATGAGATGCTTCACAGATTCATCATTGTTCTTTCTCATTGCATAGTACTCCATTGTGTGTATGTACCATAATTTGTTGATCCATTCATCTGTTGATGGGCATCTAGGTTGTTTCCATCTTTTTGCTATTATGCACAATAGTGCCATGAACATGGGTGTGCATATGTCTCTTCATGTGACGGCTCTTATTTCTCTAGGATATATTCCTAGGAATGGGGTTGCTGGATCGTATCGTATTTCTATTTCTAGCTTTCTAAGGGAGAGCCATATCATTTTACAAAACGGTTGTATCATTTTGCATTCCCACCAGCAGTGCATAAGAGTTCCAGTCTCCCCGCAGCCTCTCCAGTATTTGATATTTCCAGTGTTTTTGATTCATGCTAGTCATGCCTGGGTGAGATGGTATCTCATTGTGGTTTTAATTTGCATTTCTCTAATGGCTAGTGAACGCAAGCATTTCCTCATGTGTCTGTTGGCCGTCTGAATGTCTTCTTTGGTGAAGTGTCTGTTCATTTCCTTTGCCCATTTTTTAATGGGATTATTTGCCTTTTTGTCGTAGAGGTGTTGGATTTTCTTGTAGATTATGGAGATTAGACTTTTGTCTGACTTGTACTGTCCAAAATTTTTTTCCCAGTCTGTACATTCTCTTTTTACTCTTTTGCTGAAGTCTTTTGAAGAGCATAGGTGTTTGATTTTTAGAAGATCCCAGTTATCTAGTTTATCTTCTGGGGTTTGTGTGTTGATGGTTGTGGTTTTTATCCTGTTAATGCCATGTATAAGGGCCTGTAGCGTTAGTCCTATTTTTTCTTTTATGAACTTCATAGTTTTTGGCCTTATATTTAGGTCTTTGATCCATTTTGGATTAGTTTTTGTATACGGTGTGAGCTACGGGTCCTGTTTCATTTTTTTGCAGGTAGATACGCAGTTTTGCCAGCACCATTTGTTAAAAAGACTGTCTTTTCCCCATGTGATGGTCTTTGGGCTCTTGACTAAGATCAGGTGACGATAGGTGGATGGATTTACATATGGGTTCTCAATTCTGTTCCACTGGTCTATGTATCTGTTGCTGTACCAGTACCAGGCTGTTTCAACTAGCTGTATAGTAGGTTCTGAAGTCAGGTAGTGTGAGTCCTCCAACTTTATTCTTCTTCTTCAGTAGTGCTTTATTATTCGGGGCTTCTCCCTTTCCATATAAAGTTAATGATTACTTTTTCCATCTCTTTGAAGAATGTTGCTGGTATTTGGATCGGGATTGCGTTGTATTTGTAAATTG
>NW_004444093.1:1152686-1153983 GCF_000243295.1 Trichechus manatus latirostris
GTCAGAGAAGATACTTTGTATTATCGCAATGTTTTGGATCTTGTTGAGGATTTCTCTGTGGCCTAAGATGTGGTCTATTCCAGAGAACGTTCCATGTGCATTGGAAAAGAATGTGTACTTTGCAGCTGTTGGATGGAGTGTTCTATATATGTCTATGAGGTCAAGTTGACTGATTGTGCCCTTTAGGTCTTCTGTATCTTTGCTCAGTTTCTTGTTAGTTGTTCTGTCCTTTACTGAGAGTGGCGTGTTGAAGTCTTCTACTATTATTGTGGAACTGTGAATTTCTCTTTTCAGTACTGTTAGAGTTTGTTTTATGTATTTTGGAGCCCTGTCATTGGGTGCGCGGATGTTTACTATGGTTATGTCTTCATGATGGATCATCCCCTTAATCATTATACAGTGTCGGTCTTTGTCTTTTATGATGGATTTTGTTTTAAAGTCTATTTTATCTGAGAGTAGTACTGCCACTCCTGTTCTTTTTTGGTAGTTGTTAGCTTGATATATTTTTTTCCAACCTTTGACATTGAATAAATTCACATCTTTGTTTCTAAGGTGTCTCTCTTGTAGACAGCGTATTGGTGGATCTTTTTTTTTTGTTTTATCCATTCTTTCATTCTTCATCTCTTTATGGGTGCATTGAGTCCATTTACATTCAGTGTAATTATTGATAGATGTGAGTTTACTTCTGTCATTTTGTAGTGCTTTTTTTTTTTTTCTGGTGCTGACGTTTTCTTTGTTCCTCTTACTCTCCTGTGCTGAGTTCCTTTTGTTTGTGTATTTTTTTTTCATTTCTTTTGTTTTTGTAGGTTTTGTTTTTACTCAGACGTTATGTTTTTCCTCTTTATCTTTATGAGTATGTTTGTTAACTTTCTTTGTGGTTACCATGAAATTTACCCTTATCTTTCTAAGTTTGAAGCAGTCTATTATTACTTGGTATTGCCTTCCCTTCCTCTCCATTAGGAGGTTCCATCCCTACACCATTTATTTCCTCTTTTATTGTTCTTACGTTTTGTCATTTACAGATTAACTGCTCTGATTCCCTGTTGTATTTTCTTTGGTTTTGGATAGTCTTTGAGAGTTCATTTCCTAGATTGGTATCTGGCTGGTACGATCCTACCTCCTAGATTCAGCCTGTGAGCTGAACTTGTTTGTTCTCAGATCGAAGGACTCCTTTTAATAATTTTTGTAAGTCTGGTTTGGTTTTTACATATTCCCTGATTTCTGTTTACCTGGAAATGTCCTAATTTCACCATCATATTTGAACAAGAGTTTTGCAGGATATATTATTCTTGGTTGG
>NW_004444093.1:1154146-1157700 GCF_000243295.1 Trichechus manatus latirostris
TATGATATGCCTTGGTGATCTTCTTTTGGGGTCTCTCCTATATGGGGTTCGTTGAGCTTCTTGGATGGCCAGATTTTCATCTTTCATGATATTGGGGAAGTTTTCTGTCAGCAGTTCTTCAATTATCCTCTCTGTGTTTTCTGTTTTCTCCCCATTCTGGGACTCTGATGACTTGTAAATTTTTGCTTTTGATTGTATCCCACGTAATTTTCAGGGTCTCTTTATTCTTCTTTTTTCTGAATTTTCCTCAAACAGAGTTGTATCCAAGTGTTTATCTTCAATTCCACTGATCCTGTCTTACACCATTTCAAATCTGCTCCTCAGCCCTTCTACAGCACTGTCCATTTCTGAAATATTGTTGTTTACCTTTTGGATTTCTAATTGTAGTTTTTGTATAATTTATAGTTGTGGATTTAGTTTGGCATTTTGTTCCTGCATTATTTTCCTGAATTCTTCCATTTTTGTCTGTATTTTCCATGAATTTGTCTGCCTTTTCCATGAATTTGTTTATTCTTTCCTCATTTTTCTCTGTTTTTTGCCTCAACTCTTGGATAATTCTGAGTATTAGAGATTTAAATTCCCTATCAGGTACTTCTCGTGCCTCTTCTTCCACTGGAAAGTCATCTGGTGCTTTATTCTGGATGCCTACTGGAACCATCCCGTCGTGTCTTTGTAAATGTTTTGATATTGTCTGCTGTCTTCAAGGCATTCAGTAGTTATTTTTCTTGTTTATTGATTGTAGGTTTGTTTCATCCTTTTTTTTTAATTTGGCTATGTCTGAGTAGGCGGGCTGTGTGTTCTTTGTTGTTTGCTTGTCTGTGGGCACGATACTTTTTGCCTCCTTCTCCAATTGGCAGGGTCAGTTGCTCAGATATGGTACAACAGGGCAGGTCTAGCTGAAGAGGAGTTGCTAGGATGGGTTGTTGGTGACACTACAGTCACCAGGGTGGGTCGGTAATCAGTGCAGGGCAGGTTCCAGTAGGCCGTGCCTGTGCTGCTTGGTGGTGTGATGTTAAGCGCACGGTGCAGTTAGGCAGGACGGAGGGGGGAGATTGTGATGTGTGGAGCTAAGATGGGTATGGGAGAGAGGAGAGAGGAAAAGGAGCCAAAAACATATAAACAAAAAAGAGTGCTAGGCGAACTTGCTATTGGAGTGGACATGAGAGACTATGAAATGGAAAAGAAAAAGATGAAGAAGAGGAAAAAAAAGAATGAATAAATAAAAATTAGATAGAAAAAACAACAGCAAAGCTCGCAGGGATCCCACCAGAGCGGCTAGTAGGTCTGGGGATGTTTTTCCCAGGTGTTGAAGTACATCCTGGCTGGAAGGCATAGAGGTATTCAGCGCCAGGTATTCAGGGGACAGGAAGAGAAGGAAGGTATAGAGAGACAAAAAATAGAGTAACAAAGAAAGACAAAAAGGGAAAAAGATGGAAAAGAAAACAAAACAAATTTTAAAAAAAGAACAAGAAAATCCCCCCAAAAAAACAGAAAAATAAGAAATGTCCTCAGGGATCCCTCTGCGCGTCTGCGACCAACTGAGGTGGTAGGTCCCAAGCCGCGTAGCTCTTCCCATCCAGAACGGGCTCCCAACTCGAGAAAAGAAAAAGAAAACAAACAATTCAAAAGAAAAAAGAAAAAGCCCCGGGATCCCACCAGCACGGCAGCACAGACCTGGAAGAAGTTCCACACTAGAACGTAGCTCCGAAGCCCCTTAGGAAGAAGCAAGGATGGTGCCCAGAGCCAGGTATTTGAGCGAAAGGAGGGGGAGGTGGTGAGAGGTAAGGAAGAAGTCAAAAGAAGTGGAAAAAAGCACCACCAGCATCCAACAAATGGCACTCAGGGAGTCGGCCAGCAAGGGCGGGTGGAATCCAAGCAGCCGGTGCTTCCCAGGCAAGAGACTGTGGCCGTGGGAAGCAGAGGAGGACGAGTGTGAGTGAAGACGGGTGCGGGGTGGGAAAGCATATATAGCCAGTTACCAATTGTTCTGTCTCCTGCTGGAAGCTCCATGAAGCTGCTTTCTCGTACCCTGTATTTGCTGGTCTCTGACAGAAGTCCAAGATGGCGTATCCACGCTGCATTAGGACCTCTGCAAGAATCTCTCCTCGCTCTCCATTCTCTGTCAGTTCCTCACTCCATTGGTGTTTGGCTGAGTTCTTTCTCTCTTCATTTGATGTTTTAGGGTTTCAGGATTGCTGTTTGCTCTGGCTTAGTTTTTCGGATCGTTGCTGTGGAGGGACGGCATGGTGCTTCTGCCTAGAGTGCCATGTTGCTGGAAGCCCTAGATGATTTTTTTAAGGAGAGCGGTACTCACAGGTAATACTCTATTTTGTGAGCCAATCTGTTATTTAACTAAAAGGTGACTTCATGGATGAGTTTTGGTTCAAAGTTTAAACAGTATCTTAGAGTAGTAGTCTCAAGGAGTACTCCAGTCTCAACTAGTCCAGTAAATCCAGTTTGTTTGTTTGCTTGTTTGTTTCCTCCCATTGTATCAGAATCCATCTATTGTGGCCCTGATCAGAACAGTTGGTAGTGGCAGCTGGCACCATCTAGTTGTTCTGGTCTCAAGGTAAATGAGGCTGTAGTAACATAATGCTTTTGATACTTACCCATCTTGTCATATGTGTATCAACAGTATTTGTTTTGTTCCTGAATAGAACTGCATTATATGGATGTGACACAATTATTTATATTGATGGGCATTTGAGTTTCTTCCACTTTGTGGTCATTATGAATAAAGCTGCTGTGGACAAATATGTACAAGTCTTTTTATTGGACAAAAGCTTTACCCCTCTAAATACTTAGGAGTGGATTGCTGGGTCATACAGTAGGTGTATGTTTAACTTTATAAGAAACTGCCAAAGATACAACAACAGATACACAGACCAATGGAACAGAGGTGAGAATCCAGATATAAGTTCATCCACCTATGAGCAGCTAATATTTGACAAAGGCCCAAAGTCCATTAATTAAGGAAAAGACAGTCTCTTTAACAAATGGTGCTGGCATAACTGGATATCTATATGCAAAAAACTGAAACAAGACCCATACCTCCCACCATGCACAAAAACTCAAAATGGATCAAAGACTTAAATATAAAATTGAAAACAATAAAAAGTATGGAAGAAAAAATAGGGACAATGCTAGGAGCCCGAATACATGGCATAGACACAATACGAACCTTAAATAACAATCCACAAGCACCAGAACAGAGACTAGATAAATGGGAGCTCCTAAAACTCAAACACTTATGCTCATCCAAAGACTTCACCAAAAGATTAAAAAGACAACTTACAGGCTGGGAAAAAAATTTTTGGCTACGACAAATCCGATCAGCATCTAATCTCTAAAATCTACAAGATACTGCAAACCCGGCGGACTCCGGCAAGATGGCGGTCTAGGCAGAAGCACCACGCTGTCCCTCCACAACAAAGATCTGAAAAACTAAGCCAAACAGAGAATCAACAACCCTGAAACCCTAGAACATCAAATGAAGAGATAAAGAACTCAGCCGAACACCAAACGGAGTAAGAATACTGAAAGAGAACATAGAG
>NW_004444093.1:1170210-1194730 GCF_000243295.1 Trichechus manatus latirostris
AACGATAAAGAACAACGATGAAGCTGTGAAACATCGTATAACATGGTGGAAGCTGGAACTTATTATGCTGAGTGAATTTAGTCAGTCACAGAAGGACAAATACTGCATAAGACCACTATTGTAAGAATTCAAGAAAAGGTTTAAACACAGAAGAAAACATTCTTTGATGGTTACAGGGATGGGGAGGGAGGGTGAGGGTTATTCACTAAGTAGGTAGTAGACAAGAATTATCTTAGGTGAAGGGAAGGACAGCACACACTAGAGGGGAAGTCAGAACAACTGAACTAAAGCAAAGCTAAGAAGTTTCCTGAATACAATCAAATACTTTGAGAGACAGAGTAGCAGGGATGGGGGGCTCTGGGGACCATGCTTTCAGGGGACATCAAGGTCAATTGGCATAACAAAGCTTATTAAGAAAATGTTCTGCATCCTACTTTGGTGAGTGGCATCTGGGGTCTTAAAAGCTTGAAAGCGGCCATCTAAGATGCATCAATTGGTTCCAACCACTTGAAGTAAAGGAGAACGAAGAACACCAAAGACACAAGGAAAATATTAGCCCAAGAGACAGAATGGGCCACATAAACCAGAGACTTCATCAGTCTGAGACCAGAAGAACTAGATGGTGCCTGGCTACCACCAATGAACATCATGACAGGGAACACAACAGAGGATCCCTGATGGAGCAGTCAAAGGATGGGGTGCAGAACTCAAATTCTAGTAAGACCAGACTTAATGGTCTGAGACTGGAGGAACCCCAGAAACAAGGCCCCCGGATTCTCTATCAGCCCAGAACTAGAACAATTTCCAAGGCCAACTCTTCAGACAGGGATTGGACTGGACTGTAGGACATACAGTGATACTCCTGAAGAGTGTGGCTCTTAGTCAAGTAGATACAAGAGACCAAAGGGGCAGCTTCTGTCCAGAGGTGAGATGGGAAGGCAGAGAGAGTTAGGAGCTGGTTGAATGGTCATGGGGAATCAGGGGCGGAAAGGAGGAGTGTACTGTCACAGAATGGGGTGAGCAGTTAGGGTCTCAGAACAATGTATGTAAAAAAAAATTTGTAAGGGAGACTAACTTGAAATGTAAACTTCATTTAATTAAAACAATTTAAAAAAAAAAAAAATGCCAAGGAGTTTCCCAAACAGGCTCTACCATTTTGCATTCCTACCAACAACGTTCCCACATCCTTCACATGCTCAGTCTTTCGCATGGTCAATACAAGTAAAACAAGTCTTTAGCAAGCTCTCAATTATTT
Organism: Trichechus manatus latirostris; assembly: GCF_000243295.1. Lineage (NCBI taxonomy): Eukaryota > Metazoa > Chordata > Mammalia > Sirenia > Trichechidae > Trichechus > Trichechus manatus. The sequence continues at coordinate 1,171,466 of NW_004444093.1, forward strand.
TTGGTTCCCCTCCCAATGCCCAATCCGACAGCATCTCACTCCATAGGTGTCTTATTATTTTGCATCTGCATTGATGTGAACATGTGTTCTTCTTTTCTTTTTTCTTTCCTCTTCCTCTCCCCTTCCTTTCTCTTTCCCTTCCTACCTTTCTTTCTTCCTTTTCACTTTTTCCCCTTGGTGCTTTAGATGACAATAAATCTTTAATTCCTTATCCTTACTTCTCATAGCTCTTGTGCCCTCTTCATTTATTGATTTAATTCAACAAGTATTTATTCACTATCCACTCAGAGTCAGATGATGTTCTAGATCTTAAGGATGTGGACAAACTGCCATCATAGAGAATACATTCATTCTAATGGGGAGAAACAGACTAGAAACAGATTATGTCGTTAGAAGGTGATAAGCACTTGGATAAAAATAAAGCATGGAATGGGAATAAGGAATGACATGGGGGTACACTTATAAGTAGTGTGGTCAGTATAGGTCACAGCAAGATGATTTTTTGAGCAGATTTGAGTAGGTGCAGGAGCAAGCTAAGCAGGCATGGAGGAGCAGTGTAAGTCTTCCGTTTTCAACACATTCTTCTCTTCATAGTTTGTCACCATTATTCTTCCTTATATCTGCAAATATCACATTTATTTTAATCTTGATATTCTCATTAATTCTGAATCATGTTGCTAGAGGTGTTCAGCTGATGTCTTTTTATAGTGTGTGCATTTCTCAAGTGTCTCTTACACTACCTTTCCCAGGGATGTCATCTGTTTAGAAACTTGTAGGAGGCAGTATTAAAGCCCAAGCCTTGGCCTGCTTTACTCCTGGAGAATTTAAGCAGGTGGGGGGTGAGAGGTGGAAGGTGGCTGGGGGTAATCTGCCCAGAACAGAGCCCAGGTTTGACAGTGCAGTAGAGCCCATCCTCTTCTGTGGCTTTGCCACAACTGGGGGGTGATAGACCCCAACCCTAACCTCCCTTCATCTCCTCTTGAGATTGATTTTTACACTGTTTATCTCTTTGTCTTGTAAACTTGGGACTAGTAAGGGGTGAAGAGGAAGAAAGGAATTCACAAATACCACCTACTATGCTGCTGATCCCAGGTACCCTACAGTTATGCTACAAACTCAAGTTTGGCCTGAGCTGCTCCTCTATCAATGGATTGATCTTGATCAATCCACCCGACAGACCTATCTACCTACCTATCTCTATATATGTCCGTCTATCTCTCAGTGGTGATAGACAGCAATCCAGCCAGGAAGGCAAGGGGAAGAGAAAAGGGCAAAACTCAGAGCTCTTTTGCAAAAACATTCCCCTTACTGGAAGCCTAGTCCTCCTCTGCCCCAGGCTGCTGCTTTACCCCAAGCAAACTAGGTCTCAACTATCCGGATTCTCCATCTACCCCTTTTGTTATGGAATTTGTTCAGGTCCCTGCTTGCACCTCCCCCCCCCCCAACCTTCTGAGGTTTTTCCCTGGATGAGCCAGGGTTGGGATCCAGCCTTCCATGTTGGTTGTCTGTGCTAGCTGGGACTCTCAGTCACTCTTCTGCAAATGGACCTCCCTTCCACCATCTCCTAGACACTTCTGGTTAATGTCAGGAAGGAGCTCCTTGTTGACAGTTTCATGGATGCATTTTACTTTACATCTTCCTTGCCCCTCAGCAGCAGTTGAAAGCACTGGCAACCTTCTTGAAAGGTCTTCTTCCTGACATTCCCTGAGAATAACCTCTCCCACTGGGACCTCTGGACTGTCTGACTCACTCTCCTTTGCCTTTCTTCTATCTCAGGCCACTCCCATCCATATTTCATGCTGCATCTAGAATATTCTCCTAAACTGAAAATATGTTCCTGACACTTTCCCCTTCAAAAGTCACACACATCATTTTAAACATCAAGTCCAAACCCCTGATTAAGGCATTCTCAGCCCTTCTCAGCCCTGCAGCCCACAGTCTCAGTCTACTCTGGGCCCAGACAAGTCAAGTTACCTTAGTTCTTTATGTAACTCTATTTTTCCTTGTAGGTCGATCTCTCATCCAGAAGGTACCATCTGACTGACCATCTCATCACTCCCACCATGTCTACCTGCTGATCTCTTTCTCAAACTTCAAATCTCATTTCAGATTTTACTACCTCTGGAAAGCGCTCCTTGGCATCTCCATGCAGGTGCCCCCCACCCAACCTTACGTGTTACAGGAGCATATTTTCTGAACTATCGTTTCACATCTTCTGGATAACTCTACTTTTTCCAATTTCCTTTCTCAGATAAACTGAAAATTCTAAGAGGAAAGAATTTGTTTTTTTTCAATTCATCTTGTATTTGGTAAATAATAATACTTTTATAAAGTTGATTAAATAGATGAATGAATATTTAAACCCTTTAGGTTACAAAAGCTCTGTCATACCATCATGCCCAAGGCTGGAATCATCCAGATTTTCCAAGAGGAGGGATGTACCCCAGGAAGATCCAGTCAACATAACTTCACATCTGTGAGCTGGCCCAGAGGTGGTTGTGCTGGTAACTGTAAACCCCTTGATGACAGGAGCTGTTACCATTCTGCTCTCTGTGCCTATAAGAATGGCCTCGAATATAGGAGAGGAGACAATGGACTTTCACTGAATGAATGAATTGAGGTATGAGTGTATGCATGAATGACAGGTTCCATCCACAGGGTGCACTCATCAATTGTTTAAACTCAGAGAGGAAGAAGATATATTTTCAGTAAAGCAGCTCTGCCTACAGGGTGAAGAAAGAGTCTAGGATTAGGTCTGTGAATTCTAGCCCTCTGGAAGAACATCTCTTTGAAGTATCTTATAATGGCAAAGTCTTAGAGAGGCCTCATTAGAAGTAACAGAGAACAATGATGGTCAGGTCTTGTGGGCAGTTCCAAGTGTTTATTTCATTCCTTTAACCTTTCTGTATTTGTCACTCAGGAAATAAACATGCATATTTTCATGATAAGTTTTGGAAAAACTATAGAGATGGAGAACAACTGAGTGAATTCCAGGAGACGGGAGGGAGAGAGGTGTGACTACAAAAGAGGACTACAAAAGGTAGTTCTTTCACTGATATCAGGCTTAGCACTTCAACATATCTTTTTGTGTCTATAATTCAACTCACAATAGGGTGGTTAATGGCCTCTTTTTAGCATGGTGGCACTTTCAAACAAAGGATGCTGTAGGTACAGCTATACCCTGAGACCAGGAAACTAAGCACAGACTTCCAAACAGAATATTGCTCACGTATCATGCTGTACTTTCCTTATTGTAACAGCTATCGCAATTTGTCCGTTTGCCTATGGCTACGTGCCCTGAGTACAACACAATGACAGGTTTAATAAACTGAATTAGTGGCTCCAAACATTACTCTTACCTGAGTCCATGCCATTGTCATGTAACGTTGCAGTCCCTCCTACAGAGGTAGGCCTCCTGTCCCCTTGTTTTTGGGCTTCGCCATGTGCTTGCTTTGTACAACGGGATGTTAGTGGACCTTAACAAGCTGAAGCATGAAATATTCTTGCACCATTTGGTTTGCCCTCTCTTGTTTCTCTTATAATAAAAGGAGCACCCCTGGGTAGTTTCTGGCCCTTCAGTCTAGGTTCCAAAATGTATGTAATAAAGGCTGATATTTGTGGTCACTTGTTATGCAGCAATATATGACTGATACACCTGGTAGAAAGCCAGCATTAGGCATTGCTCTAGTGAGTGAACATATGGAGGCTGCGTGCTTGACTGTCATCTCCCACCTGCAGAAGGCAGTCATCAATTTTACCAGTCAAGTAGGTTGTTGTGGTTGTTAGTTGCCAAGGAGTTGATTCCAACTCATGGTGACCCCATGTATGCACAGCAGAACTGCTCCAGAGGGTTTTCAATGCCATGGCTTTTCAGAAGCAGATTGCCAGGCCTTTCTTCTGTGGTGCCTCTGAGTGACTTTGAACAGCCTACCTTTTGGCTAGTAGTTGAGCACTTAACCTTTTAAGCCACCCAGGAAATCCCAATCAAGTAAGAGGACGATTCTATGTGGTACCATTTCTCTGCTTCCAGGAGTCCAGGACAGTGAGCATGAGCGTCTAGGAAACTTATTGCTCAACCAGAAGCAACCTAACAGGCCAGGAGACCTGGCAGTGACTTGTTGGAGCTGACTGGAAGTGATGAGAGAGGTTGGGATCTGTGAGTTATTCCATGTCTGTGTTTTCATATGATTTTTTTTTTAACTATTCTCTGCCTAAAATGGATAGCTAGACTTAAAATTAGAAACAAGTGCTATGATAAAAATTATTTATTTTAAACTTTTAAAAACGTTTTAAATGTATTACATATATATGCAAATAATGCTATAATATGCTAAATATGCTGTAATATGGAAACCCTGGTAGCACAGTGGTTAAGAGCTATGGCTGCTAACCAAAATGTCAGCAGTTCAAATTCACCAGGCGTTCCTTGCAAACCCTATGGGGCAGTTCCCCTCTGTCCTATAGGGTCACTATGAGTCAGCACTGACTAGATGGCAACGGGTTTGGTTTTTGGTATACTATAATAAGGAGTTCTGATGGTGCAGTGATTAAGAGCTTGGCTGCTAACCAAAAGGTCAGCAGTTCAAATCCACCAGCAGCTCCCTGGAAACCCTATAGGGCAGTTCTACTCTGTCCTAAAGGGTCGCTATGAGTTGAAATCAACTCAATGCCAACAGGTTTGTTTTTTTGTTTTTTGGTATAATAGAAGTAACAGTCAATATAAAAAACTATTACTGTTAAAGACAAAAACCACCCATAATCTCACTGTTTAGGTATAACCACTGCACATGTTTTGAAAACAACCTTCCAGGTTTTTGTGTACTCGCTTGTTTTCCTGAGAAATGTTGGTTGGAGGAGAAGTACAGGGAGAAGAGGCAAACTGCAATTTATTTTCTACTCAATTTTTCCCATTTGTTAACACAACGAATTAACAGAAGTAATAAATAGTCAACATAGTCAACTTATCTGCATGCTTTCAAGTGTTATTCACCTATTTAGACTATTCTTTATTCATAGTATTGTATGCTTCTTTACGTGTTTCTCTACTACTAACTGCATGTTGTTGAACTTCTTTATAACTACTGCTTTCATACAGCATGAGTCATTTCCTTTGTAAAAATTCCTAAACTGAAATTTCTGGCTCAAAAGTTGTAGGCAAAGTTTTTTGTAAACCTCATTCTCTTAACACAAAGCATGGCTAAAAATTAAATGCAAATAATAAAGTTTAATAAATGAATGAATAAATAATAAGGGGGCCCTCCCAGATTTTGCAAGTCACAAAGTAAGCCCTTTTATGCCTCCTACTTACGTTGCCATCCCTCTAAAGTGCATAAAGTTCATAAATCCTTTCTAGGATGACCTTTTCACTCTGTAGATGGACCTTGACACGGCCGACTGGCCTGCCGACAGTGGTTCTTACCAGACTTCTGCTAAAATGACAGAAGGGACTAGACTCACTGAAACCTGGAAAACACAGACAGCAAAAGCCTCAGATGCACAGAGCTCACAGAAAGCCTCATCATAAGCTCTGGTTTCTCCCACACAGGAGCAGAGCACTAGGAGACATTGCTGTCCTAAATTAAGACACAGTTTGTACTTTTCAGCTTTTAAATGCTCCCCTATTTCACTTCTGAGTCTCACTTTCCCAGAGCCTAATGTCTGTGCCAGACTGGCACAGATCTGCCTGTAAAACTTTTAATAATCAGTCTTTGGTCATGTGTCTGTATTTTTCATTTAAAGATCTCTACAGTGAATTTTTAAAATAAGTCTTACCTTGAATCAGCTTTAATTCAATTTGAGGTTCAAAATATATAACCTCAACAGAGTCAGATGGTCATGAATATAATTTTTTTAGTCATTCAGAACACTCAGATAAACAAAGAAGATGAGTTAAACTGAAATTGAAATACAGACACTGAAATGGATTTTCAACAATAACAAGAGAAAGAAGTATAAACAGGAATGAGCAAAGAAGAGACAAGCAATGATTGCGATTGGCCTGGGAAATACAGTGGACATGTCGGAAAAAAAAAAAGATTAAACGGTGCTTTGTGCCGTCAAGTCAATTCCAACTCATAGCAATTCTACAGGATGGAGAACTGCCCCATAGGGTTTCCCAAGGCTGTAATGTTTACACAAGCAGACTGCCACATCTTTCTCCTACGGAGCTGCTGGTGGTTTCGAAACGCAGACCTTTCGGTTAGCACCCCTTTTGGTTAGCAGCCAAGCGCTTTACCCATTGTACCACCAGGACTCCTTTATTAAATATTACTCATTGCAGTCAAGTCAATTCTGACTCACAGTGACCCTACAAGGCAGAGGAGAACTGCCTCATAGGGTTTCCAAGGAGCGGCTGATAGATCTGAAGTGCCAACTTCTGGTTAGCAGCCGAGCTCTTAACCACTGGTTGTAAATAAATGAGTGAGCCACACATATTCTGCCCTTAGAAGCTACCAGGTGGTGGTGTGGATCTTCTCAAAAGCCAGAAAGAAATCCAAGGATTACATTTAATGGACCCTGGACATTTGCTCACTGTTCAGGGTAAGAGGTTACAGCAGTTGTTTCCTCTTGCAGCAAACCCAGAGCTCACAGCTTCTCTCCACCATTCCCAGGCCTCCTCAGGCCAGTGGAGCTGCTCACAGGGCTGAAGGAAGGGCTTCAGAATAAAGGGTTGGTGGCAAACTGCTCAAATTTGCATAATGCACCACACACTCACCTGCTCTTTACACAAGAAGGTGAGAAGGAGATAAAAGAGCCATTAGAGGGTCCAGTACCAGGTGTGGGTCCAGAGGGTTCTTAGAACTTCCACACCATGGCCTGGACTCCACTTTCCCTCCTCTTCCTCCTCCTCCTCCCCAGTCACTGTCCAGGGTCATGAAGATTTCAGAGACTGGCCTTTGGAGCTGTCCCTTTGCCATCTTTCCTCATTCCTAACTCGTGACTGTTTTTATTTCAGGAGCCAGTTCTCAGGCTGTGGTGACTCAGGAGCCCTCACTGACTGCATTCCCATGACGGACAGTCACTATCACCCATGGCTCCAGCACTGGAGCAGTCACCAATGGTCACTATCCATACTGGTTCCAATAGAAGTCTGGTCAAGCCCCCAGTACACTGATTTATAACACAACAAACTCTCATGGACCCCCTCTTTGGGGACAAAGCTGCCCTCACTCTCTCCAGGGGCCAACCTGAGCTGAGGCCGAGTACTCCTGCTGGCTGGTAAATCCTGGTGCTCAGCACAGTGACAGATCCAAATGAGAAACCAAGACATGAGCCTGCCCTGACTCAACTACAACTGGGCATCCATTTTAGCTCTCAAGGTAGCCTAAACGCTGGCCACTTGTAGAGGAAAAAAGTGAAAGAAAGTAGGCTAAAATGATTCAGTGAATGTTCTGGAAGAAGGTTGGTCTGGGAAAAATAGAACCCAAATCATCTTCCAGTCCAGAGGGCACAATAAAAGCTGCACTAGTCAAGCCTTCAGATGACTGTAGCACCAGCCGACATCTTGACTGCAACTTCATGAGAGAAGACAGAACCACTCATCTAAGCTGATCTCAAACTCCTGACCCTTAGAAACCAAGATAAATGTTTGTTCTTCAAAACTGACAACTTTGGGGTAATATTTCATATAGCAATAGAAAACTAACACAGATGTTACTTGGAAGGAGGGAGTGTTGTAATAACTAACTAAAACATGGGAGTGGATTTGGAACTGGCAGTGGGCAGATGCTGGAAGGACTATGAGATTACTAGTAAAAGCCTTTGAAAACTGGACTTTGAGGAGGTTGTCAATGTGGTTTAAAGGGAAGTGGGGGCCCGGGTTTCAGCACCAACCCCCCCCAAAAAAGAAGTGAGGAACACAATATTAGAAACTTGAGAAAGGGGTTCCTTATTATGTAGTGGCAGAAAGCTTAGTAACACACAAGTCTCCTGCAATTATGCAGAAAGTAGAAAATGTACCTAATTAAGTCACCTAGCTATAGAGAGTAAGTACTGCCTGGTTTATTGCTGTCACTTATAGTAAAACATGACTGGAGAGAAATAAGCTAAGGAAAGGACTATTAAATAAAAAGGAGGCAGAACTTGCTGGTTTTGAAGATTCCGAACCTCTCAAATTTCAAAACGTAGCTGCCAAGCAAAGATCATATCCAGGGCACTGAAGAAAGGTGGTCTAAAGATGAGGGTATGACTGTAAAATCCTTTGTTAAGGTTAAGAAAGATCAAAGGTGATGCTTCAGAGTACCATTCTGTCAGACTAACACCTACTAAATAATTTAAGGGGGTGCATCAGAGATTTTCTCAATTAAATAATAGCACTTATAAAAAGCTTAAGGGTGTTGTCCTTCAGCTATCTCAGCAGAAGACCAAGATAAACTCTTTCTTGAGGAGATTTGCAGTTGTGGCTTTGGAGTGGAGTTTGCTAGTGTGAATACCAATAAGGTCCACAGGAGACACACAAAGTTTTTAAGAGAATTATTTGAAGAAATGCCACTAGCTTTACAGAAAGGAAAAAATTAAAAAACAAACCTGTTGCCATTGAGTCAATTTGCACCATCCAGGGAAGCCAAAAGGACCAGACAGTTATGAAAGAGAAGAGGTTTTAAACTTCTCCTTCCAACAAGCAGGAAGCAGGCTGAGAACACTATTCAGCTATAAACATGTGCTACCTTTCATGAAAAAGGAAGAGTGCCATAGGGCAGAATCAAGAATGCAGAGGGCTGAGTCAAAAGCCAAGAGAATAATTTCCAGGCCTTGAGTCCTAATCACTGAACTCTCTAAATGAACCTGCTGGGATTTGAACAGGAGTGTCTATGGAGGTTATCCCATGACTATCTCACCACCGTATGCCAAGGGGAGATAACTTGTCTCTTTAGTTCACAGGTCTTCAGATGGAGAGAAACTGTACATAAGGAACAGCACCCAAGAAGACTGATCCACATTTGGACCTGAATTAGACAATAAGATTCTGGACTTCAAGTTAATGCAGTAATAGATGAAACTTTTGGAGGCCTTGGGAAGAGGTAAGTACATTTTGCACATAGGAGGTATGCAAACTATTTATGGTCAGAGGACATACCTAGTGGTTTTAAATCATGTCTATAAATTCTTTGATATTCTTTTCAAAGGTGGTGCTTAATTCCCATCCCCTTGACATGTGGCCTGGACTTAGTAACTCATTTCTTATGAACACAATATTGCAGAAATGACAGTGTAACTATGAGACTAGGTCATAAATGGTACTGCACCTCCTTGCTCACTTTCTTTGATCACTTGCTCTTGGAGAAGCCAGATACCCATGTCTTGAGAACACTCAGGCAGCCCAGTAGAGAGGCCCATGTGGAGGAACTGATGCCTCCTCCCAAAAGCCAGCAAGGAACTGGAGTGTCCTGCCAACAGCCATGTCAGTGAGCCATTTTGGAAACAGATCTTCCAGCCCGTCAAACCTTCAGGTGACTGCAGCCCCCACTGGCAGTCTGACTGCAATCTTATGAGACCCTGAACAAGAACATCATAGCTAAGTAGCTCCTGGATTCCTGACTCTCAGAAGCTGTGTGAAACATAAATGACTGTTCCAAGCTGTTTGTTTTATGGTAATTTGTTACGGAGCAATAGATAAGGCACTCCCTTTCCTGATGCTTTCAAGAAGCACACCATCCCATTCATCAGAATACATGGAAACATGGTAGGTATTGAGGCTTCATTTGCACATGTGCTTTATGTGTACCCACACATGTGCACACAAACACAGGCATTTCCTGTATGTCATTCTCTAGACAACTATCTCTTCTAGTGCTCTGGACTCCCTCCTTATCGCTGGATACCAAAACCCATTGCTGTCAAGTCGATTCCCACCCATAGGATCAGGGAATTCTAGCCCTAGCCCATTCACAACCAAAACTCTTCTAAGGCACTAGCCCACACACAGAAATACAAGGGGAAGGTACAGATAAGTAAAAGTCCTAACTCACAACCAATAGCAGGAGTCAGCAAACTTTTTCTGCAAAGTGCTAAATAGTAAATATTGAAGGCTTTGCAAGGTACATATGGGTCTCTGTCTCATTTTTTATTTTTCTACAATGTTTTAAAAATTTAAAACCATTCTAGCCCAAGGGTCAGAGTTTACCAATGCTTGCCCTAGAGTTAAGAAAGACTCTCGTGTCTTCAGAGCAGTCTTGCCACACATTAGCAATTGTTCTCATTCCAGTCCCATGAAGGAAAGAGTCTAAGATGGATACCCACTGAAATGGAATCTACTTTTTTTTTATTCATACGATGAATTTATTTTTAAAGGCAAAGTAAATGAATTATATATAACATTTCGAAGAAAAAAGAACTATCACCAAAATCTCAATGAGTAAACTCAACCACTGTCAGCCATTTAGCATTTATCACTTTTTTCATAGTCGTCACCCTGCATAACTATGATTTTGCAGTACGTGTAACTATGCTGCTTTTTCATTTTGCATTATAATCTAATAAAATTTTGTAATACTACAGCTTGACAGTCATCACTTTTTGATAACTGAGTAATACTGTATATAAAACCAAACCAAACCCATTGCCATCGAGTTGATTCCGACTGACAGCAAACTTAAAGGACAGAGTACAACTGCCCCTTAGGGTTTCCAACGAGTGGCTAGTGGATTCACACTGCCAATATTTTGGTTAGCAGCCAAGCTCTTAACCACTGTGCCACCAGGGCTCCAAAACTGTGTATAGTGGGTATGTATTTAACAATTTCTTTGACTGATCTACAGTTTGGTTTCCAAGTTTTGTTACCAGAAATTACTCTCAAATAAATATTTCCATCCACCTTTTATAAGAGATTCATTTTTTTGGGATAGAGTCTTAGAAGAAATAATTAAAACATATTTCATATTTTTATCACAGATATAGAAAATATATCCTTTTATCAATGATCCATTTAGTAATTTGAAAATAATAATTACACAGACATGTAAGTGTAAACACACACTCAAAAATCCAAGGAAAACTTAATTCTCAGTAAAACTATAAAGACTAAAATGTTCAGCATGCAAAAGTCTAAATCTTTAGAATTTTAAACTTGCCAAAATACATATACATATATATAGAGAGAGAGATGGGGGGGTGAAAATTTTAATGAAAATGAAAGTAATATGCATCAAAATATTTGGAATTCAGTCAAAGCTGTACACAGAGGTAGTCAAGGTCTTAAATCCTATTTTATTAAAGAAAAATAAAGCTTTTACAATAAAAGCTTATAAAAAGAACAATCCTAAAGAAAGCAGAAGAAATATAATGAATAAAAATAAAACTAGAGAACAACAAAAACAAAACTAGTTGGGATAATAAATCAAACCAAAGGCTGTTCCTTGGAAAAAGTCAATCAGAAACATAGAAAAACTGTGACAAATCTAATGAGGGGAAGAGGAAACGAGCGTCAATGGTAGAAATGAGAAAGAGAATGAGATTCTGAGTAGTGAGACCAATGTTCTACCCCAAGTGGGGCTACTTTTGCTTCAGGAAAGGAAGGTTTCTAATAGAAAATTTGTGAATGCAGCCAAGCAAAACCTTAGGTTAATAAAGAAAAATTAAATGATTATCTGAAGAGATGTTGTCAACTATCCAATAAAACTAAGCAATATTCTCTTTAAAGATTCTAAAACAGAAATAGAAAGTTAATTTTGTAAGCAATATACTCATTATCTTTAATGGCAAAGAATTTCTCATTACAACCAGGTACTTTTTAAAAGGCCAATTAACTCCATCATACTTATAATTGTTTGGAAGTTGTGACCAATTCAGTAGGACTGAAAATAAACATAACTGGTAGGAAGGCAAAGAGTTTACATAGTGGCACTAAATAAAAAATGAAAAAAAAAAAAAACCTTAAAACATGCCTTGTCATTGATGGAAAAACAATATTTTATTCACAAAACATTTTATTATTATCATTGCTATTTTACTTACAATTCTGGCAACATTAATAAAATAATAAATTTTACCTGAAAAAACAAGCAAGCAAAATAGACAAAGAGAAGGATAATAACAAAATAGTAATCTTGACAGATATTCAATATTCAATACATTTGTAAACAAAACAGTGACACTGCATTAAAAAATACGGCGATATCAATAGAAAAACAGAAAGCTTCTGAAAGAACTCACTATATTAATTTTCTTTTGGTTGCAGGCACAGAAACTGATTCAAGCTAGCTTAGTTCTAAGCCCTTGATGATCATCTCCTTTCAGCTTTTTGTGAAAGTTCAGGAAATGTAACTAGACTGGGGAGAGAAGAAAGGAGTGGGGAGAGGTAAAGTGCCCTTAAAGTGGAGGACAAAGTAAGGGTAAAAGACAGACTTCACTGCTAGCGTCATTATAAGGACACTGCTGAAGCTCAATGAAGCAATGGAAGCGTTGAACAATTAAGTGAGGTAGCAAGCCATGCAGGCCTAGGGGAAGAGCATTCAAAGTCTCTGAATAGAGAAGTGTGATTTGCTTGAGGAAAAGCAAGGCCAGTGTGTCGGAAAATAGTGCACCACTGGGGAGAGTAAGAGAGAAGCATGGCAGAGAATGAGAAGTAGGCAGGGGTCAGATTACTGGAACCTGTAGTTGGCAATGAAAGACAATTTGTACGCCCTAAGAGTATGCATCAGGAAAGTAGCAAACAACAGTAATAGTGTTATAATACTAAGCAACCACAGAAACACAGATACTGACATAAGGAATAAAAGCATGCAAAAGTCTGTAGATCTATTTATACACAGTAGGAGCTTCCACCTGAGAGCAGAACAAGTAGAAGAGACACAGTGGTTTCCAAATAATTAGGGGAAAATAATCTTTCTACACCTAAACAAAGGGTTCAGGCTGAAATTTTAGGAAAGTGCCTTGGCCCAAGCAAACTGCAAGGCCTAGTAAAACGTCTAAGGTGCAAATCAATCAACCAAGTATTGAACAAATAAATAAAACAGAATCTACACTCAATTATCTCAAATGTACACAACATACTCAAAACACCAACTCTGTTATCTGTAGTCCCTCTTCCTTGGATTCTCAGAGGGAAGCTAAACCCTTGGTGTTTATCTTCCCAGCTTTTTGTGAACGTCCAGGAAAGTGAACTATATTAGGGAGGGAAGAAAGGAGTGGAGACAGGTAAGGTGTCTTTAAGGAAGAGGAGAAAGCAAGGGGAATAAGAAAGATTTCTCCAGGCCTAAGTCTAGAGCCAGAATCCCAGATTCCTTGAGTGGTACACAGGGGCTGCTGGGCACCTTGGTCGGGGGTGGGGGAAGTGGGTATGGCACTAGAACATACCTAGGGAGACTCAACCCTGGGAACCACAGAAGCAGACAAGGCTGCTGATACTCATGAACCAATAATCAGAGGGCCCTCCCCAGTTCTGTGAAAGAGCTCTTGGGGAGGGCAAGCAGAAGTGGTTTCCCTATAGTATAGAGACAGAGTAGATTCCTGACAGTGCTGAAGCATAGTAACTCTAAGACTTAATATTTATTGAAATAAATGGGATATTTCTTGCACACTAGCGTGTGTCAAGACCCAAACTCAGTATCAGTTTGATAAATATGGAAATTATACACACATATAAGAGAATAACTGTTAACTGTAATACATTCACGTTCAAGACAAGACACAAAATTGTATGCGTTACATGTTCAATTAGAATAAGATACACGTGCATGGAAAAATATAAGGAAAAGCCCTATGAGTTTAGTCAGTCATCTTGGGCTTTATATTTTTGTCCGTTCTATCTACTGTTCTTGGGCAAGCCCCATTCCAGCTTACCAGTGGGAAACTAAACTTAATCCAGTCCATGAACTGGGCAGATACCATTTGTTTGGTCCCTTTCAGTTAAAACAATGGGTTCAGACCAGTTCAAACTATGGGAGTCAGGGCTCCTTTCTTTAGAAACTTTACTTGTTCTAACTGCCTGCAGAGTGAGAGGAATGTGGCCAATTCACTCTCCACCAAAGGCTAAGCAGAAGAGGGGGAGGGGATGAATGAGTATACCCTTGGGATCACTCAACAGAGGAGACCCACTGGTGCCAGGCCCCATTATATTAACTTCTGCTGCTGCTTCATCTGAAGCCAGTGATACACAGCAGTTGTTTGGTATCTGTAGGAGCCCATTGTAAAAAATACACAACCCCCTCTCAAACCATTTACTTTATTGTTCATTTTATTTTTGTTGTTGGTTTGTGACTTTGGAGACCCTATGTGTTACAGAATAGAACTCTCCTTAGGTCTTCTTGGCTGTAATCTTTACAGAAGCAGATGGCCAGGCCTGTTTCTTCGCCGGTGCCATTGGGTGGGTTCAAACCACCACCTTTTGGTTACCAGTCAAGTGCAAATCGTTTGTACCACCCAGGGACTTTCATATCATTTACTTTGAATGGTTTTGCATCCTTTTATGTTCTTGGGTTAAAGATAGTTAAATATATATACATACATATATATATATACACACACACACATATATATATGTATACACATACACATACTTTTCCGTGTTCCTTCTATATTGGCTCCAAAACCTAAATGAACATGTGCCTCTCCCTCAAATGGACAAGGAGCCACTGCTTCTCGCTAAGCACTGCCTACCTGAGCCCCTTCATGCCAAGCTTCTCATCAGCTTCTGGACACCCAGGCTTTCAGAACTAGCTTATCTTGGGCAAGCACAGCAGAGGCACTTCTGGGAGTTCAGCAGCAAACAGGGCCAGGCCTCACCCCGTAACAAAGCCATTCCAGTCAGACTAGAGTTAATACTGAAATCTTCAACACACGGAAAAAGTTGAAAATAAAATTGAGTATTTAGAAAACCCTACAGATTCTATATACAGAAATAAGAACTTTCAAGCTTAGGCATAACAAGAAATACCAAAATAATATATATATTTTCCTCTCTCTCACATACACACATAAACACTTTCATTTGTTAAGCCAGATATTAAAAAAAAAACCCACTGCCGTCGAGCCGGTTCCAACTCATAGCAACCCCACAGGACAGAGTAGAACTGCCCCATAGGGTTTCCAAGGAGCACGTGGTGGATTCAAACTGCTGACCTTTTGGTTAGCAGCTGAACTCTTAACCACTACGCCACCGGGGTTTCCAAGTCAGATATAGTTACATGAAAATCAGACGATATATTTTAAAATAATACTTCAGACCAAACAATATTGCATATCATGAATTTTAAAAAAATCATGAATGATTCATTGGTTTCTATTCATTTGGTGCTACTGACAAATGTGTGGTTTGTACTTTTTAATGGGGGCTTTTGCCTTGGACTGAAACACTTTAGATTTACAGAAACTAGAATTAATGGTTTTTTCTGGCAATTTTTTTAGACCAAAGGGTGATGGTTCAGAGTCAGATGTACTTACAGTAATGGATGCTACTTCCACTGATCCCAGTTGAAGAGGTCCCAGTGACACTTGAATAACAACTTTTGTTTCAGGAGGCAATCCTTCTAGTTGCTTAGGCTTCTTAAACATTTGATGACACTGAGTCTTATGTTCCATTTTCTCCTTGAAAGTTAAAAACTGTAGTCGGCATTTGGAACACTGGTGAACAGTCTTTTCCCTGTGCCCCCTATAATGACACATGTATGGTGCTGCAGTTTTGAAAATTTTGAGACAGAATGGACAAAGCAAATTCTTCGTGTTTTCATGGCAGGTTCTAAAATGGGTTTCTACATCAGTAAAGGCCGATGATCTATAATTGCAAACTTGGCACACATAGGGCATTTCACCAGGCTTATGCATGTCCTTCATGTGCTGTAAGAGAACATGGTCTGTTTCGAATGACAACTCACAGATTTTACAAACAGTGGAGGGTTCCTGGACGATGTGCACACTTTCAATGTGACACTGCAGCTGGAAGGGAGTGGGAAACTGCCGATAGCAGTGCTGGCAGGAGGTGTGGCTGTTCCAGCTGTCACTCCTCTGCCTCTCGAGTTCCAAATGGTGCTTCATGTGGTTCATAAACTTCACGTTCTTTAGAACTTTCAGGCAGCTGAGGCATTTAAAGTTTGTGTGAGTCTTCTGTTCTGGCTGCCCATTTCCTTCATAACGTCCATAGTAGAAGTCATGAAGTAACACGATGAGATTTCCTTCCTGGGAATCAAAAGTCTTGTTTTCACTTGCTATTCTTGAAAAGTCTGTTTTTGCCAGTCCCCAATTTTCCCTATCTGGATTTATAGTCTTAAAATTGGCACTGTTCTTCGGAAAAGCTGTTGGAAAAGGTGCTCCATTCTGAACACGGCTTACTGAGGTATTAACACCTTTTGGGGGTGTATTTTGCTGCATGTTCCTTGCAGGAGAGATACCTGAGGGGGACAAGGCTAAAGAATGTCTCCCTAGGATTCCATCACTGAGTTTAGGCCTTTTGGGATTTATGCCATTCACTGCAGAAGTGAAAAGCTCCTTTGATACACAAGGCCCTTCATTCACATCTCCTACAGAAAGTGCTGCTCCTCCTGGATGCTGCAATGTACTTGTGAACCTAATCAAAGGAGAGCACACCTCTGAAGCGCTATTAGGCTCAACTTGTGGTGAGTTATTTTTATAATCGGGATTAGACAAGGGCTCAATAATAATAGGACTATCTGTTGATCTCGATTCAGATGGAGAAACTGGTGAGACAGCCACCACTTTTGATGTAGGGGTCATATGACTTGAAGGTTGCCAGATACTGTAAGCAGGATCTTGTCTGAGGTGACCATACTTTTTCCTCCTTGAATACGAACCTGGGGTGACTCTGTTCAAAATGGTTGAAACGACTGGTTTTGAATTTGAAGTGACACCAACAAAGATCAGCTCAGCATCTTCATTTACATGTTCCACCCCAACAAAGATCAGTTCAGCATCTTCATCATTCACTTGTTTGGTTTCCTTTACACTTTTCTGTGGTTCTGGCTCTTGTTCTTCCTCACATAGCATAGAGGGTTGTTCCATTTTTTTTTTTTTTTTTTAAATGCTTGGAGGGTACAGCCACAACAAGTCCTAGGGCTTCCTTTATATAAACTGCCACCTAAGTACAAACACACTACATCAGTAAGTACAGTAAAATGCATTATCTTATTTAATTCATATTTTACAGATAAGGATATTAAGACCGAAAGAGAATATATGACAGCTTAAAATCTATGATTACAAAATCAGATCTATGTGACTCCAAAATCATAGTTTTGCACTACAATGATGATGATCTCTCCTGTTTAAAAGAAAAAAAGTTAAATTAAAAAAGCTCCAACAGCAGCCATCTAAGATACTCCACTGGTCTCACCCCTTTGGGAGCAAGGGAGAATGAAGAGAACAGAATACATGGAAAAGATTAGTCCAAAGGACTAATGGACCACAGCTACCAAGGCCTCCACCAGACTGAGTCCAGTACAGCTAGATGGTGCCCGGCTACCACCACTGACTGCTCTGACTGGGATCACAACAGAGGGTTCTAGACAGAGCTGGAGAAGGATGTAGAACAAAATTGAAACACACACAAAAAAAGACCAGAATTACTGGCCTGAAAGAGACTGGAGAAACCCCGAGAGTATGGCCCCCAGACACACTTTTAGCTCAGTGATGAAGTCACTTCGAGGTTCACCATTCAGCCGGGGACTGGACAGCCCCATAAAACAAAACGGGACAAGGACTAGAGGGCAGAAGGGGACAGGAAAGCTGGTGATAGGGAACTCAAGGTTGAGTAAGGACAGTGTTGACATGTAGTGGGGTTGTTAACCACTGTCATAGGGCAACAGGTGTACTAACTGTTTAATGAGAAACTATTTTATTCTGTAAACCTTCATCTAAAGTAAGAATAGCAGCACAACTGGAAGAACGTAATCGATGTCACTGAATTGTGGGTGTAGAAATTTTTGAAATGGTGCATCTTTGGCTATGCATATTTTCACCAAAAAAAAAAAAAAAGGTCAAGAAGGGAGAAGGTTGACATGTCGCGGGTTTGTTAACCAATGTCATAAAACAATATGTGTACTGACTGTTTAATGAGAAACTATTTGTTCTGTAAACATTCACCTAAAGTACAATTGAAAAAAAAAAAAACTCCAACGTCAAGTCTTCCAGGAAATTTTGCTCCATTAATCAAGCCCTCCATCAAATCCCTAAAAATGTAACACTATTGTAACTGATCTCAAAAGCTAGGCTAGTTACTTAAATAATTATCCTAGCCTTCTTATTTTCCAAACCCTTGGCAAACTACAAAAAATTTCCTTTTTCAATCAATAAATATTTGTACAATGCTAAAAAACAAACGAACAAAAAACCCTCCAACTATTAATCACTAGGAAAAAGGACACGTATTTTTGCAAA
This sequence comes from Trichechus manatus latirostris, assembly GCF_000243295.1. Lineage (NCBI taxonomy): Eukaryota > Metazoa > Chordata > Mammalia > Sirenia > Trichechidae > Trichechus > Trichechus manatus. The sequence continues at coordinate 1,189,790 of NW_004444093.1, forward strand.
AGGATCATTGTGCAGTGTTTAAAAACATGGGCTTTGGAGTCAGGAAGACTGAGTTGGAATTCTAAATCTACCTCATACCAGCTGTGTCTACTTTGGCGAGTTTTAGAACATTTAAATGTGTTTCTACATCTAAAGAGGAGAAATTTTGTATTTCCTACACTTAAGGTGTACAGTTAAAATGATCCCTAGAAGCAAAGATGGCTTCTCATTTACTTTGGACATGTTATCAGGAGGGACCAATCCCTGCAGAGGGACATCATGCTTGGTAGAGGATCAGCGAAAAAGAGAAAGACGCTCAACAAGATGAACTGACACAACGGCTGCAACAATGGACGCAAACATAGCAACGACTGTGAGGATGGCACAGGACCAGGCAGCATTTCGTTCTGTTGTATATAGGGTTGCTCTGAGCTGGAACCAACTCAATGGCATCCAACAACAACAATAACAACACATTTAAGGTAATAAATATTTTTTTAAAAAGAACCAACTATTCAATTATACCTTGTTTTGTAAGGGAATTGGAGGAAAAAATCTATTAAATGCATGTGTCTCGATTCATATACATAAATTTCACAAATGTTAATGTAGAAAACAAAACCAAAAAACCCACTGCCATCGAGTCGATTCTGAATCATAGAAAAGAGGTGTTAAATTCAAAGAATACAGTTAGAGTATCTACACAGTCAATAAATGGCACAATGCAATGTCAAGTGCTTTGCACATGCCTGGCAGAACAAATTAGGAGTGAACTCTCTTGATAATCTCATCTCAACTCGCAACCTTAACTATAATCCATTCTCTGATGTCTCCTAAATTTCTCCCTCCAACTCTGACTTCTCCACTGAACTTGAATGCATCCTGACCTCGCTTCCTCCCTCACCCCACCTCAGTCTCTTCTCCATAAGGCAGGCAGAGTAATCCTGTAAAGCCAAGTTAGACTCTATCACTCCTCTGCTCAAAATCCTCCAATGGCTTTCTGGTTCACTAAAAGTAAAAGGTCAAGTCCTTCCAATAGCCTGCAAGACCACTCACACCCACCCCACATACTACGCTGCAGTATTCATCTCATACTCCTCTCCCCCATCCACTGACTCTAGTCACACTAACCTTGCTGTTTCTAGAACACACCAAACGCTTTACCATGCTTAGGGCCCTTATGAAGGCAATAGTGGTTCAGTGGCAGAAGTGTCAGCAGAGGCTTGCGTGTTGCTATGATGATGAACAGGTTTCAGCGAAGCTTCCAGTCTAAGACAGACTAAGAAGAAAGGTCTGGTGATCTACTTCTGGAAAATCAGTCAACGAAAACCTTATGGATCACAATGGTCCAATCCACAACAGGTCGCGAGGGTGGCACAAGACTGGGCAATGCTTTGTTCCACTGTGCGTGGGGTCGCCACAAGTTGACTTAAAAGCAGCTAACAACAGGGCCTTTATATTTGCTGTTTCCTCTAACACGAATGCTCTGCATATCCGGCTCCTCCTCTCCTTCATGTGTGTTCCTCTGTTCAAGTCTCCTTTTAAGCAAGGTTCTCAAATATTAGAAAGAACTTCCTACTCAAATTCTCTCTCTCACCTGATTTTTTTTTTCACCTTAGAGCACTTATCACCATCTAACATAAACTTTACTTATTTATCTTGATTATTGACTATCTAGTAGAATGTAAACTCAAAAGGCAGGGATAGTGTTTATTTTGTTCAATGTTGTATCAGCAGTATAAAGAACAGTGTCTAGCACAGCACGGGTACTTAACAAGATTTGTTAAATGAATTAATACATAGTAATCCCCATTAATAAGATTCTTTATTTGGATCCAGTGGACCAAGATAGTGGAGTAGTCAGACAGCTTCCTATATCCCTCTTACAACACAGACCTGGAAAAACAAATGATTTGATTGTGTATGAGTACCTAGGAGCCCTGAACAGGCAAAGTTGAGGAATTCGACTGAGTGGCAGGGGCGGGGGGGGGTTAGGAAGAAGGGAGAGGAGTGCCAGACCTGCAGCAGGAGCCGCAGCTCTTCAGCCCCGCAGGGCTCCAGGTACGCAGTGAAGCAGGCAAACAGCTCCACGCAAACAGCTCCACGCACGCACTCTGGAGGTAGTTTCCACCATCGAGAGAGATCCAGCAGCGGAGATTCTGCCTGGACACTCTGAACCAGTGAAAAGCAGCTCCCAAGTGGCTAAAGATAAGTGCATGTGTGTGGCCTTTCGCAGGGATTTAAAAAAAAAAAAAGAAGCCCATTTGGGAAAAACCTCTCTCCCTTTTACCTCCTCCCTCCCTGCTCTGCACTGGTCCAGCCGGCTTCCCAAGTCTCTGAGTCCCCTGGGCCAGAAGTAGATCCCATAAGGCACCCTGACACATTCCCCTGGCCTTGCAGAGGGAACAAATTAACAAATAGGGGAAAAAATAAGTTACTGACTCCCCTAAGCCAGGAACTCAGGGTTGGCACAGCTCCTTTGCTAGGTACAGGCATAAGGGGTCCACAGACTTTGAGTGCCTTCCACCCCTATATAGACTTGTGCAGACCCATCTCAACAGCATAAGCCCTCACTACCACAGTAAAACAGGGTAAAACACCTGAAGTCTAACGCCAACTATTTCAGCTGTGAAGTGGCAGATCTGTGACACTTGAAACAGCCCTGCCATTCAAGCAAGCACTTTTACTTGTCAGCATCAGGGGCTTGAGGACTGGTGGCTCCACCTACGCCACCTAGTCACCTGCTACAGGGGTGCAAGAATAAGTGGTGACCCCGAGTCTTTACAACCAACAGAGTAGGGTGCTTACAGTCCGGCTGCAAAACTTACCTACCTACTCGAACTAGGGAATAGGGACACACTTTCCTGTCAGACACTCAGAGGCAGCGGTCAGCCCCTTGCCTTGCTCAGCTCATGACCCACTACTGCAACCAGATACCTGTGCCTACACCAATCACCCATGCCTCTCTAAGACTGTAGGTGAGCGCCTGCACCACACACTTGGTAACAGACTGCCTGGACACCTGACCTGAATCCATACAGGAAAATTTAACGGACTTCTGTGTGCACATACTTAGTTACAGAACTAACTACCTGGTGACAGGACATTAGCGCTTCAAAGGCACCAAAAATCAAACTAGAGCACATGAGCAGCCTATTGGGGCATATCAAAACAAAACAAGAAGCTAGGACACACTAAACAAACATAAAATAAAATTATATTAACTTATTCATGGCTCGGAGACAACAGCAATATCAAATCACATAAAGAGGCGGTCCATGATGGCTTCAGCAAGCTCCCAAAATAAAGAATCAATAAATTCTCTGGAGGAAAAGAATTTCTCGGAATTACCAGAGGCAGAATACAAAAGATTAATATACAGAACTCTTCTAGTAATTAGAAAGGAAATTTGTCAAAATGCAGACACTGCCAAAGAACACACAGACAAAGTACTAGAAGAAATTTAAAAAGTTATTCAAGAACATAATGACAAATTTAATAGGCTGCAAGAATCCACAGAGAGACAGAAATCAGAAATCCAGAAGATTTAACAATAAAATTTCAGAATTAGACAACTCAATAAAAGTCACAGGAGCAGAATTGAGGCAGGAGAAGTCAAAATTAGTGACACTGAAGATAAAGCACTTGACGCCAACTTATTTGAGGAAAAATCAGATACAAGAATTAAAAAGAATGAAGAAACGCTAAGAGTTATGTTGGACTCTATCAAGAGAAATAACTTACCAGTGATTAGAGTACCAGAATGGGGGGGATAACAGAAAATACAGAGAAAACTGTTAAAGATTTGTTGACAGAAAACTTCCCTGATACCATGAAAGACGAGAAGATCTCTATCGAAGATGCTCATTGAACCCCACATAAGGTAGCTTCCAGACAAAAGTCACCAAGACATATTACAATCAAACTTACCAAAACCAAAGATAAAGAATTTTAAGAGTGGCTATGAATAAAAGAAAAGTCATCTACAAAGGAGAGTCAATCAGAATACGCTCGGACTACTCAGCAGAAATCAGACAGGCAAGAAGGCAATATAAAGCTTTGAAGGAAAACAACTGCCAGGCAAGAATTATATATCCAGCAAAACCATCTCTCAAATATGATGGCAAAATTAGGACATTTCCAGATAAACAGAAGTTTAGGGAATTTGAAAAAACCAACCCAAAATTACAAGAAATACTAAAGGGAGTACTCTGGTTAGAAAACCAATAGCATCAGAAAACAATGCAAGACTAGAAACATGACGGAACAACCAGATATTGACTCAGATAGGGAAGTCGAAAATATGTCAAAGCTAAAACATTGAAAATAGGAAAACAGAGATATCAATATGTAAAAACAAACAATATTAAAACAAAAAATAGGGACTTAAGAAATGCAGATATAGATTTTTCATATGAAGGAGAAGTCACGGCGATACAAAGAAATAAAAGACTGGTATAGACTTAGAAAAATAGGGGTAAATATTAATGTAACCACAAAGGAAATTAACAATCTTACAAATCAAAATAAAACACTAGAAAAATATAAAGACTCAGCAAACATAAAATCAACAACAATGAAAAATATGAAAACAAATACATAAATAAAAATGACTAAGCACAGAAGATCAAGTGGAACAAAGAAACTGTCAACAACGCAAACAAAAAGACATCAAAATGACAGCACTAAACTGATACCTATCAATAATTATGCTGAATGTAAATGGACTAAAACCACCAATAAAGAGACAGACAGTGCAGATTGGATAAAAATGCATGATCTGTCTATATGCTGCCTACAAGAGACACGCCTTAGACTTAAAGACACAAACAGGCTAAAACTCAAAGGATGGGAAAAAATATATCAAGCAAACATCACTCAAAAAAGAGCAGGAGTGGCAATATTAATCTCTGACAAAATAGACTTTAAAGTAAAATCCACCACAAAGGATAAGAAAGGGCA
>NW_004444093.1:1198710-1212329 GCF_000243295.1 Trichechus manatus latirostris
AACCACCTGGAGTAAAGGAGAATGAAGAACACCAAAGAAATAAGGAAAGTATTAGCCCAAGAGACAGAAAGGGCCACATAAACCAGAGACTTCATCAGTCTGAGACCAGAAGAACTAGATGGTGCCTGGCTACCACCAATGAACATCATGACAGGCAACACAACAGAGGATCCCTGATGGAGCAGTCAAAGGATGGGGTGCAGAACTCAAATTCTAGTAAGAAGACCAGGCTTAATGGTCTGACTGAGACTGAGGGAACCCCAGAAAGCATGGCCCCTAGATTCTCCATCAGCCCAGAACCAAAACAATTTCTGAGGCCAACTCTTCAGACAGGGGTTGGACTGGACTGTGGGACATAAAGGGATACTTGTGAGGAGTGTGCCTCTTAGCTCAAGTAGATACAAGAGACCAAAGGGGCAGCTTCTGTCCAGAGGTAAGACGGGAAGGCAGAGAGTGTTAGGAGCTGGTTGAATGGACATGAGGAATCGGGTGGAAAGGAGAAATGTGATGTCGCAGAATGGGGTGAGCAATTAGGGTCATATAACAATGTATGTATAAAATTTTGTATGGGAGACTAACTTGAAATGTAAACTTCATTTAAACCACAACAATAAAAAAAAAAATATCCAAAAATAATTTATATTTATATATGTAGATAACACAATTCGATAATAAGAAGACAAAACAACCCACTAAAAAATGGGCAAAATATTTGGAAGTCACTGGACCAAAGATGATATATAGATAGCAAATAGGCCCTTGTAAAGATGGTTAACATCATTAGCTGTTAGGAAAATACAAATTAAAGCTACAATGAGATACCACTATACATTCACTAACATGTTACGATTAAAAAAACTAACCATACCAAGCGTTGGCAAGGATGTAAAGGGATTTTCATATACTGCTGGTAGGAATGTAAAGTGGTACAACATCTTTCGAAAACAGTTTGCCAGTTTCTTAAAAAGTTAAATACATGTTAACACGACAAAAAGACTATTTATGTACTGGGATAAAGTATTTCCAAACCACATATCCAACAAAGGACTAGTATCTACAATATATAAAGAACTCTCAAAACTCAACACAAAAGAACAAACAATTCCATTAGAAATGACTGGACACTTCACTAAAGAGAATATACAGATGGTAAATACGTACATGAAAGGATGTTCAAAGTCATTAGCCACTGGGGAAAGTGCCAATTAAAACCACAATGAGATATCACTATTGTCATGGATTGAATTATGTCCTCCAAAAAATGTGTATAAATTTGGCTGGGCCATGATTCCTGTTATTGTGTGATTTTCCTACAGGTTGTAAATCCTGCCTCTATGATGTTAATGAGGGAGGATGGGTGGCAGTTGTGTTAGTAAGGCAGGACTCAATCTATAAAATTGGACTGTGTCCTGAGGCAATCTCTTGAGATATAAAAGAGAGACGTGAGCAGAGAGACAGGGGGACCTCATACCACCAAGAAAGCAGTGCCAGGAGCAAAGCACGTCCTTTGGACACGGGGTCCCTGCGCAGAGAAGCTCTTATTCTGGGTGAAGATTAATGAGGGAGACAGTCTTCCCCTGGAGCTGATGCCCTGACTTTGGACTTTTAGCCTACTTCACTGTGAAGAAATAAACTTCTCTTTGTTAAAGCCAAAAAAAAAGATTATTTGCTAGACTTCTACTCAACTCACCTTGGTTAGATTTTTGGCTGCTGTCCATACTGATTAGCCGAACTGCAAGAATCAGGCATAAAGCTAATATGCTACTGAATGAGTTCATTCAGAGCAAGAGTAGCATTAGACAGAGGGAGTTTTCTTATCCCTCTCATATACGTGTCCAGAGCCCCATCCTTACTGTCTATAATTTACCAGAATCTTGAGATATTAAGGTAGGGAAATTAGACATGCAAAAACCTAACACATCTAAGAGGTTAGTTCTCAAAGATCACTTCTCACCTCCACCAAGGAAGATAACAAGGGTTTAGGCCAGGAAGTAGACACAGGGAGAGTTTCATTCCAAAGATACCTGAGAGGTCGGTGGGGGATGACCCACCTCCCAGGTTATTCCTTTGTGTTCAAACAACGGCACTTTCAGTGGGTTTTTGTTAAATCCATATACCAGCTTCTTCCAAACATTACCCCCCTTCCTTCTGGAGTAACTTCCTGAGGTTAGACCACCAGGCCTTCTCTAATAAGGAACCCCACCCTCTGCCCTCTCCCCTCCCTTTTTTCACCCAATTATACCTCCTTCAATCTCCTGCATTACCCCATTACTCTCTCTCTCCATTCACAGCACTTTTGTCCCCCCACCTACCACCACTTTTCCCTCCCCTCTCCTCCATTAATCCCATACATTTGCTGTCTTAGAACGTAATGCCCATTGTGATCATTAAGGCTGTGTGTCATCTTGGCTAGGCCATGATTCTCAGTGGTTTGGCAGTTATGTAGTTTGGCAGTCATATATGATCACCGCCATGATGAGATATGACATAATGTGATCGCCTCCATAATGGGATCTGCTGTGAGAAGCTAATCAGTTGAAAGGGTATTTCCTTGGGGGTGTGACCTGTGTTCAATATAGGTGGACTTTCTGGCAAGGCTCGTGGCTTTTGCTTGCTCTGGATCCTGCAGCTGGCTCCTGTTTGTCTGACTTCCAGTTTTTGGGACTTCAGCTAGCAGCTTACCTGCCATCCTGCTTGCTGATTTGGGATTCACTGATCTTCACAGCCTGTAAGCAAGAGCCCTATTGTCTGACTTGCTGATCCTGGATTCACCAGCTCTGCAGCTATGTGAATTAGGAGAAGTCTCCAGCCTGACCCACAGACTTGGGACATTCCAGTATCTATAACTGCATGAGCCACTTCCTTGATATAAATCTCTCTCTATATATACTTACATGCTTTACTGGTTTTGCTTCTCTAGAGAGCACAGCTAAAGACATTTAGTACTGAGGGTGGTTCTAGAGAAACAAAATTGTAAGGACCAGTTTTCTAAATGGTTCTCAAGTCTGGTTAGTCTCAAAGATGTTGATGACTCTGCTTCCAGTATAAAAGAGGGCACTGCTAATCCATGACTTGAGGTGGCGATAGAAATATGCAAAATATCACCACCAATATATCAAGTATTGGTGAACACGGAGGCTCTGGGTGATCACATGTTTAATACCTGTCCACAATTTTGTCATAATGAGAGGTATAAGGAAGCTGGTTGGTGGGTCTTACTTTCGCTAGACAAAGTGGTGAAAGAAAGAGCTCAGGGCTTCAGAGTCAAAGCCCAAGCACTGCATAAATGACCTCGAGGTTTCCACTTGTGCGTTGAAAGACAGTCCTATTTCTTGTAGTAAAAGAGCTGATCCTGCCGAAAACCAAATCCACAATCTTATTTTAAGAGTGGCTGAATTACAACGCCAACTGAATCCTCAACCTCAAGTGGTATCTGAAGTTAAACTTAGGGCATTACAGGGAGAAATGGGATCCTTAAACTTGGGATGGGAACATATGGGCAGATAATCAGGAAGCTGGGGACGTTGAGCCCCTAAATTCAATTGAAATACTCCTGTCAACAGAAACAGCCCTCTCATCTAAGGAAATTACTTCATCTTTGTCTGCTAAGCCACCCTCCCCTATAAAACCATTAGCCCCTTGACCCCATCTGATGAGATTAACCCGGCTATGTCTGAAGAGCCTTTGTCTAAATCATTGCCTGTGACACCACCTGAGGAAGATGCCTTACAAGATAATGCTGAATGTTCTCAAAACATATGCCCACCACCAATGTTGACTTCTAAACCTTTAGACTTAAGTCCCAGCGAGTCCCAAAAGGAAAAGAACAAAATGTGATCCAGGAGGAGGTATGCACACTCCAAGAGAAGTGCTTGACTTTTCTAATATGTACAAACAGAAACCTGGGGAATATGTGTGGGAATGGTTATTAAGGGTGTGAAATAATGGTGCAAGGAACATAAAGATGGATCAGTCTGAGTTTATTGATATGGGCCTCCTAAGCACAGATTCTTCAATGTTTTAGCTTGAGAGATTAGGAAAGGATCGAATAGTTTATTTGGCTGGGTCACTGAAGCATGGATTACACGGTGGCCTACATTAAATAAGTTGCCGTAACAGAACTGTCTTGGTATACTGTAGAAGAAGGTATCCAAAAGCTTAGGGAAAGTGGCATGTTAGAGTGAATTTATCAGGTTGGACCCAAAGACCCACACATGGAGTGCCCAGAGGACACACTTTTTACTACAACGGTGAGGAACAAATTTGTGAAGGGAGCCCCAGTATCCTTGAAGAATGCTGGGATTGCTAATTTACATAAATTAGATTTGACAGTGGGAGTTGCCCTAACTGAATTAACACACCTAAGTACAATGGGGCTGACTGGACCTCATGGTAGTAGGGGCAAAGTGATGGCACTCAATCAAGAAAGACAAGGTGGGCTTGGTTATCATAATGGACAGCAGAGTCAAAGCAGTAATCAGAACAGCCTGACGTGTATGGAATTACGGTGTTGGCTACTTAGTCATGGTGTCCCTAGGAGTGAAACAGACAGGAAATCTACTAAATATTTGACCTGTACAAGCAGAAGAATTCTAGATCAAGTGAACAGCAGTCTAATTCAAATCACCAGAACAGAGAGTCATGCCCCCTCAATCAATTCCCAGACTTGAGAGTTTACAAACCCATAACCCCTTGCATGAAAGGAGGCTGGGTCCCCTTGACGAAGGACTCCACTACATTGCCAAAAACTTATACTGTTAATCTTTCTCCTACCCTTACAGCCTTTTACTAGAGTGACTATTCAATGGGGAAAAGGAAATAATCAGACTTTTTGGGATTACTGATACTGGCTCTGAACTGACACTAACTTCAAGAGACCCAAAATGTCACTGTGGGCCACCAGAGTGGGGGCATATGGAGGTCAGGTTATTAAAAGAGTCTTAGCTCATATCCATCTCACAGTAGGTCTAGTGGGTCCCTGAATCAACCCTGCAGTACTTTCCCCAGTTACAGAATGCATAATTGGAATAGATAGATATACTCAGCAACTGGAAGAACCCTCACATTGGATCCCTGACAAGTGGAACAAAGGCTATTATGGTAGGAAAAGCCAAGTGGAAGCCATTGGAACTCCCCCTACCTAGGAAAATAGTAAACCAAACCAATATCACATTGCTGAAGGTACTACAGAGATTACTGCCACCATCAAGGACTTGAAGGATGGAGGGGTGGTGATTCCCACCACATCTCCAATCAACTCGCCTATATGGCCTGTGCAAAAGAACAGATAGATCCTGAAGAACGACAGTGGATTATCGTAAACTTAACCAGGTGGTGACTGCAACTGCAGCTGCTGTCCCAGATGTGGTTTCATTGCTTGAGCAAATTAATATATCTCCTGGTACTTGGTATGCAGCTACTGATCTGGCTAATGCCTTTTTCTCCATAACTGTTTCGAAGGACCACCAGAAGCAGAGGATTCACACATCAAGGAATCGGGGGTGGGAATGGGAGTGGCACCACTCACTAATACCCCTAGAGACTCGCAAAATTTTTGCTTCCTGTCACCACAACCCTATGCTCTGTGAGTCTAGAGGTCTTAGTTCCAAAGGAGGAGTGCTCCCACCTACAGACACAACACTGATTCCATAGAACTAGAAGTTAAGAATGCCACCCAGCCACTTTGGGCTCCCCCCATGCCTCTGGATCAAAAGGCAAAGAAGGGGGTTACCACACTGGCTAGTGTGACTGATTTGGATTACCAAAGGGAAATCAGATTGATATTACATAATAGAGATAATGAAGAGTATGTCTGGACTAGAGGAGATCCCTTAGGGTGTCTCTTAGTACTACTATGCCCTGTGATTAAGGTCAACAGAAAACTAAAGCAACCCAATTCCGACATGACCATCAACGGCCCAGACCCTTCAGGAAGGTTTCGGTCACCCCACCAGGCAAAGAATCACAACCAGCTGAGGTGCTTGCTGATGGCAAAGGGAATATGGAATGGGTGGTGGCAGAAGGTAGTTCTAAATACTATCTATGATCACATGACCAGTTGCAGAAACGAGGAATGTAATTGCAATATTTCTTCCTTGTTTTGTTAGACATGTGCGCGCGCGCGTGTGTGTGTGTGTGTGTGTGTGTGTGTGTATAATACATACATACATGCATGCATGTTGTTGTTAGGTGCTATCGAGTCGCTTCCAACTCATAGCAACCCTATGTATAACAGAACAAAACACTGCCCGGTCCTGCACCATCCTCACAATCACTGCTATGCTGGAGTCCATTGTTAAAGCCACTGTACCAATCTATCTCATTGAGTGTCTTCCTCTTTTTCACTGACCCTCTACTTGACTAGGCATGATGTCCTTCTCCAGGGACTGGCCCTCCTGATAACATGTCCAAAGTACGTAAGACAAAGTCTCGCCATCCTCCCTCCTAAGGAGCATTCTGGCTGTTCTTCTTCCAAAACAGATTTGTTCACTCTACTGGTAGTCCATGGTATATTCAATATTCTTCTCTAAAACCATAATTCAAAGGCATCAATTCTTCTTCAGTCTTCCTTATTCACTGACCAGCTTTCACATGCATATCAGGAGACTGAAAATACCATGAGTTGGGTCAGGCGCACATTAATTCTCAAAGTGACGTCTTTGCTTTTTAACACTATAAAGAGGTCTTTTGCAGCAGACTTGCTCAATGCAATACGTCTTTTGATTTCTTGACTGCTGTTTCCGTGGCCACTGACTGTGGATTCAAGTAAGATGAAATCTTTGACAACTTCAATATTTTCATGGTTTATCATGATGTTGCTTAATGGGTCTAGTTTTGAGGATTTTTGTTTTATGCTGAGGTGCAATCCACTGAAGGCTGTATTTGATTTTCATCAGTAACTGCTTGAAGTCCTCGTCTCTTTCAGCAAGCAAGGTTGTGTCATCTGCATATCACAGGTTGTTAATGAGTCTTCCTCCAATCTCGATGCCATGTTCTTCTTCATATAATCCAGCTTCTTGGATTATTTGCTCAGCATACAGACTAAGTATGGTAAAATGATACAACCCTGATGCACGTCTTTCCTTATTTTAAACCATGTGGTATCCCATTATTCTGTTTGAATGACTGCCTCTTGGTCTATATACAGGTTCCTCAACAGCACAAGTTAGTGTTCTGGAATTCCCATTCTTCTCAATGTTATCCATAATTTGTTATGATCCACATGCCTTTGCATAGTCAATAAAACACAGGTAAACATCTTTCTGGTATTCTCTGCTTTCAGCCAAGATCCATCTGACATGAGCAGTGATATGCCTCGTTACACACAGACAGACAGACACACACACGCACACACATACACACACACACACAGGTATAGTCATGCGCCATATAACATCCGTTCAGGCAACATCCCACCGCATATACGTCTGTGGTCCCATGATATTTTTTTTAAGGGAAAACAGCTCTTCTTTTATTATTATTTCCCCCTAAGGCCTTTAATGACCCCAAGCCCCCAGAGTGAACAAGCAGTGGGGCTCCAAGGCACATCCCAATCCCCACAGTATACCTCCTTTGTCTCTTCCTCCTCCTTCTCCCCTCCTATCTTTATTCACCTGCTCAGTAGCTGTATAGCCTTTCACTCCCAGCGCAGGGCACAGCCTGCTGGGGCTTCTCTGTTCTTGCTGTGGGGGTTCCAGCCGTGCTTGAGGCACTGGCAGGCTCTTAGCTCCAGGCAGCAGCAGCAGCTGCACATTATCAGGAATGGCTGCACCAACAGGGCAGCTGCAGCCAGCACAGTATCGCCAGCTGCACTTCTGGCACCTACACACCCGCTCCCTGCAGCCACCTCTCCACCCCTCCACATGCACCCCCTGCCCTGCACCTAGATGTATGCAGTCCTGATCAGGCTGCCCATTCGCCCCAGAGCTGCACACCTGGCAAGGCTTACCTCTTGTATCAGCAGACACAGCTGTCAGGCTTTGTTTGGCGGGCAGGCAGCTCCCACTGCTTGGCCTGGGCGGCTCCTGCTCATCAGACAGGCAGGATAGTGGGCGAGGGTGGGCATGTAACCTGGGGACAGCCTGTATAGAATATGGTGTTCACACAACTTCCAAATCGGATAGTGTCCTATTTCTCTGAATGTATCATGGATGTTAAGCGATGTATGACTGTACAGCAAATATTTTTGTTTTCTTTCTTCCCTTATCCCATTACTTATTATAAAAGATGTGAATGGGGCTAGCATGCTTTCAGTTGTATACATGTTAGTTGTATCATGTTACACACAAGTATGACTTTATAACTGTCTTTATTTAGACATTATGTATGGTTTAAGATGCGCACAGGTGCCAAATTAACAAGAGGTTAACTGTGATAGTTAATGTTATATGTCAATTTGGCTAGGCCAGGATTCTCAGTATTATGTAATTATCCTCCATTTTGTGATCTGGTATAAGGGGAGTTTCCTTAGGGGTGTGGCCTGCATTCAATAAGTACGGACACTCTGGCAAAGCTTACTTCTCTCTCAATCAAAATGATCCTGCGTTTGTCTCGCTGCCGCCTGACCTGGAGATTTGGGGTTCATCAACCCCTGCAATCACATGAATCAGGAGAAGCATTCAGCCTGCTGCCTGACCCACAGATTTGGGATTTGCCAGCCCCTACAATTGCATGAGCCATTTTCTCAGAATGTCTATTTATATACCTATGCACACTTCACTGGTTTTGCTCCTAAGAACCCAGGCTAATACAATCTCCAAGGACTTTCTCCCAGAGCAGACAGAGAGAGAGAAACAGCCTTCCCCTAGAGCCCAGAAGTTGGACTTCCAGACTCTTAAACCGTGAGAAAATAAATTTATTTTGCTACAACCACCCACTTGTGATATTTCTGTTACAGCAGTACCAGATAACTAAGACAGATGCAAACTACTGAATTGACTCAAGAAGAAACAGAAAATATGAGTACACTCATGACAAGTGAAGAGATTGATTTAGTAACCAAACAACTCCACATAAAGCAAGGCTCAGGACCAAATGGCTTCACAAGTGAATTCTACCATGCATTTAAAGAAGAATTCACACTGATGGTCACACACTACTCCAAATAATAGATAGGAACACTTCCTAATTCATTATATGAGGCCTGTATATCAAAACCAAAGACATCACAAAAAAAGAAAACTACAGACCAATTACTCTTATAAATATAGAAGTCCTCAATAAAATATTAGCAAACCATATCCAACAACATAAAAAGAGGATTATACACCATGACACAGTAGGCTTTATCCAAGGAACGCAAAGTTGGCTCAATATACAAAAATCAATCAATGTAATACAAGATTTCAGTAGCATAAAGGACAAAAACCACATTAGCATCTCAATAGATGCAGAAGAGCATTTGACAAAATCTAATACCCTTTCATTATAAAAAAAACACAGCAAACTAGTATTAGAGGGGAACATCCTCAAAAGAGGGCATCGGTGAATGACCCAAAGCTATTATCAGATTATCATCTAAGATCAGGAACAAGACAAAGATTTCTACTTCAATTCAACATTGTACTAGAGGTTCTATAGTCAGAAAAAGTAATAAAAAGCATCTAGGCTGGAAAGAAAGAAGTAACACTATCTCTATTTGCAGATGACATGATCTACATAGAAAATCCTAAGGAATCCATAAAAACGTATTAGAACTAATAAATGAGCTCCACATCATTGCAGGATACAAGGTCAACATATAAAGTCAAAGTATTTCTACAGAATAGAAATGAATATTCAGAAAATGAATTTTTCTTTTAAATCTCACTTATGATAGCATCAAAAAGAATATTTAGAATATTAATTTAACAAAAGAAATGCACAGCTTGTTTGCTGTAAACTACAAAACAATGTTGAAATTAAAGACCTAAATAAATAGAAAAGCATCCCATGTGCATGTATCAGAAGATTAAACATTATTAAGATAGCAATAGTTTCCATATTGAGCTACAGAATAATGCAATTCTAGGTAGCCTTTTTCACAGAAATTGACAAGCTGATGCTAAAATTCATATGGAAAGGCAAGGGTCACAGAAGAGCCAAAACAATATTGAAGGAAAAGAAAATTTGAGGACTCACATCTCCCAATACTACAAAGCTATGGTAACCAAAAGTATGGTAAAGGCATAGGATAAAAATAGAGATTAATGGAATAGAACCGAGAGTCTAGCAATGAACCCTTATATTTATGGTCAACTTGATTTTCAGCAAGGATGCCAAGACAATTCAATGGAGGGAAGAACAGCTTTTTGAAAAAACAGTGCTTGACCACTGGATATCCACATACAAAATATGAAGTTTTTGTATATACAAAAATTATCTCACACTATATACAAAAATTCCACCATGCTTGTGTCAGTTTGTTGTGCTGTGGCTTGCTTGTTGCTGTGATGCTGGAAGCTATGCCACCAGTATTTCAAATACCAGTGGGATCACCCATGGTGGACAGATTCCAGAGGAGCTTCCAGACTAAGATAGACTAGGAAGAAGGATCTGGCAGTCTACTTCTGAAAAAATTGGCCAGTGAAAACCTTATGAATAGCAGTGGAACACTGTCTGATATAGTGCCAGAAGATGAGCCCCCTCAGGTTGGAAGGCACTCAAAAAAACGACTGGGAAAAAGCTGCCTCCTCAAAGTAGAGTTCACCTTAATGATGTGGATAGACTCAAGCTTTCAGGACCTGCACTTGCTGAAATGGCATGACTCAAAATGAGAAGAAACAGCTGAAAACATCCATTCATAATCAGAACATTGAATGTACAAAGTATGAATCTAGGAAAACTGGAAATAGTCAAAAATTAAACGGAACACATAAAGACTGATATCCTAGGCAGCAGTGAGCTGAAAGACTGGTATTGGCCATTCTGAATCAGACAATCATATGGTCTACTATGCCAGGAACGACAACTTGAAGAGGAATGGCATCACATTCACTGTCAAATAGAATGTTTCAAGATCTATCCTGAAGTACAACGCTGTCAGTGATCAAATAAAATCCATACGCCTACAAGGAAGATCAGTTAATACGACTGTTATTCAAATTTATGCATCAACCATTAAGGTCAAAGATGAAGAAACTGAAGATTTTTACCAATTTCAGCAGGCTGAAATTGATCAAACATGCAATCAAGATGCATCAATAATTACTGGTGATTGAAATGCGAAAGTTGGAACAAAGAAGAAGGATGTGTAGTTGGAAAATAAGGCCTTGGTGAGAGAAACAATGCCAGAAATCACATGATAGAATTTTGCATTCATTGCAAATACCTTTTTCCAACAACATAAATGGTAACTATACACGTGAATCTCACCAGATGGAAAACACCGTAATCAAATCTACTGCATCTGTAGAAAGAAACAATGGAAAATCTCAGCATCATCAATCTGAACAAGGCCAGGGGCCGACTACAGAACAGACCACCAACTGCTCATATGCAAGTTCAAGTTGAAGCTGAAGAAAATTAAAACAAGTCCATGAGAACTAAAATATGACCTTAAGGATATCCCACCTGAATTTGGAAACCACCTCAAGAGCAGATTTGATGCATTCAACACTAATGACTGAAGATCAGATGAGTCGGACATCAAGGACATCATACATGAAGAAAGCAAAAGGTCATCGAAAGATGGAAAAGAAAGACCAAAATGGATGTCAGAAGAGACTCTTTGAAACTTGCTCTTGAACGCAGAGTAGCTAAAATGAATAGAAGAAATGATGAGGAAAAAGAGATGAACAGAGGATTTCAAAGGGCACCAGGAGAAGACAAAGTAAAATATCGTGATGAAATGTGCAAAGACCTGGAGTTAGAAAACTAAAAGGGATGGATATGCTCAGCATTTCTCAAGCTGAAAGAACTGAAGAAAAAATTCAAGCCTTGAGTCACAATTTTGAAGAATTCTATGGGGAAAATATTGAATGACGCAGGAAGCATCAAAAGATGAAAGGAGAGGACTTCTGGCAAAATGGCGCTCTAGGCAGAAGCACCACGCCATCCCTCCACAGCAAATATCTGAAAAACGAACCCAAACAGAGAAAACAACAATCCTGAAACCCTAAAACATTAAATTAAGAGATAAAGAACTCAGCCAAGCACCAAATGGAGTGAGAAAACCGACAGAGAACGGAGAGCGAGGAGAGATTCATGCAGAGGTCCCCTACCAACTAACGCAGCATGGATCCGCCATCTTGGATTCCTATCGGAGACCAGCAAACAGGGTATGAGAAAGCACCTTCACGGAGTTTCCAAAGGGAGACAAAACAACCAGTAATTTGCGATATACCCTTCCACCCCCCACCCTTCTTCACCCCCAATCAGCCTCCTCTGCTTCCCACAGCCACAGTCTCTTGTCCGGGAAGCACCAGCTGCTTGGATTCTACCCACCCGAATGGGCCGGCTCTCTGAGTGCCATTTGTTGGCTGCTAGTGTTGCTTTTTTCTGCTTCTTTTGATTTCTTCCTTACCTCTCAACACCTAACCCTCTTTTCACTCAAATACCTGGCTTCGTGCGCCACCTATGCTTCTTCCTGAGGGGCTGCAGAGCTCTGTTCGAGTATGGAACTGCTTCCCGGTCTGGGCTGCCGCGCTGGTGGGATCCCGGGGCTTTTGTTTGTTTGTTTTGAATTGTTTGTTTTATTTTCCTTTTCTTGAGTTGGGAGCCAGTTCTAGCCAGGCGGTGCTGCGACGCTTGGAACCTAGGCCCTCAGCTTACACAGATGTGCAGAGGGATCCCTGAGGCATTTCTTTCTTTGTTGGGTTATTTTTTTTTCCTGTTTTTTGGGGGGCTTTTCTTGTTCTTTTTTTTTCATTTTGTTTTCTTTTCCCTCTTTTTCCCTTTTTCTCTTTCTTCATTACTCAGTTTCTCATCTCTCTCTACATCGTCCTTCTTTTTCTGTTCCCTGAATACCTGGCATTGTATACCTCTACGCCTTCTAGCCAGGCAGTACTGCAACACCTGAGAACAACTTCCCCAGACCTCATAGCCCCACTGGTGAGATCCCTGGGAACTTTGCTGTTCTTTTCCCTGTCCGATTTTTATTTATTCATTCTTTTCTTTTCGTTTTACTTTCTTCCTCTTCCCCTTTTTGTTTTTCTCCAATTCATAGTCTCTCATCTCTCCACTCCAACGGTAAGCTCCCCTAGCATTCTTTTTCGTCCGTATGTTTTTGGCTCCTATTCCTCTCTCCTCTCTCCAATATCCATCTTACCTCCACACATAACAATCGCCCCGCTACAACCTGCCTACCTGTACCGTGCGCTTAACATCACACCACCAAGCAGCACAGGCACAGCCTACTGGAACCTGCCCTACACTGATTACCGACCCACCCTGGTGGCTGTAGTAAGTGCTACAAACACCCCGTCCCAATAACTCCTCTTCAGCTAGACCTTCCCTGCCATACCATATCTGACTGACTGACCCTGCCATTTGGAGAAGGAGGCAAAAATTACTGTGCCCACAGACAAGCAAACAACAAAGAACACACAGCCCGCCTGCTCAGACATAGCCAAATCAAAAAAAAAAGGGACGAAACAAACAAATCTACCATCAATAAATGAGAAAAATAACTACTGAATGCC
>NW_004444093.1:1218198-1256401 GCF_000243295.1 Trichechus manatus latirostris
CATAGGGCAACATGTGTTCTGTTAAATGAGAAACTATTTTGTTCTGTAAGCCTTCATCTAAAGTGAGAATAGCAGCACAACTGGAAGAGCGTAGTCAATGTCACTGAACTGTGCATGTAGAAATTTCTGAAATGGTGTATCTTTGGCTATGTATATTTTCACCAAAAAAAAAAATAAAGGTTGAGAAGGGAGAGGTTTGACATGTTGTAGGGTTGTTAACCAATGTCATAAAACAATATGTGTACTAGTGTTTCATGAGAAACTATTTGTTCTGTAAGCCTTCACCAGAAGTACAATTAAAGAAAAAAAAAAAGTTAAAAGGCAAAAAAAAAAAAAGGAATACAGTCACTGTACCAAAAAGAATACGTTGATAATTCAACCATTTTAGAAGGTAGCATAGGATCAAGAACCTCTGGTATTGAAGGAAGAAGTCCAAGCTGCACTGAAGGCATTGGCAAAAAACAAGGCTCCGGGAACTGACGAAATATCAAGTGAGATATTTCAACAAACAGATGCAGTGCTGGAAGCCCTCACCCATCTATGCCAAGAAATCTGAAAGACAGCTATCTGGCTAACCGACTGTGCCCATTCCAAAGAAAGGTGATCCAACAAAATGCAGAAATTATCATACAATATGATTGACATCACATGCAAGTAAAAATTTGGTGAAAATAAGGCAAAAACAGTTGCAGCAGTACATCGACAGGTAACTGCCAGAAAATCAAGAGGATGTGGAATGAGGGATATCACTGCTGATGTCAGATGATCTTCGCTGAGAGCAGAGAATATCAGAAAGACATTGTCTTAGTTACCCAGTGCTGCTATAACAGAAATACTACAAGCGGATGGCTTTAACAAAGAGAAATTCATTCCCTCACAATCTAGGAGGCTAGAAGTCTGAATTCAAGGTGCCAGCTCCAGGGGAAGGCTTTCTCTCCATGTTGGCTCTGGTCAAGGAGCTTCTCAGCACAGGGACCCTGGGTCCAAAGGACGCACATTCTTCACTCTTTTGCTTGGTGGTAATGAGGTCCCCGTCTCTCTGCTCGCTTCTGTGTCTCAAAAGAGATTGGCTCAAAATACAACCTAATCTTGCAGACTTGAGTCCTGCCTCATCAACATAACTGCCTCTAATCCTGCTTCTTTAACATCAGACCGGTAGGTTTTACAACACACAGGAAAATCACCACAGATGACATAATGGTGGACAATCACACAATACTGGGAATCATGGTCTAGCCACATTGACACACATTTTGGGGGGACACAATTCAATCTGTAACAGATGTTTACCTATCTTTTATTGATTATGTAAAGACATTCAACTGTGTGATCACAGCATATTATGGATAACATTGCGAAGAATGGGAATTCCAGAACATTTAATTGTGCTCGTGCGGAACCTGTACATAGGCCAATAGGCAGTCATTTGAACAGAACAAGGGGATACTGCATGGTGAAAATCAGGAAAGGTGTGTGTCACGGTTGTACCTTTCCACCATACTTACTCAATTTGTTTGCTAAGCAAATAATCCAAGAAGCTGGACTATATGAAGAACACAGTGTCAGGATTGGAGGAAGACTCATTAGCAACCTGTGAAATGCAGATGACAAATTTCTTGCTGAAAGTGAAGAGGACTTAAAGTACTTAACAATGTAGATCAAAAACTACAGACTTCAGTACACCTCAACATAAATAAAACAAAAATCCTCACAACTGGACCCATAAGCAATATCACAATAAACGGAGAAAATACTGAAGTTGTCACGGATTTCATTTTACTTGAATCCACAACCAACATCCATGGAAGGAGCAGTCAAGAAATCAAATGACGTACTGCACTGGGCAAACCTGCTGCAAAAGACCTCTTTAAAGTGTTGATAAGCAAAGATGTCACTTTGAGAATTAAGAAGTGCCTGACCCAAGCCAAAGTATTTTCAGTCACCTGATATGCATGTGAAAGCTGGACAATGAATAAGACAGAAGAATTGATGCCTCTGAATTATGGCTTTGGCGAAGAATACTGAATATACCATGGACTGTCAGAAAAAAGAATGAGTCTGTCTTGGAAGAAGTACAGCCAGAGTGTTCCTCGGAAACGAAGGTGGCAAGACTCCGTCTCATGTACTTTGGACATGTTATCAAGAGGGACAAGTCCCTGGAGAAGGATATCATGCTTGGTAAAGTACAGGGTCTGCAAAAAAGAGGAAGACCCTCGATGAGATGGTTTGACACAGTGGCTGCAATAATGAGTGCAAACGCAACAACGATTGTGAGGATGGTGCAGGACAGGGCAGTGTTTTGTTCTGTTGTACACAGGGTCGTTACGAGTCAGAACCGACTCAACAGCAACTAACAACAACAACAACATATGCAAAAATTCACTCAAAATTGATTATATCATTCCTCAACAAGTTAAATATTGAATTACCACATGACCCAGTAACTCTATTCCTAGGTATACATCCAATAATTTAAAACAGATGTTCAAACAAAAACTAATGTTCACAGCTGCATAATTCAAAATAGCCAGCCAAAAGGTGAAGCCACCGAAATGTCCATCAATAGACGAAAGAAGAAATAATATGTGATATGTATATCCATACAATGGAATATTATTCAGCCACAAAAAAGAATGAAATGATACATGCTACAATGTATGGATGACCCTTGGAATCACTATAGTAAGTTAAAGAAGCCAGACACAAAAGATCACATATTGTATAATTCTGTTTATATGAAATATTCAGAATAGGCAAATCCATAGACAGAAAACAGATTTGTGGTTGCCAGAGCTGGAAAACAGGGTATCTGCTTAATGGGCACAGGGTTTCGGTTTGGGATGTTGAAAATTGTTCTTGAACTAGATAGTGGTGATGGCTGCACAACACTGTGAATTTACTTAGTGCCACTGAACTGCATACTTCAAAATAGTTAAAATGATAAATTTTATGTTATGTGTATTTTACCACAATAAAAAAATTTTTTTTTAAAAAGAAACTTGTACTGAGCACGAACTGTGAGCTCTGCTAGGTACTGGGTATAGAGGAGTGACCTATGCAAACACGTTCCCTAGTCTCATTCTCTGTATTCTTCTGAGAATTCAGCCATAAATAAATACGTGACATAAACAGCTTACATACTGGATAATTCCATTTACATAATATGCTTGAAATGATAAAATGAGAGAGGTGGAGAACAGATCAGTGGATACATGTGGTGGTATACTGTTCTGTATGTTGACTGTGGTGGTGGGTATACAAACCTACATACATGACAAAATTTTATAGAGATATGTACACACACACACACACACACACACATACACACAGGAAATATGCAAATCCGCAAAGACAGAATGTAAACTAGTAGTTGTTATGGGCGGGAGAAAGACAGAATAGGGAGTATAGTAAGTTTAATAATGGCCCCAAATATATCAAGTCCTAATCTCTGAAACTTACAAATGTTACCTATAAAAGGGTCTTTTCAGATATGATTAAGTTAAGGATCTTAAGATGATATTATGATCTTAAGATGCCGTTACATGCATCCTTAAAAGAGGCAGGATGAGATTTCATATGCATGTGCACGCGCGCACACACACACACGAAGAGGTGGTGATGTGCAGACAGAGGCAGAGACTGGAGTGACACAGCCACAAGGCAAGCAATGCCAGCAGCCACCAGAAACTAGAAGAGGCAAGAACAGAATCCTCCCTACAGCCTCTGGAGGGAGTATGACTTTACCAACTACATCTTGATTTCAGGCTACTGACACCAAACTTCTGGCCTCCAGAACTCAGAGAATAAATTTCTGTTGTTTTTAGCCACCAAGTTTGTGGTAATCTGTTACAGCAGCCACAGGAAACTAATGCAGGGAGTGAATGCTAACAGGTACACGGTTTCTTTCTGGGTTGATGAAAATGTTCTGGAATTAGATAGTGGTGATGGTTGTTGTTGTTGTTAGCTGCCATCGAGTTGGCCCCTGACTCATGGCAACATCATGTGACAGAGTAGAACCGCTCCTTATGGTTTTCTTGGCTATAACCTTTATAGAAACAGACTGTTAGGCCTTTTCTTCTATGGTGCCACTGGGTGGGTTCAAACCAACAACCTTTTAGTTGGTACCCGAGTGCAAACCATTTGCATCACCCAGGGACATTGTGGTGATGATTACACAACATTATTAATATACTAAAATCCACTTAATTGTACACTTTAAATGGGTGAATTTTATGCTATTATATCTCAACTTTATAAAAAAATGTCCAGCTATAGGCCAGTATGACTCATCCATCCCAGCCACCAATGCTAACTTCTGAAAGCCCCAAAGGAGACTCCATTCATGGAATGAGGGTTAAGTAACTAAGATTATGGCAATAATGCAAGCTAATCTAGACAACGAAGAGAGTTAAGCTAATATCAAGTACATTTATAAATTTGCAGTGGGAAGCATACCTTCCCAGGGAAGGAATATGTATATCTTCTTGAAGAGTGGGTACTTTTCTGACACCAAAGACTTGGCAGACCAAATCAGTTATAAGTAGGGTGACCATATATGCTGGTCTGGCCAGGACAGTTCCAGTTTAACTTGTTGTCCCTGTGTATTTATTAACAGTGCCCTTTTTGCTCTTAAAAGTACTCCAATTTGGGTGATAAATCATATGGTCACCCTCGTTACAATCAATTAATGAGTTGTGAAAGTCATAAGGGCATATTCCACGCAGGCCAGGTGAGCTCTGGCGTGAATCATAACTAGGATCTATCTCACTGCTAATGTGAAGGTCCCAGGGAAACGTACTGGTAAGACTTTTTCAGAATATCCATATTTTTTTTCTCAAACTTGTACAACGCTAATGCTTAAGCTAAACCCTCAAGATTGTATTATTCAGTGTTGTCCAAATGGCTTAATGCATACTTTTAAGGGAAGAGAGAAGAATGAACCTAGGGTCAGGTAATTTACATATCTAAGGATCTTACAAACCCCATTGCTGTTTGTTCAGACTCATAAGGACCCTACAGGACAGAGTAGAACTGCTCCACAGGGTTTCCAAGGAGCAGTTGGTAGATTCAAACCACCAGTCTTTTGGGTAGCAGCTGAAGCTCTCAACCACTGCACCAAAAATAGCTTGTATCCACATTTACTAAGCGTGAAGAAACCAAAAGCTGAAAGTCACTATTATTTTTTGCCATATCAAATTGACCCTAAGGTAATATTGCTGCATTAGAACTCCTCGGTCCAGAAAAAAGGGGTGGGGGTAATTTTTTTTTTTTTTCAAGAAAATAGAAATTGTTACTCTATGAAAAGCTCCTCATAAGAGGTTCTGTGTGTGGTCATACACACATATTTGGTAATATTTTGACGTTCAGTATTTTGGGTAGCTATAAAACACATTGAATCAGCAGAATAAGAACATATCCCTCTCCATGAAACACTTAGAAATAACACAAGAATGATAGAGTCTGTAGTTTTGACAGTCTCGTGACCACAAGAAAAAAGGGGGTCAAGCATCACAGTAGCATTTGAGAAGAATCTGAGCAGAAGACAACTGATTTACTCAACAAAAGTTTAGTGAGGCTATCACATGCAGATGCTAGTCTAGGTACTGGAGATACAGCGATGATCTAAACAAAGTCTGTATCTTCAGGGAGTTGACATACCAGTAGGGGCAATCAGAAAATTAAACATATACACATACATATACACACTCGAGAGTAGTGGTGGTTCAGTGGTATAATTCTTGCCCAGGTTTGATTCTTGGCCAATGCACTTCATGTACAGCCAACACTCGTCTGTCAGTGGAGGCTTGTTTGTTGCTATGATGCTGAACAGGTTTCAGCAGAGCTTCCAGGCTAAGATGGAGTAGAAAGAAAGGTCTGGAGACCTATTTCTGAAAATCAGCCAACGAAAACCCTATGGATTACAACGGTCTAATCCATAACCAATCACGGGGATGGTGCAGGACTGGACAGCATTTCATTCCATTGCACATGGGATCACCATGAGTTAGACAGAGGGAGGGAGGAAGAGAGGAAGGGAGGGAGGGAGTGAGAAAGAAAAAAGAAAATCAGATGGTTATAAATGCCCAGGAGAAAAATAAAGCAGGGACAGGAAGTAGAGAGGCCGGCTGATCTCTGTATGACATGGTTATGGGTATCTGGGGGAAAAGTACTCCAGCAGAGGGAACAGCAAATATAAAGGCTCTGAGACTACAGTATGTTTAATACAGTTAAGTAATGACCAAGAGGCTAATGTAGGCAAGTCAATGGAAAGGGATGGAAGTTGGAGATGATATCAAAGAATGAGGTGGTGGTGGTGGTGGTGATGGTGGTGGTGGTGGTGATGGTGGTGGTGGAGGAGGAGAGCAAAGATCATACAGAGTCATGTAGACCATTCTAAGTTCTTTGCCTTTCACTGTGAGTGTGATGGGAGTTCACTGGGAGGTTCTGAGGAAGGATATGATCTGACTTTTATTTCAATGATGACTCTGGCTGTTGTGTGGAAAACAGACTATAGAGGGTTATGGCGGAAGCAGAAAGACAAGTTAGGAGGCTATTGGAATAATACAGACAAAAGATGATCGTAGTGTCAAACAGGATGGAAAAATGGAAGTACTACGAAGGGGTCAGAGTCTGGATCAAAATCTTGAAGGCAGAACCCACACAATTTGTTGATGGATTGGATCTGGGGTGTGAAAAAGAGGATAACATACAAGAGGTGATGCAGAGCAAGCAGATCTATCAGACTAGAGACCAGGGAGAGGTCTGGGTTAGGTATATCAGTTCTGGAGTCTTCAGTACATAACATTATTTAAAACACAAGATTAGATGAGGTCACATAGGGAAAGAGTCAGATGGAAAAAAGAGGTCTGAGAACCAAGCCCTCAGACACTCCATTCAGTTAGAGATCAGGGAGATGAGAAGGAGCCAGTAAAGGAAATCAAGAAAGAACTCACAGCCACTCAGGTAGGAGAATAATCAAAAAAGAGAAGCATTCTGGAATACAAATACAAAATTATTTTCAGAGAGGAGGAAATGAACAACTCTGACAAATGCTCCCAATAAATAAAATACAAATTAAAAATTGACCATTGGATTAAGCAATGTGGAATTCGCTGATGACCTTGACAAAAGTAGGTTTAATGAAAAATGGGAGAAGAATTGGAGACAGCAAATACAGACAACTCTCTGAAGAAACTCTGCTGTAAGAACAAGCAAAAATAAGTTAAGCAGAACGAGGATGTGGCATAAGAAGAGAGATTTGTAATGAGGTGACATCACGGTAAGTATCTTTGCTGATGTGAATGATCCAGAGAGACAGAAAATTTAATAATTCAGGACAAACAGGAGACTTGCTGGAACAATATCCTTGAATAAACAAAAATGGCTTCAATCTAGTACACAGGTAGAGGGTCTGGCCTAAGCTAGCAGCCAATTAATTCACCCATATTAATAGGACAATGCCTGAGATTATACGGAGAAGGGTTGTAATGGTGAATAAACACGTGTGGTAACCAGCCTCCAAGATGGCCCAGTATATCCTGCCTCCAAAATATTCACACCTTGTGGCTCTTCCACACTGCACCAGGGTTGGTGTGTGTGATCATTCCCCTCCAGCAGGAGAGATGGTAGGTCACTTTTGAAATTACGTTATAAAAAGACTCTGCAGCTTCAGCTTCATCTTGGGTACAAGCTCTCTCTTGGATCACTTGCTCAGGTGAAAGCCAGCTGCCATGGTATGAGCAGCCCCAGGGAGATGCCCACACAGTGAGGAACTGGGGCCTCTTGCAACAACCGAGTGAGTGAGCTTGTAAGCTGATTATCCAACCCTAGTCAAGTCTTCAGACACTACAGACCCAGCCAAAAGCTTGACTGTAACCTCATGAGTGTCCTTACAGCACCACCCAGCTAAGCCCAAATTTCTGACCTTCAGAAACTGTGTGATGTAATAAATTTTGGGATAATTTGTTACTCAGCAATAGATAACTAATACAATTGGATTTCATTAACTATATGGTCAAATGTGCTGGGCACAAAATGTACTTATAATCTCACCTACTAGCATGGAACAAAAATTTAGATGGCCTACCCTGCCAGGTCATATGCAATTACTTCATAAATTAAAGCCTATAAGGGAAATGATATAGCAGTAAACAAACTAACCCCATGTGACTGTGTTAAAAAATATACACTTACCCGGAAATCTCAGGGTATAAACTATATGTATCAGTCCATCTTAGCCCAAAAGAATGGTAAAAGGAGTCACTTTTATATAGCTTAGTATCTATGGTGTTCTTAAAAAGCAGTTGCCATCAAGTCAATTCCAATTCATGGTAACCCCATGTGTGCAGAGTAGAACTTTGCTCCATAGGGTTTTCAAGGATGTGACTTTCTGGAAGCAGGCTGCTAGGCCTTTCTTCCACGGCAACTGTGGGTATGTTCAAACCACCAACCTTTTGGTTAGTGGTCAAGCACTTAATCATCTGCGCTACCACAGACTCCTGTGTGTTCACAGTTATTCTCTTTTTCCTTTCAAGAGATCAGATGAAAGAATGACACTCCTCACTTTTCTTTTAAAGAAGCAATTCAACAGTGGGTTCCAGAACTACCTGGATCAATGATTGGCCTGAATTTATCATAAACATTCAGATATCCTCAGGAAACACTTTCTGTATAGTAATGTTCTATCAAGAAGAGCCTTGGCTGCACAGTGGTTAGAGCGCTCAGCTGCTAACCAAATGGTCCGCAGTTTGAACCCACAAGCCACTTCACAGGAGAAAGATGTAGCAGTCTGCTTCCATAAAGATTTACAGCCTTAGAAACCCTATAAGACAGTACTACTCTGTCCTATAAGGTTGCTATGAGTTGGAATCAACTCAACTGCAACAGGTTTGGTTTTCTGGTTTTAATGTTCTAGCACAAGAGAGAAAAACCTTAAGAAAAAAGAATATAACCTAGGTCCTTATTCTAAAGATCTCTCTCATCTTACCTCAGGTGTGCACTGAAAATTCGAAGAACCTGAGATATTCCAAGCAGGAGATGATCACATCCTTGAGACAACCAGAGAGAAAGATTAGGGTTACTCACATTTTACAGGGATGTTTTATATCCCACTGCTTACCTGACATATAAGGAACCCCAGTGGTGCAAATGTTAAGCGCTCAGCTGCTAATCAAAAGGTGGTGGCTGGAACCCACCCAGGGGTTCCACGGGAGAAACATCTGGCTATCTGCTTCCGTAAAGATTACAGCCTAGGAAACCCTATAGGAGAGTTCTACTCTGTCACATGGGGTCATTATGAGTTGGAATGAACTTGAACTTCACAGCACCTAACAATACCTGATACACAGGCTCCCTGGGTGGTGCAAACAGTTAAGCACTCGACTACTAACCAGAAGGTTGGTGGTTTGAACCCCCCAGAGGTGCCTCGGAAGATAGGCCTGGCGATCTGCTTCCAAAAGGTCGCAGCCTCGAAAACCCTATAATAATGGCAATTGTTTTGTTTTTGCTTTACCTACCTGACATGGCCATCTGGATGTTTAACAAGCATCTCATCCTCAATCAGAAAAGAGAACTGAACTATCTCCCCCCCCCACAACCTGTTACTCCAATGGAGCCTGCCTCAGAAAACTGAACACCCCACCTGTGAGCTGCCCAAATCCCAAGCCTGGAGGCCACCCTGGTCCAGGCGCTCAAGGGGGCTGCAGTAAGGTCGGGGCAGACACACAGTGAACAGGACAAGGTGCAGAGATGGAGGGAGACCCACAAATGGATTTAAAAGGGTTAAACGCCCTACGGGGTCTGAGTCCGCAGAATGCCAGTACGGGGGCCCGCGGGAGGCCCTAACGGGCGATCCCACGGCAGCAACAGAGGCCCAAGGGATGGCGCGCGGAAGAGGAGAGGCGCCCGGTGAGGCGGGAAGCGGGGGTGGAAGGGCCAGGCTGCCGGCGCCGCGCGCCTCGCCTCAGGGCCGCTCGCACAGGGCCAGGCGAGGACAGATGGCCGCGGGCCCATGTCTTTACCGGTTGTCTGAGGGATCCCGGACTCCTGGCGGCGCTGCGGGCCCGAGACGCCCCGGGAAAAGCCCGCGGCCCCCGACGCCTCCTCAGACCTAGGCGCCGCCGCCGTCGCCGCCTCAGCACGCGCGGCAGCTGCGTTCTCTGATTAGCTTCAGGGACAGTGGCCGCGAGCCCAGCGCGGGCCATGGGGGCGCATGCGCGCAGTTGAGCGCCCCTGGCGGCGACCGCTGGCGCGGTGTCCGGCTGCAGGAAGGCGACGGGAAGAGGGTGGAGAAGGGTAGCAGCCATGACCCTGATACCCTGGAAGAATGTCGGGGGGCGTCACAGTTCCATAGCTAGCCAGCACTCAAGCCCGACGGTGGGCTTCGGAAGGTCCAGGCGTATGTCTGCCCTTTTGGAGGCCCTCGCTCGTAATCCTCAGGTGTAGCCCCTTTTCCGTGGCCTTACCAGCTACCTGCCTCATGCTTAAGGAACTTGACTCCGAAGCTGGCCCTTGAAGGCGCATCTAGGGGCCTGCCATAAGGCCAGTTTCAGCCTACATAGTTTGCTGCCTCAGCATCCATTCATTCCTCCTCGTTGCCCTTTCACTGTATGTGAGGAACTTTTTAATTTTGAGGTGCCGATAGGTCTAATTGGGGAGATTTCACAACCAAAATCAAGTACTGCGTTGAGAAATTAAACTGAGAGCTTTACTTCTACACTCCTGATAACCACTGGGCTTCTGTTAAAGTTTGCCATTTGAAAAACAAAGCTCAGTCATGTTTGTTATGTTGAGTGTTCCTACAACTGGCCTTAGAAAAAACTTCATTGAGTTGTTAAAATAAATTAGAGCCTATAAACATGTTGTTTAACTACCTTAAAGAAGTTCCCCAGTAAGCGCCTAGAGATTATCTCTTTTCTCTCAGCTAAATAAGCAGAGTTTATCTACACTTTACTTACTGATGGTCAGTTCTGTATCCAAAGATTCTAATTAAGTTGGTCCAGCTGCAATTATATCCCTAACTTCCACGTCACTAAGCTTTCGTGTCAAAATTGTTTATACTTTTCATTTACAAAATACTGCCTTAGTATGTATCAAGTATGAGGTTTGTGTTAGACTAGAAAGAAGGTTTTACAGTTAATTGCCACCCTTGTAAATGTCTCCTCCTTTCCTGCCATTGCTTTGATGGGAAGTTGTTACCTGTACTCACTCTACCTGTTAAATAGCTCTCTGTTTTGCCTGCAAGACAGAGAATACCATTACAGCCAAGCTGAACGCATGCTCTCCTGAGGTTCATTCCTTCAATAAATTTTATTTGTTAAAATATCCAATTAGAGCATTGGTCCAGTGACTTCACGAGGACAACTCTTTCTGACAAGGTCTTTGCTATATCATCACACAGCCTCTCAATATGTGTGTCCCTAGTTGGCCCTCAAGGCCATGCCGCATATGGTTTCCTGTGATAGGAACCTGTTACTGTCTTATAACCCGAGAGTCCCTAGGTGGTGCAAATTTTTAAACGCTCAACTACTAGCTGAAAGGACAGAGGTTCAAATTCACCCAGAGACGTCTCAGAAGAGAAGCTGGTGATCTGCTTCCAAAGGATCACAGCCTTGAAACCCTATGGAGCAGTTTTACTCTGTGCACATGGGATCGCCATCAGTCGGAATCGACTTGACGGCAAGTAACAACATCATATAACCCAGTCCCTTCAACGATAAAAACTCCTTCCTTTCCCCATGCTGATGCACTAGAAACTTTCAAACTGACAAATAAGACTTCAGTGTATGCTGATTTAGAAAATAATATTTGGAATCATTATTCCCTGACCTTGAGCATGGAGATATGTGACCCCGCTGAGGCTGGGCCTCCACAGACTCACAAAGACACATCAACTGGGCCCTGAGATAGACAATAGATGCGACAATCTCAGAAATTATCTTAAGGAAGTTTTCACAAAAGGACAATCAAACCTAACACAAAAGACTTCCCACTTTTTGTCTTTTTCTATTAGCATTTAGTAAATAGAAATTTGTTGGACCAGTGAAGACTCTCCTCACTTTCGTAACTGAGACGTGTACCAATGATTGTTAAGAAAGATGATTCAAAATGTAAGATCACAATTTCTAGCCAATCAGTGAAAAGGTGATGATTTCAGTGATTCTACCCGTTCTGTGATGTTGATACATACTGATGATTCTGTAACCTTCCTTGGATTCAGGCAGACATTCTAGCTCTGGCAGCATGTTTGTCTGCTTCCCACTTTCGTCCTTTTGAATATATGCCAGATAAAACTTTCTTTTTTGCTTTACTAAACTTTATGATGTTTTTCCTCTACAACAGTGCTAACCCGGAGACCCCACCCTGCTTGCCATACATAAGCCCTCTCCTACAATTCCATCTTGTTGTTACTTTAAGGAGCCCTGGTGGCGAAGTGGTTAAGGGCTCAGCTGCTAATGGAAAGGTCAGTGGTTTGAACCCATCAGCCACTCCGAGAGATTCTGTAAAGATTGTAGCCTTGGAAAGCCTGTGGGGCAGTTCTACCCGGTCCTACAGAGTTGCCATGAGTAAAAATTGACTGGTGTCTTAGTCCTCTAGTGCTGCTATAACAGAAATACCACAAGTGGATGGCTTTACAAAGAGAAGTTTATTATCTCACAGTCCAGTAGGCTAGAAGTCTGTATTCAGGGTGCTGGCTCCAGGGGAAGGCTTTCTCCCTCTCTCTCTGTCAGTTCTGGAGAAAGGTCCTTGTTATCAGTCTTCCTTTGGTCTGGGAGCATCTCAGCGCAGGAACCTCAGGTCCAAAGGACGCACTCTACTCCCGGTGCTACTTTCTTGGTGGTATGAGGTCCCCTCTCTCTGCTGGCTTCCCTTTCCTTTAATCTCTTGTAAGATAAAAGGTGGTGCAGGCCACACCCCAGGGAAACTCCCTTTACATTGGATCAGGGGTGTGACCTTAGTAAGGGTGTTACAATCCCTCCCTAATCCTCTTTAACATAAAATTACAATCACAAAATGGAGGACAGCCACACAATACTAGGAATCACGGGCTAACCAAGTTGATACCTATTTTGGGGGGACACAATTCAATCCATGACAACTGGACAGCAATTTTTTCTTTTTTTAACTTTGTCCCCAGCTGCAACCGCCTGTGTGGCCCTGTGTCCAGACATACTGTAGTTTTATCTCTGGGTTCTGTGAGTATTAAATTCTGTTTGTTTTCTGGCTTTACTGCATGAGCCTCACTCCCTCATGCAGCACCTCAAAGACCATCCAAGACACCCACAGTTCTCCTCTGGGTCAAATTTAATACAGGACCAATAACGGAGCCCTGGTAGCACAAAGGTTAAATGCTCGGCTGCTAACCAAAAGGTCAGCAGTTTGAACCCACAAGCTGCCTGTGGGAGAAAATACCTGGAGATCTGCTCCCATAAAAGATTATAGCCTAGGAAACCCTATGGGCAGTTCTACTCTGTCCTACAGTGTCACTATGAGTCAGAATTGACTCCATGGCTCATAACAACAATCCAGTCCAGCACACTACCTGTTTTTGTGCAGCTTTCAGTGAGCTAAGAATGGCTTTTACATTTTTAAATGCTTGGGAAAAATCAAGACGAGACTATTGTTTTGTGACATGGAGATTGTATGAATTCAAATTTCAGTGTCCATAAATAAAGTTCTTTTGGAACATAACCATACCCATTCATTTAGGTATTTTCTATGGCTGCTTTCCTGCTACAGCAGAGTTGATTAACTTCCACCAGACCTTAAGGCTGACAAAAATTAAAATATTTACTACCTAGCTGTTATGGATTGAATTGTGTCCCGAAGAAATGTTTAGCAACTTGGCTACGCCACAATTCCCAGTATTGTGTGATTGTCTGCCATTTTGTGATCTGATGTGATTATCCTATGTGTTGTAAATCCTAACCTCTATGATGTTAATGACACAGGAGTAGAGGTAGTTATGTTAATGAGGCAGGACACCATCTACAGAATTAGCTTGTATCTTGAGTCAATGTCTTTTGGAATATAAAAGAGATGTGAGCAGAGAGGAGAGGGACCTCATACCACCAAGAAAGAAGCACTGGGAGCGGAGCTCGTCCTTTGGACCATGGGTCCCTGAGCTGAGAAGCTCCTAGACCAGGGGAAGACTGATGACAAGGACCTTCCCCCAGAACCGACAGGAAGAGAAAACTTCTCCTAAAGCTGGTGCCCTGAATTTGGACCTCTAGCCTCCTAGACTGGTGAGAGAATAAATTTCTGTTTGTAAAAGCCATCCACTTGTGCTATTTCTGTTATAGGAGCACTAGATGACAAGACACTGGCCCTTTACAGAAAAAAATTTGCTGATCCATGGTTTATTTGCATCTTCTTTTTTTCCTTTTTACTTATTAATTTTTTTATTGTCGTAAATATCTATGAAACATAACATTTGAGATTTCAACAATCTTCACACGTGCAGTTCACTGACATTAATTATGTTTATCATATTGTTCAACCAGCACCCTTATCCATTCTCAAATGTTTCATCATCCTTAGCAGAAGCTCACTGTCCCCCAAGCATTGAGTACTGCTTTCTCTCTCCCTCCTCCCCACCCCTGGTAATACACTTTGATCTCTATACATTTGCCTATTTTATTTCATATAAGTGGGATCATACAATATTTGTCCTTTTGTGACTGACTTATTTCACTCAGTATGATGCTTTCAAGGTTCACCCATGTTGTAGCATGTGTCAGGATTTCATTTCTCTTTATGGCTGAGTAGTATTCTTTTGTGTGAATATACCACATTTTCTTTATTCATTCCTCTATTGATGGATCTTTTGTTATTGACCAGTTCTGCCAGAAGTTTGTGTATCTTAGCAGACTTTTGAAAGAACCAGCTTTGGTTTTGTTAATTTTCTGTAAGTTATTTTCTTCTCTATTTCACTTATGTCTTCCACTCTTTAGTATTCCAATCTTTCCTGTCTCTGTAAGTTTGTCCTCTTGCTCCTCTTAACTTCTTGAGATAAATGCCTAGCTCATTTGTTTGTAAACTCTCTTTCTTTTCTAATGTAATTAAAGTTATAATTTTCCTTTAAGTACTGACTTCAGTATTTCCCAATTTTTGCCCCACAACACGTTCATTATCATCCAGTTCCAAGTATTTCTTAATGTCCTCAATGATTTTCTTTTTTTAACACAAGGGCTATGTAGTAATATTTATTTTCCCAATCTATGGAAATCTATGGGGGAAAAATCATGTAAAAATCTATTTTTACACTGTTCTTTTTTTAATTTCTCATTTGTTGCGTTGTGGTCAGATCAATGGTTTAAATGTTATTGAAGATTTTTGTTCAATGAAGAACTCCATGCCCAAAATTAAGAGATCATAGATTTAAAGATGTTTGCAATGGCTAAAATGTGTATGTGTGAAGTGACCTCCTTTAGGCCTCTCAATAACTCCAACACTGGTACATAACTATTAACTAAACTCCAGGCTTTATTCAGATTCAGTAGTTTTTCCACTAATGCACTTTTTCTGCTGCAGGATTCCATCCAGGATTGTTGCTGTTATGCACCGTCATGTCAATTACAACATGTAGCAACCCTGTAGGACAGGGCAGAACTGCCCCATAAGGTTTCCTAGACTGTGATCTTTAAAGAAGCATATTTCTAGGTCTTCCTCCCATCTTCCCCCACCCCCTGGAGCCTCCGGTGGGTTTAAACCTCTGATCTTTTGGTTAGCAGCTGAGTGCTTAACTATGGTGCCACCAGACCTCTTTCCATACAGTTTACCACATTGCATTTAGTCATCATGTCTCCTTAGCCTTCTCTGATCTGAAACACTTTATCACACTTTCGTTGCTTTTCATTGCCATGGCAATTTTGAGGAGTATTTGCAGTTGTTGTTAGTTGCTGTGATGGTTAATGTTATGTGTCAGCTTGGCTAGGCCATGATTCTCAGTATCATGTAATTATCCTCCATTTTGTGATCTGATGTAAGGGGAGTTTCCTTAGGGGTGTGGCCTGCATCCAGTATATATGAATGTTCTTGCAAAGCTCTCTCTCTCACTCTCAATCCTGCTTCTGACTTGTCATCATCTGACCTCCAGTTCTTGGGATGTGAGCCAGCAGCCTGCCACCTGACCTGTAGATTTTGGGATTTGCCATCTCCTACAACCCCATGAGCCAGCAGCCTGCCATCTGACCTGCCTATTTAGGGTTCGTCAGCCCCTGCAACCACGTGAGTCAGGAAAAGCCTCCAGCTTGACATCTGACCCATGGATTTGGGGCTTGCCAGCCTCCACAACTGTGTGAGCCATTTATCTTGAAATAAGTCTCTCTCTGTCTCTCTTCTTTCTCTCTCTCTGTATATATGTTTCACTGGTTTTGCTCCTCTAGAGAGCCCAGGCTAAGACAGTTGCTGTCAAGTTGCCTCCGACTAGTCAGCTGTTTTATAAAATGTCCCTCAATTTGGATTTTTTTGATGTTTTTCTCATGGTCACACCGGAGTTGTGAGATTTTAGGAAGGATACCACAGAAGGTGTACTGTTCTCTTCCCATCAGGGATATGCTATCAACATGACTTACCACTGGTTATGTTAAATTTGATCACCGGGCCAAGGTATGTTTGACAGGTTTCTCCACTATAAAGTTACTTTTCCCCTTTTTGATACTCTGTTCTTTGGAAGCAAGTCACTAAGTCCAGCCTACCACTGGGAAGGGAATATGGTTAAGCTCCATCTCATTGAGGGGAGATTATATACATACATTATTTGGAATTCTTTTGTAAGGAAGATTTATTTATTGTCCCTTTAAATTTAATTTAAATTAATCAAAATGAAATTAAATAAAGAACTCAGTAACTCTGTCTCACTAGCCACATTTCAAGTGCTCACTAGTCACATGGCTACCATATTGGATGATGCAGATGTAGAACATTTCCATCCCTGTAGAAAGTTCTATGGACTTAAATCATTGAGTTTTCAATCTTCCTTCTTTTCAAATACAGTGAAACCTGTGAGAGGTCTTGCAAGTTTTCTGCCTTTGACAGGGTGCAGTCTTACCACTTTTCTATCACTGTTAAGAGTCCTACCTCACAAACACCTAGTGAGTTTTCCTTCTCTGACAGGTTTCCACCTGACACAGGTTCTGACAGGTTTTACTGTATATGAATTTAAAGATAGAGATTTCCAAAAATTATTTTAGCTCTCACCATATATTTTATTGTTTTCAATATCATCAGTTCCAAATATTTTTTTCCACAGCAATTTCTTGTTAGACATATGAGTTATTTAGAACCAGGACTAGGGTGAGGCAAGCAAGGAGCACAAAATTAAGGAGACACTCACGTTCGGCTTGTGAAAATGCAGAGATAGCATTTTTGCTCCTTAGACTCCTTGCTTGTCTCACCCTAGTCCCAGCCCTGTTTAGAAGTGTATTGCTTAATTTCCAAACTATGCTTTTTTTTCCAACTATTTTTCTGTTGTTCACTTCTAGTTAAATTCCACTGCAGTCACTGGGTAGCTACAAAAAGCTGTACAGTTAATATCATAATGATGAATTATGATTTCATTTATTTCTTCCACTCTTTAGTATTCCCTTCTTTCCTGTCTCTGTAAGTATGCTCTGTTGCTCCTCTTTACTTCTTGAGATGAATGCCACATTTCAATTAAGCATGAGTTTGAGAACAACAGAAGGATGTCCACTATTACCACTTCAGTAGAATGGCAAAGGTAATTTTGAAGACCAAAGCTGGGTCACTTAAACTTCCAAATATACAGACTTACATAAAGCTACAATAATTAAGATATGTGGCACTGGACAAATAGGAGAGAATAGAGTCCAGAAATAGATATACAGCCACCTACCTGATTTACACAAAGGTTGTACTGCAATACAGTGGGGTAAAAAAAAAAAAGTGCTAGTGTATTTGAATATGCATATGAAAAAAATTTGCCTTAATTTCTCTCATACATAAATAAAAAATCAATTTAAGGTGCCTCATAGACCTAAGTTTGAAAGGTTAAACAGTAAAAGTTCTAGAAGAAAATATGAGGAATACGTTTATACCTTTGGTAGGCACTACCACCACCAGTTCCCATCCAGTCAGCTGTGACTCATGGTGACCCCATGTGTGTCAGAGCGGAACTGTGCTCCATAGGGTTTGTTTATTTATTTTTGGTGAAAATATGCACAGCAGAACATATACCATTCAACAATCCCTACATATACAATTCAATGACATTGGTTACTTTATTCATGTTGTATAACCATTCTCTCTGTCTCGACCCATATTATTACACCACTACTGACTTAGATATACTACCCTCCATAGAGTGATCAATAGCTGATTTTTCAGAAGTAGATTTGCCAGGCTTTTCTTCTGAAGTGCCACCAAAGGCTTCTTAAATAGGACACATGAAGTACCAACCTTAATGTATATACCCATGAAACCACCATTTGCACCAAGATATGGGACATTTTCAGCACCCCAGCAATTCCCTTACGCCCCTTCCAGTTGACAGAAAACCCAGTTTAAAAAAAAAATAAATCAAGACTTGAACAGACACTTCATGAGAGAGGATAACATCCAAATGGCTAATAACCATATGAAAAAATATATGTCCAAGATCATTACTCATCAGGGGAATGTAAATTAAAGCCACCATGAGATACCACTACAACTTCAAGAGAATAGCTCTAAGTAACCTTTTAATTAGAGAGCACCAAATGTTGGAAATGATCTGTAGCAACAGAACTCTCAATATTGCTGGTGGGAATATAAATTGTTTCAGTCACTTTGTAAAAGTGACGGGCAGTATCTACACTAAAGTTAAATATATATAGTTCTAGCACTTCTCCCCATAGCTATATATATCCAAGAGAAATTAATGCAGATGTCCACCAAAAGACATGCAAAAATGTCTATGGCAGTTTTATTTAAAATAGCAAAATAATCAGCCTCAAAGTAAAATGAATATATAAAACTGCCATATTCATTCAATGGGATTCTATCCAACAACGAAAACAATGCGCTGCTGCTACACACAACAAGGATGCATCTCACACATTATTTAAAAGAAGTCAAAGACAAGAATCTATTGTTATGGTTCCATTTATTTAAAGTTCAAAAACAGGCAAAACTATTCTATGCTCATATAAGTCAGAATGGCGGGGGGCGAGGGGGCAGTGTTGACCAGGATGGGACATAAAAGAGACTTTTGGGCTACTTCTTCACACTAGCAAGCTGAAGAATTTTCACTGGAAAACCCCACATTAGATGATACTGCTTTTTAGAATCTACAGCCAAGACTACAGATTGCCTAACCTCACTTCTGCCTTTTAATGTTCCTGGAAGCAAGTAAAACATAATTTTTAGCTAGGACTCTAGCTGCAAGGGAGTCTGGAACATCTAGTCCTCATAGCTATTCTCTTTTTAGTTCTTGCAGTTGACAGCCAAGGGTCAGTTGTGCTCACAGTAATAGATGCTGTGCCTTTTGATCCTCATTGAACTGAAGTTTGAATAATAAGCTCCCCCTGCCCACAGGAGGCAACCCTTCCAGTTGCTCTGGCTTTTTAAATGTTTGATGGTTCTTGGTTTCATGCTCAATTTTCTCCTTTGAGGTTAAAAACTTTAGGCGACATTTGGAACACCGCAAGATTGTCTTGTTCCAGTGCCTCCAATTATGATTCATGTATGGTGTTGCAGTTTTGAAAATTTTGAGACAGAATGGACAAAGCAAATTCTTAGTGTTTTCATGACAGTTTCTAAAGTGGGTTTCCACATCAGTGAAGGCCAATGATCTGTAATTGCAAACTTGGCACCCATAGGGCATTTCACCATGCTTATGTGTGTCCTTCTTGTGTTGTAAGAGAACATGGTCTGTTTCAAATGACAATTCACGGATTTTACAAACAGTGGAGGGTTCCTGGGTGATAAGCACACTTTCAATGTGGTGCTGTAGCTGGAAGGGAGTGGGAACCTGCCGATAGCAGTGCTGGTAGGTGGTGTTGCTGTCCCAGCTGTCACCTCTCTGCCTCTCAAGTTCCAGATGGTGCTTCATGTGATTCATAAAATTTACATTCTTTAGAATTTTCAGGCAGCTAAGTCATTTAAAGGTTGTGTGAGTTTTCTGTTCTGGCTGCCCATCTCCATCATGTTTTCCATAGTAGAAGTCATGAAGAAACACGATCAGATTTCTTTTCTTGGAATCAAAGGTCTCGTGTTGATTTGCTATTCCTGAAAAGTCTGTTTCCTGCAGTCATTCAAAGCTATTTTCTATGACTGGATTCCTAAGACTGAAATGTATCATATCATTTGCACAAGCCTGAGGAAACGATTCTTCATTTTGACCACTACTTGACGAGGTGTGAACACCTGTTGAGGGTGTACTAGTGTTAACTGTAGGAGAGATACCAGATAGGGTAACCAAAGAACATCCCCCTGAGATTGCATCACTGAGTTTAAGCCTTTTGGGATTTCCACTGTTCATATCAGAAGTGGAAAGTTGTTTTAAATCATGAGGACTTTCATCTGTACTGCCTACAGAAAGAGCAGCGCCAACTACATGCTGAGTCCATGGTAAGAACAAATCTAAGGAATTATGAGACACGATATGTTGTGATCTCCTTTTGTAACAGGGTGTGGATGAACAATCAATAATAGGATCATCTACGGATCTTGATTCAGGCTGAGAAACTGGCAAGATGGTCATCTCTTTTGATGTAAAGGTCCTATGATTTTCAGGCTGAAATGCATGACCAGTACCTTGACTGGGGTGGTCTTTCTTTCTTTTTGAGTATGAACCCGGGGTGACTCTGTTCAAAACGTTTGAAATGACTGGTTTAGAATTTGAAATCACCCTGACAAAGTGAATTTCAGCATCTTAGTTTACATGATCCGCCCCAACGAAGATCAGATCAGCATCTTCATCGTCACAGTTGCCATATTTGGATTCTTTTACACTCTTCTGTGGTTCTGGCTCTTGTTCTTCCTCACACAAGGAGAGAGCTGCCATTTTGGATTTTTTGCTTGAAGCAATTGGTCCCTTCAACTTCCAGTGCTTTCTTTTATATAAATTGCCACCTAAGTATAACCATATCACTTAAGTCAGTATTTATTTAGAAAGAGAAAACCATTACTTTATTTAATCCTCCCCCAGAACCCTGAGATAACTATTAGCATCCCTATTTTAAATGTGAGAAAACAG
Organism: Trichechus manatus latirostris; assembly: GCF_000243295.1. Taxonomy (NCBI): domain Eukaryota; kingdom Metazoa; phylum Chordata; class Mammalia; order Sirenia; family Trichechidae; genus Trichechus; species Trichechus manatus. The sequence goes on from NW_004444093.1 coordinate 1,239,395, forward strand.
GTTCAAGCAATTTGTAACAGCTAGTAAGAGGTTGGAGTGCCTGGGTGGCACAGTTAACGCGCTCAGTTGTTAACCAAAAGGTTGGAGGTTAGAGTCCATCCAGAGGCACCTGAAGAAAGGTCTGGTGATCTATTTTTGAAAAATCAACCATTGAAAACTACGAAGCACAGTTCTATTCTGTGACACACATGCTGTCTCCATGAGTTGGGATCAACTCGACAATGACAACTAGTAAAGTAAGAGGTTAAGCCAGGATTAAAACCTCAGTGTATCTGATTTCAGAGCTGGAGCTTTAAATTACAGGTTGTGGTCTCTGCTATATAAAACACTAACATTGCTAAGATGAAGCCACTAAGGAAGGAACACTTGTAAAGTACACAGCCCATACCTGGAACACCACAGCCTCTCACACTTTCTTATGTTCTCATCCAGCCGCATGTCTTCACCGTCTATTTGCCAATAATTACAAATTTCTCTCTTCAACCTTGCAATCTCAGAATGCAGGTTAACTGCTGAACACCCCCTCTTGCGGAGCCCAGACTAGAGTGAGGTAGGTGAGGTGCTCAGAAAGCAGATTTAAGGAGGCACAGTTTGTACAGCTCAGAGTGAGTGCCTCCTTAAATTTTGTGCCCTAGACATCTCATCCACCTCCTCCTAATAACAAGCATACCCTTTAAGATAGCTAAAATTTGCCTCTAGAATATACTGAAAAACCAAACCAAACCCATTGCTATCAGGCTGATTTTGACTCATAGCGACCCTATAAGACAGAGTAGAACCATCCCATAGGGTTTCCAAGGAGCAGCTGGTGGATTTGAACTGCCGACCTTTGGTTAGCAGCTAAGCTTTTAATCACTGCACCACCAGGGCTCCTATAGTAGGTGCTAAATCTTTGTTAAATAAATAAATAGTAGCTGTTATTAATATGATAATTTATGTGTACAACAGACTCTAATTCGCTAATTATAGGTTCTCCAAGAATTTAATGAACTCCAGTAGTGAACTGATTTCACACTATCATGCAAGGGAAAAATTTAGCCAGTGTTTATTTATAGATAGATATTGACAGGAATGATATGGACATAAATGCTATAAATAGATGTAGATGTGGATACAGAAATTTTGTAAAATAATACCCTCATTACGTGGGATATGCTGTGATACCTTTTATGCCATTAACACATTTCATTGATTCTAAGGGCACCCTTATATTTATATTTTAACATCTCTGAAATCAGATTGCATCTTAACAATAGTATTTCGTAGTCTGTTTATATTCTTTTATTTTAGAGTGTGTTATGGATTGAATTGTGTCCCCCCAAAATGTGTGTCGCCTTGGCTAGGCCATGATTCCCAGTATTGTGTGGTTGTCAACCACTTTGTGATCTGATGTGATTATCCCCGTGTGTTATAAACCCTAACCGCTATGATGTTAATGAGGTAGCATTAGAGGCAGTTATATTAATGAGGCAGGACTCAATCTACAAGATTAGGTTGTATCTTGAGTCAATCTCTCTCGAGATATAGAAGAGAGAATTGAGCAGAGAGGAGTGGGACCTCACACCACCAAGAAAGAAGCACCAGGAGCAGAGCGCATCCTTTGGACCCAGGGTCCCTGCACTGAGAAGCTCCTAGACCAGGGGAAGATTGATGATAAGCACCTTCTCCCAGAACCAACAGAGAGAAAAAAACTTCCCCTGGAGCTGGCACCCTGAATTTGGACTTCTAGCCTTCTAAACTGTGAGAGAATAAATTTCTGTTTGTTAAAGCCATCCACTTGTGGTATTTCTGTTATAGCAGCACTAGATAACTAAGACAGAGTGATATCAAAAATAATGTGGCAACCTATATACGGCGAAAAATTTTTTAGGAATGACACAACTGATAAGTGTCTAATATATATTTTAGATATATAGAAAATTTCTACAACTTAACAACAAAAAGACAAATAATCCAATCAAAAACTGGACAAAGGACAGGAACAGACACTTTACCAAAGAGAACATTCAAATGGCCAACAGACATTTGAAAATATGTTCAACGTTGTTCAGCATCAGAGAAATACAAATCAAAACCACAAGGAGATGCCATTTCACTTCCACTAGGATGGCTAAGATAAAAAACAAAACAAAAACAGAAAATAACAAGTGTTGGAGGGGATGTGGAGAAATTGGAACCCTCATCCACTGCTGGTGGGAATGCAAAATGGTACAGCCATTGTGGAAAATAGTCTGGTAGTTCCTCAAAAAACTAGAGATAGAGCTGCAATAAACTCGTTGCTGTTGAGTTAATTCTGACTCATAGAGACCCTATAGGAGAGAGTAGAACTGTCCCATAGAGTTTCCAAGGAGCAGCTGGTGGAGCCAAGTTCTTTAACCACTGCACCACCAGGGCTCTAGAGCTGTCATATGACCCAGCAATTCCACTCCTAGGTATATACCCTAGGGATCTAATAGAAGTGACACAAACAGGAACAAGCATGCCTAAGTTCATTGCAGTACTATTCACAATAGCAAAAAGATGGAAACAACCTAAGCATCCATCAACAGATGGATGGATAAGTAAAATATGGTACATACATACAATGAAATACTACTCAGCAATAAAGAAAACTGAGTTCGCAGAACATCTTGGAACATGGATGAACCTGAAGGAAATTATGTTGCGCAAAAGAAGTCAATCACAAAAAGACAAATATTGTATGTTCTCACTTTTATGAAATGACACGAACAGGCAAATGTACAGAAACTAATGTTCATTAGTGGTTACCAGGGATGAGGGAGGAGGAGGATTCACTCTTTAGATAATAGGTACTTGTTATTTTTGATGATGGGAAGGGTAACACCCAATGAGAATGAAGTGTGTGCAGCCTGACAAAGGTAAATGATGTCACTAAAAGGTGACAAGAAAAAAAGGACCTTTGGTAATTGCTACAGTATATAGAATTTTGAAAAAACGGCGGCAACAACCAAAAAATATATGTGCAGTTATATATGTATGTATGAAGACATGTATGTGTATATATATATATACACATATGCATGTATGTGGTTACATGCACATATATTCATATATATAATAAAGCACATACGGGGCACAGTTACGGATACTTCTCAGACCTAACCAAACACCTTATCAAGTTGGTTTCCTGGGTTTGAAGGATTAAGACCATAGTCTTACAGGGTATCTTGGTTGATTGGCATAATATAGTTTGTAAAGTTTATGTTCTACATCCTAGTTTGGTTTGCGAGCAGCCATCTAAGATACAGCTATTGGTCTCTACTCATCTGGAGCAAAAAAAGAAGAAGAAGGAAAGCAAAGACTCAAAGAAGAAACTAGTCTACAGGATTAATAGTCTACAGGAACCACAACATCATCCACCTAGAGATCAGAAAAACTAGATGGTGCCTGGCTACCACTACCAACAGTTCTGATCAGGACTACAATAGATGTACCCTGACAGAATGGGAAAAAAATGTGGGTCAGAACCTCAAATTCCTAAGAAAACAAAAAACAAACCAAAAAACAAAAAGCCAGACTTATTGGACTGGTTGAGATTGGAGAACTCCCCAAGACTATTGCCTTGAGATGCTCTTCAAACCTTGAAGTAAAACTCACCCCTGAGGTCACCTTTTAGCTAAATAACAGATTGGTTCATAAAAAAAAGAATAGCACCCGTGAGTACTGTGCTCCTTTAAAAAAAAAAAAAAAAAAATCACTTATATGAGACCAAAGAGTCAACAACTACTTTTAAACAAAGATAAGAATGTAAGGGGGCAGGAAACTAGATTAATGGAAATGGAACAACCAGAAGGGAAATACTGAGAATGTTCACGACATCTAAAGATGTAACCACTGTCACTGAAGAATTTGTGTAGAAGTTGTTGAATAAGAACAGGGATGGATTACCCAATAGCAAGGCTACAAGATTAAGTGAACGAGCAGCACATGGCATGTGGTAAGCACCACAAGCACTCGCTTGCCTTGCTTATTGGGTACTCTGTCCCTGAATGGGAATCTAAACTGCTGTGTAAACCTTCACCGAAAACACAATAAAATATTATTTAAAAAATAGTAATAATGTGGTATCTTACAATTGATGACACCTTAGATTCAAAGAGAAACTGTTTCTTTTTTGTAACTTGACTACAGACCACCACATTAATTTCACAGTTCACTAGTGAGTTGCTAGCTGCATTTTGGCAAACAATGGTTTAAAACAGGAATTGTCAAACTGGTCTGCCCTGCTTTTATATTGTCAACAGGCTGAGAATGTACATTTTTAAGTTCTTTATTTTAGTTATTTTTACATTTTAATGCTTCTTTACATTCTTTTACATTTTTTAGTTTTTGAAAAAGAATATTTCTTGACATATAAAAATTATATGAAATGCAGATTTCAGTGTCTATAAATAGAGCTTCGTTGGGACACTGTAATGATCATTCATTTACTGCTACTGTCTTGGCTGCTTTCTCACTATTATGGCAGAGTTCAGTAATTGCAACAGAGACCGCATAGCCGCCAAGGATAAAACATTATCTAGAAGGCAGTTGTGGGTCAGTGGTAGAATTTTTGCTTTCCACTCAGGAGACCCAGGTTTAATTCCCAGTGAATACACCTCAAGTACAGCCACCACCCATTTGTTAGTAAAAGCTGTTGTGCTGCTATGATGTTGAACATGTTTCAGTGGTGCTTCCAGACTAAGATGAACTAGGAAGAAAGGACTGGTGATACTTCTGAAAATTAGCCAGTGAAAACCCTATGGATCACAAGGGTCTAATCCCGTTGTACATGAGTTACCATGAGTCTGGTGTGACTCAACGGCTCCTAACAACAGCCATTTACAGGAAAAGTTTTCTGATCTCTGGTTTAAGAGAAACAAAATTGAGGATACCAAATATCTTAGCTCACCAGTTCCTGAAGTTGTGTGTCCCAGTGATTCAGTGTGGCTCAGTATTTGCCAGTCACGACCACAGGGAGAGAGAAGCTGGTGTGTCCTTGCCACCACGTCCTTGAGAAATTTCTCCAGAGTCCAGGAGAGGCTTCCTGTGCCTGTATGGCTCTCCGCTTGCTCTCCAAAAGTGTGTCTGAGACCTAACAAGAAGCCCCCACCCCTTTTAAACTCACATAATCTAATCTGAATCATCTAAACCTGCCTCCAATCACGGTCCAGAGCCAGCCTGACCTGACCGGATGTCAGGCTGTGGTCCATAGTGGTTGCCAAAATCTTTCATTCAAATTGTAGTTCAAAGGAAAGAATGAGGATGGGCCACAGGGCCAGGCCCAGGGCATGTGGCCAGGTTGGGCCAGGTGTGGGAGTCCCCCTCCTCTTTGGATTGTCCTGGGCCCCATCACCCTAGCTCCAGGTTCTCTGGGTCCTGAGCTATTTATCGGGTGGGTGTAGGAGTCGACACAGTTATTTAGACAGGGCTTGAAAGGATATGGTGATTGTTTGCTGTCTGGTGGACTCTGACTCATGGCAACACCATGTGTGCAGAGCAGAACTCCTCCATAGGGTGGGTTCGAATCATTACCTTTCAGCTGGTAGTCGAGTGCTTAGCTGTTTGAGCATTCAGCGACTTCTAAATGGAGGTGTTGTTATTGTTAGGTGCCCTCAAGTAGATTCCAACTCATACTGACCCTATAGGACAGAGTAAAACTGCCCTATAGGGTTTCCTAGGCTGTAATCTTTAAGGAAGCTGACTGTCACATCTTTCTCCCAAGGAATGGCTGGTGGGTTCAAACTGCTGACCTTCTGTTTAGCAGCCGAGCTCTTAACCACTGCACCACATGACAGAAGTCTTCCCAAAGGCAGGCAAGCACTCACAGATCACTCCAGCTCAGAGAATGACAACCTGCCCGTGTCCTAGGGGCAGCTGGGGAGACGGTCTCACTCCCAAGATGGCCAGCTGGTTTGCACTTGAAGACTTTCCTCCCCTGGGATTCCTGGTGCCCAAGCAGGGCTCTTACTGTGGGTCTTCACACTTAAACTTGTCTGCTTTTTCTAAGCAGGAGCCCACCCCCTTTTTACACTAGCTACCTGACCTAAGGTCTCATCCTGTCTTGCTCTTATCTCCTCTTACACTCCCCACCCCCTCAACCTCCCCTTTCACTTCCCCTCCAGCATTTTCTGGGTGGACTCTCAGGCTTTCCCTCCCACTGTCCTCACTGCCCTTTGCATGCAGATTCTTGAGGGGAGAGAGGGTTTCAAGCTTCCCATGACAGGCAAGAAATATTTGTATCCCCACCCCTTCCAGTGCAACTGAATCACAGAATTAGAACAAAAATCCAGTTTGCAAATTAGAATGTTCTAAAGTGCCATAACCTGATATAATTTAAAAAAAAATACCTTTCTGTGCAAATGTGCTAAGAGAGGCTGATGTAGTATAAACTATGTAACAGAGTGCCCTAATCTTGTCTAGGGGCTGGGGAAGAGCTGCCTAAGGGAATTTCAAGTAGCCAAGGGTGTTTCCTGTAAGAAAACAGGATTAAATCAGGTAACAAAATTTAGACAGTAGCATGCCCTGGGTGGTGGAAACAGGAAACAAATTCAAAGAGTTTCCACCAGAGGTGCCTGGGAAGAAAGCCCTGGTGATCTCCTTCTGAAAAATCAGCCATTGAGGAAGAAAAAGGAATTGATGCCATTTGCATTTATTTCCTTTCAGCCATGTAGCCATGCTGATGTTGCTGATCTATTTTCCAAGTGAATTTCACAATCTGAATTTTTATGTTTTCTCTCAATTTTCATGTTAGTAAGTAATTTTTTAAGTTTTAAAACATGATGGAACCAAATAAAACACATCTGTGTGTTTTGTCACTTAATTGTCATAGGACTGGCCTCTGCACTTAGAAAATCAATTTTGCAAACTTCACATTGATAGTGAGGTACTTGATTTGCAATTTCTTCACCAGTAAGCACCAATAAGCACCTGCTTTCCTTGCTTATTAAGTAATTCGTCCCTAGGTGGCACAAACGGTTTGCGCTAAACCACTAACCTAAAGATTGGTGGTTTGACCCAGTGGTGCCACAGAAGACAGGCCTGGCAATCTACTTCCGTAAAGTTAAAAACCGAAAAAACTCTATGGAGCAGTTCCACTGTAACACATGGGGTCACCATGAGTCACGATGGACTTGACAGCAGATGGTTTTGTTTGATTTTTGGTGTGTTAATTTAAAAAAAAAAACTTTTTTATTGTACTTTAGATGAAGGTTTACAGAACAAATAGTTTCTCATTAAACAGTCGGTACACATATTGTTGTATGACATTGGTTAACAACCCCACAATATGTCAACACTTTCCCTTCTTGACCTTGGAGGACCTTTTTTTGGTGAAAATATACATAGCCAAAGTTACACCATTTTCAAAGTTTCTACACGTACTATTCAGTAATATCGATTACATTCTTCCAGTTGTGCTGCTATTCTCACTATCCTTTTCCAAATTATTCCATCACCATTATCTTCAACCCACTGCCCCCTAGGCTTCCCATCAAACCTTTTGAGTTGCTGCTGTCAATTCGATCTCATATAGAAAATTTTTTTTTGTACCTTAGATGAAGGTTTCCAGAACAAATAGTTTCTTATTAAACAGTACACATATTGCCCTATGACAATGGTTAACAACCCCACTACATGTCAACACTGTCCCTTCCCAAACTTGGATTCCCTATCACCAGCTTTCCTATCCCCTCCTGCCTTCTAGTCCTTGTCCCTAGACTGCTGTGTCTCATTAGTCCTGTTTTGTTTTATGAGGCTGTCCAATCCCTGGCTGAACGGTCAGCTTCGGAAGTGACTTCACCACTGAGGTAAAAGGGTGTCCAGGGGACATACACTCAGGATTTCTCCAGTCTGTCAGGCCAGTGAATCTGGTCTTTTTTTTGTGAGTTAGGCTTTTGTTCTACATCCTTCTCAGCTCTGTCCAGAACCCTCTGTTGTGATCCCGGTCAGAGCAGTCAGTGGTGGTAGCCAGGCACCATCTAGCTGTACTGGACTTAGTCTGGTGGGGGCCTTGGTTGCTGTGGTCCATTAGCCCTTTGGACTAATCTTTTCCTTGTATCTTGTTCTCCTTATTCTCCCTTGCTCCTAAAGGGGTGAGACCAGTGGAGTATCTAAGATGGCTGCTCACAGGCTTTTAAGACCCCAGACGCTACTCACCAAGGTAGAATGTAGAACATTGTCTTTATAAACTGTGTTATGCCAAATGAGCTAGGTGTTTCCTTAGACCATGGTCCCCACAGCCCTTGGCCTAGCAATTCAGTCCCTCAGGGAGTTTGGAAGTGTCTATGGAGCTTCCATGACCTTTGCTTGTACAAGTTGTGCTGGCTTCCCCAGTATTGCGTACTGTCTTACCCTTCACTGAAGTTACCACTTATCTATTGTCTGTTTAGTTCCCTCCATCCACCCCTCCCATCCCTCATAACCAACAAAGATTATTTCTTTTTGTGTGTAAACTTTTACATGAGTTTTTACAGTAGAGGTCTCATACAATATTTGTCCTTTTGTGTGACTTATTTCACTCAGCATAAAGTCCTCCAGTTTCATCCATGTTATGAGATGCTTCACAGATTCATCATTGTTCTTTATTTTTGCATAATACTTCATTGTGTGTATGTACCATAGTTTGTTTATCCATTCATCTGTTGACGGGCATCTAGGTTGTTTCCATCTTTTTGCTAATGTGAACAGTGCTGCAATGAATATGGGTGTGCATATGTCTAGTCATGTGACGACTCTTATTTCTCTAGGATATATTCCTAGGAGTGGGATTGCATTTTATAGTGGGGTTTGTTTTTTTTTTTGTGGTGCTGACGTTTTGTTTGTTCCTCTTACTCTCCTGTGCTGAATTCCTTTTGTTTGTGGATTTTTTTTCATTTCTTTTGTTTTGTAGGTTTTGTTTTTACTGAGACTTTATGTTTTTCTTCTTTATTTTGATGAATAGGTTTGTTAACTTTCTTTGTGGTTACCTTGAAATTTACCCTTACCTTCCTAGATTTGAACTAGTCTATTATTACTTGGTATCGCCTTGCTGTCCTCTCCATTAGAAGGTACTATACCTACACTGTTTATTCCCTCTTTTATTGTTCTGATGCTGTTGTCATTTACAGATTAACCTCTCTGGTTCCCTGTTGTAATTCTTTTGGTTTTGCATAGTCCTTAAGAGTTCATTTCCTAGGTTGGTATCTGGCTGTACAATCTTGTGTCCTTATATTCAGCCTGTGGTCTGATGTTGTTTTTTCTCAGATCGAAGGACTGACTCCCTTTAATAATTCTTGTAAGTTTGGTTTGGTCTTTACATAGTCCCTTAATTTCTATTTATCTGAAAATGACCTAATTTCATGATCATATTTGAACGAGAGTTTTGCAGGATATATTATTCTTGGCTGGCAATTTTTTTCTTTCAAGGTTTTATATATGTCCCCATTGCCTTCTTGCCTCATGGTTTCTGCCAAATAATCTGAGCTTAGTCTTGTTGTTTCTCCTCTGTATGTGAATTTTTGCTTTTCGTGAGCTGCTCTCAGGAGTCTTTGTCTTTGGTTTTAGTGAGTGTGATTATGATATGCCTTGGTGTCATGGATTGAATTATGTCCCCCAAAAAATGTATGTATCAATTTGGCTTGGCCATGATTCCCGGTATTGAGTGATTTTCCTATATGTTGTAAGTCTTGCCTCTATGATGTTAATGAGGGAGGATGGGTGGCTGTTGTGTTAGTGAGGCAGGACTCAATTTATAAGATATTGTGTCCTGAGGCAATCTCTTAAGATATAAAAGAGAGAAGTGAGCAGAGAGACATGGGAGACCTCATACCACCAAGAAAGCAGTGCCAGGAGCAGAGCATGTCCTTTGGACCCAGGGTCCCTGTGCAGAGAAGCTCCTAGTCTGGGGGAACATTGATGAGAAGGCCGACAGAGAAAGCCTTCCCCTGGAGCTGATGCCCTGAATCTGGACTTTTAGCCTACTTTACTCTGAAGAAATAAATTTCTCTTTGTTAAAGCCATCCACTTGTGGTGTTTCTGTTAGAGCAGCACTAGATGACTAAGACACTTGGTGATTTTTTGGGGGGTCTAACCTATATGGGGTTTGTTGGGCTCCTTGGATGGTCAGCTTTTCATCTTTCATGATATTGGGGAAGTTTTCTGTCAGCAGTTCTTCAATGGTCCTTTCTGTGTTTTCTGTTTTCTCCCCCTGTTCTGGAACTCCAATCACTCGCAGAATTTTGCTTTTGATTGTATCCCACGTAATTCTCAGGGTTTCTTCATTTTTCTTCATTCTTTTTGCTGATTTTTCCTCAGACAGAGTTGTATCCAAGTGTTTGTCTTCAATTTCACTGATGCTGTCTTCCATCATTTCAAACCTGCTCCTCAGCCCTTCTATGACACTGTTCATTTCTGAAATCTTGATATTTATCTTTTTGATTTCTAATTGTTGTTTTTGTATGATTTCTAGTTGTGAATTTATTTTATCATTTTGTTCCTATATTAGTTTCTTGAATTCTTTCATTTTTTATCTGCATTTTCCATGGATTTGTCTATTTTTCCTCATTTTTGTCTGCTTTTTGTTCAAATCTTGTATAATTCTGAATATTAGGGATTTGAATTCCCTATCAGTTAGGTCTACTGCCTTTTCTTCTACTGGAAGGTCATCTGGTGTTTTATTTTGGACACCTACTGGAACCAGCCTATCCTGTTTTTGTATATGTTTTGATATTGTCTGCTGTCTTCAGGGCATTCAGTAGTTATTTTCCTCGTTTATTGATTGTAGATTTGTTTCTTCCTGCTTTTTTTTCTTTATTTGGTTATGTCTGAGCAGGCAGGCTGTGTGTTCTTTGTTGTTTGCTTGTCTGTGGTCACTATACTTTTCACCTCTTTCTCCAATGGGCAGGGTCAGTCACTCAGGTATGGCACAGCAGGGCAGGTCCACCTGAAGGGGAGTTGCTGGGATGGGTTGTTTGTGGCACGTACGTGCTGAAAGTGTGGACTGGGAATCAGTCCAGGGCAGGTTCCAGTAGGCTGTGTCTGTGCTGCTTGGGAGAGTGATGTTCAGCTCATGGTGCAGGTGGGCAGGAAGGAGGGGGTAGATTGTGATGTGTGGACTTAAGATGGGTATGAGAGAGAGGAGAGAGGAACAGGAGTTAAAAACATACACACAAACAAAAAAGAGTGCTAAGGGAGATTGCTGTTGGAGTGGAGACATGAGAGACTGAGAAATGAGGAAAAATAAAAATGAAAAAGTAAAAAGGTAAAAGAAAAAAATGAATAAATCGAGAAACTGGAAATGAAGAAAGACAGGAAAGGAATAAGAGAGAGAAGAAAACAAAACAAAGAAACAAACAAACAAAAAAAAACCAAGAAAAAAGAAATGTCCCCAGTGACGTCCTTGTGTGTCTGCACAGAGTAAGGGAGTAGCTCCCAAGCAGCGTGGTACTGCCTGGCTAGAAGGGGCTCCCAAGCCGAGAAAAGAAAAAGAAAACAAACAAACAAATTAAAACAGAACAAATCAGAGCAAACAAACAAAAAAGCCCTGGGGGTTGCACCAGCGTGGTGACATGGGCCAGGAAGCAGTTTCACAGTCAAGCAGTGTTTCACAGCCTTTTAGGAAGAAGCAAAGATGGTGCGCGGAGGCAGGTATTTGAGAGAAAGGAGGGGGAGGTGGTGAGAGGTAAGGATGAATGTAAAGAAGTGGAAAAAAACAACACCAGTAGCCAACAAAAGGCATTCAGGGAGTCAACCAGTGTGGGCGAGTGGAATCTAAGCAACACCGGGGTGAAGCTGGTGTTTCCTGGCTAACAGACTGTGACTGCAGGAAGCAGAGGAGGCTTTGGGGGGGTGGGAAAGCGTATATCGCTGGTTCCCAGTTATTCTGTCTCCTGCTGGAAGCCCCGTGAAGCTGCTTTCTCATACCCCCTGTTCACCAATTTTCTATAGGAGTCCAAGATGGCAGATCCGTGCTGAGGTAGCTGATAGGGGACCTCTGCATGTATCTCTCTTCATTTTCTGTTCTCGGTCAGTCTCTTATTCCAGTCGGTGCTTGGCTGAGTTCTTTATCTCTTAATTTGATGCTTAGGGTTTCAGGATTGATGTGTGACTCTGTTTGACTTAGTTTTTCTGATCCTTGCCACGGAGAGATAGAGTCGTGTTTCTGACTATAGCACCAAGTTGTGTGGAAGTCCTGGTGTGTTAATTTGATCTGTGGGTTGCCACTTAGCCACCTCTGGTTTAAGGGAGATGTAAATTTTATACAGGCAGTCCCTGACTTATGACTTATGGGGCTCTGTTCTGATGACTCTGTTGTAAATCAGTTCCAACATAAGTCGAATACCTCTTTTTTTTTTTTAGTTTTCATTATTATTGGCTTTTAAAATCAGTATTGTTATAAACCTAATTTTTATTTGTCTTTGGGAGTTGGAAACATCACATATAAACATCTTTGAATGAACATCTGAGAATGATAAAAAAAAAAAAAAAACATTGCTGTGGAGTTGATTCCAACTCACAGCAACCCTATAGGACAGAATAGAACTGCCCCATAGAGTTTCCAATGAGCACCTGGTGGACTGAACTGCCGACGTTTTGGTTAGCAGCTATAGCTCTTAACCACTACGCCACCAAGATTTCCTTAATACCAGCAAATTACGTGCTGCAACATTGTATGTAGTAAAAACTAAATGGTCATAAATGCAGCTAGTGGTAACTTGAATAGGTCATAAGTTGAGGACTACCTGTAATTCTCTAGTTTCTAACCTCATAGTCAGTGGCACCATGTGAGATAGAATGATGTAGAATGATTTAAACTCTCACCCTCCACATAAGTAACAGAACATTTAATTGTGCTTATGCAGAACCTGTCCATAGACCAAGAGGCAGTTGTTCGAACAGAACAAGGGGATACTGTGTGGTTTAAAGTCAAGAAAAGTGTGCATCAGGGTTGTATCCTTTCACCATATTTATTCAATCTGTATGCTGAGCAAATAATCCCAGAAGCTGGATTATATGAAGAAGAAAAGGGCATCAGCATTGGAGGAAGACTCTTTAACAACCTGTGATATGCAAATGATACAACCTTGTTTGCTGAAAGTGAAGAAGACTTAAAGTACTTACTGATGAAAATGAGAGATCACAGCCTTCAGTATGAATTACACCTCAACATAAAGAAAACAAAAACCCTCACAACTGGACCAATAAGCAACATCATGATAAATGGAGAGAAGATTGAAGTTGTCTAGGATTTCATTTTAGTTGGATCCACAATCAATGCCCACAGAAGCAGCAGCCAAGAAACCAAATGACACATTGCATTAGGCAAATCTGCTGCAAAAGATTTCTTTAAAGTATTAAAAAGCAAAGATGTCACTTTGAGGACTAAGGTGAGCCTGACCCAAGCCATGGTGTGTTCCATCACCTCATATATATGTGAAAGCTGGACAATGAGTAAGGAAGACCAAAGAAGAATCCATGCCTTTGAATTATGTTGGTGAAGTCTACTGAATATATCATGGACAGCGAGAAGACTGAACAAATCTGTCTTGGAAGAAGTACAGCCAGAATGCTCATTCGAAGCAAGGATGGCAAGATTTTGTCTCACATATTTTGGACATGTTATTAGGAGAGACCAGTCCCTGGAGAAGGACATCATGCTTGGTAAAGTAGAGGGTCAGTGAAAAAGAGGAAGACCCTCAACAAGATGGATTGACACAGTGGCTGCAGCAGTGGGTTCAAGCATAATAATGATTGTGAGAATGGCACAGGACCCGGCAGTGTTTCGTTCTGTTGTACATAGGGTTGCTATGAGTCAGAACCGACTCAACGGCATCTAACAACAACAACAAGGAGCTCTGGTGATGCAAAGGTTAAGTGCTCGGCTGCTAACCAAAAGGTTGGAGGTTGGAACCTACCAGGCATTCCACCGGAGAAAAAACCTAGTGATCTGCTTCTGTAATTATAGTCTAGGAAACCCTATGGAATAGTTCTGTTCTGTCATATAGGGTCACTATGAGTCAAAATCAAATCAACAGAACACAGCAACAACAACGTTTGTATGCCCTCCACCTGGCAAAAGGTCCATGGTGATAGTGGAAATTCCTCTTCCCACCCCACCCCACCCCGACTTGACAGGAGAAAGGAGTTCCTTTCACGCTAGTCAGATTGTTCTAGGGTCCCCCAAACAATGGGACAATTTAAAATAGTGGCGACAACATGAATGCTTCTATGACCAAATAATAATCCTTTTGATTTTTGGCATATAAATCAGAAGACGTCAAAAAGAAAAAAAAGAGTGAAGCTGCTATAATAAAACACTTTCCACTGTCATTGGCTTAAACATTTCTCAATATTGTCATCTTAAAAAAAAAAAAAAAAAAACATTGCAGGTGAGTCGATTCCAACTCATAGCAAGCTTATAAGACAGAGTAGAACTGCCCCATAGGGTTTTCAAAGAGTTGCTGGTGGATTCAAACTGTCGATCTTTTGGTTTTAGCCAAGCTCTTAACCACTGTGCCACAAGGGCTCCGTAGTCATCTAGAAAAAATTAAAAATAGAAATTATTATGGATTGAATTGTGCCCCACCCAAAATATGTGCTGGAATCCTAACCTCTATACCTGTAATCCCATTTGGGAATAGGGTTTTCTTTGTTATGTTAATGAGGTCATATCAGCGTAGGGTGTGTCCTAAACCTAATCACTTCTGAGTTATAAGGAGCAGCATAGACACAGAGACAAGCATATATAAGGGAAGAAAGATGCCACATGAAGATCGTCAAGTAACTAGGAACGTAGAGGCTCCAGAAGCTGAAAGAGGTAAGGATCTTCCCCCAGAACCAACAGAAAGAGAGCTTTCTCTTAGAGCCAGTGCCCTGAATTCAGACTTTTAGCCTCCTAAACTGTGAGAAAATAAATTTCTCTCCTTTAAAGCCACCCACTTGTGGTATTTCTGTGACAGCAGCACTAGGAGACTAAGACAGAAATCACTGCTGTCTCATCTTAGAGCAGTGATTGTCAACTGATGACAATTTTGCCCCCTAGGGGTCATTTGGCAATGTCTGGAGACATTTTGATTGTCACAAGCATGGATACTACTAGCGTCTGCTGGGTAGAGGCCAAAGATACATCCCACAGTGCACAGGACAGCCTCCACAACAAAGAATGATCAGGCCTAAAATGTCAATAGAGCCAAAGTTGAGAAACTCTGAGTAAAAGGAAAGTAGTGCCACACCTAGCCTGCAAGAGGCCTTGGCAACCTCCTTCTAGGAAGAAATTAGCATTTATAATAAAGTATTTTAACAATCATGTGATCAGCTTTAATGGGATTAAGATTTGCTTTTTGGAAATGAGTCATCCCTCCCACCAGATGACTGTTGTCTTAGTCATCTAGTGCTGCTATAACAGAAATACCACAAGTGAATGGTTTTAACAAAGAGAAGTTTATTTCCTCACAGTGAAAGTAGACTAAAAGTCCAAATTTACAGCTTCAGCTCCAGGGGAGGCTTTCTCTCTCTTGGCCTTCTCATCAGTGTTCCCCCAGACTAGGAGCTTCTTGGCACAGGGACTTCGGTCCAAAGGACGCACTCTGCTCCAAGCACTGCTTTCTTGATGGTATGAGGTCCCACTGTCTCTCTGCTCACTTCTCTCTTTTATATCTCAAGAGATTGCCTCAGGACACAGTCCAGTCTTGTAGATCCAGTCCTGCCTTACTAACACACCTGCCACAGATCTTCCGTCATTAACATCATAGAGGCAGGATTTACAACATATAGGAAAATCACACAGTACCAGGAATCATGGCCCAGCTAAACTGATATACACATTTTTGGGGGGACATAATTCAAACTATGACAACTGTTAATGGAGTTTACCCATTTATTTTCCTTTTTGGATTTAGTGTCACAATATTGATTACTAACCATTCTATTTTCCTACGAGACTAATCCTTCCATTTGAATTCCTTGAAGCCTTTGTCTTTGTGGCAAGATTGTAATAACACTTAGACAGGTGCCCATAACTAAACTGTCTTGAGGATTTTTCTTTCTATTTTTTAAATTTAACAGGGGTAGTAAGAGCTATATTTCCAACAAAAATTTTATTTTTCAACTTCTGGGCAACATGGTGCTATAGACAGAAGCACCACGCCATCCCTTCACAGCATAGATCTGAAAAACTAAGTCAAACAGAGACACACATCAATCCTGAAACCCCAAGCATCAAATGAAGAGATAAAGAACTCAGCCAAGGACAGAATGGAATAAGAAACTGACTGAGAACAGAGAACAAGGAGAAATACATGCAGAGGTCCCCTATCAGCTACGACAGCATGAGGATCCTCCATCTTGAACTATCGGAGATCAGTGAACAGGGGGTGTGAGAAAGCAGCTTCACGGAGTTTCCAGCAGGAGACAGAACAAATGGTAACCAGTGATATATGCTTTCCCGCCCCCCACCCTTCTTCACCTCCACTTAGCCTCCTCCACTTCCTGTGGCTGCAGTCTCTTGGCTGGGAAGCACCGGCTTCAACCCAGTGTCACTTGGATTCCACCTGCCCACTCTGGCGGGCTCCCTGAGTGCCATTTGTTGGCTGCTGGTGTTGCTTTTTTCCACTTCTTTAGATTTCTTCCTTACTTCACACCACTCCCCCACCCCCTTTCTCTCAAATACCTGGCTCCCTGTGCTGTCTTTGCTTCTTCCTGAAAGGCTGCGAAACATGCCTCGACTGTGAAATAGCTTCCTGGCCCATGCCACCACACTGGTGGGACCCCCCAGGGCTTTGTTTGTTTGTTCTGATTTATTCTGTTTTGATTTGGTTGTTTGTTTTATTTTTCTTGTCTCGGCCTTGGGGCCCCTTCTAGCTGGGTAGTGCTGCGTGGCTTGGGAGCTACTCGCTTACTCTGTGCAGATACACAGTGACATCCCTGGGAGGTATTTCTTTTTCCTTTTTTTTTTTTTTTTTTTTTTTTTTTTTTTTTTTTTTTTTTTTTTTTTTTTTTTCTCCCTTTGTTTCCTTTTTGGTCTTTCTTCAT
>NW_004444093.1:1256501-1258485 GCF_000243295.1 Trichechus manatus latirostris
TTTTTTTTTTGTTCTTTTTCTGTTTCTTTATTTTGTTTTATTCTCCCTTTGTTTCCTTTTTGGTCTTTCTTCATTTCCAGTTTTTCATCTCTCTATACTTACCCGCTCTTCCTGTCTCCAGAATACCTGGTGCTGTGTGACACCTCTACCCCTTCTAGCCAGACAGACTGTACTTCACGGCTTGGGAGCAACTTCCCCAGTCCTACCAGCCGCACCAATGGGATCTCTGAGGGCTTTTCTTTTTTTTTCTTCTTTTTTCCTCTAACTTTTATTTATTCATTTTTTCTTTTACCCTTTTTCTTTTTTTCCTTTTTGTATTTCTCCATTTCTCAGTCTCTCATCTCTCCACTCCAACAGCAAGCTCCCTTAGCACTCTTTTTTGTTTGTTGGTTTGTGTGTATGTTTTTGGCTCCAGTTTCTCTCTCCTCTGTCCCATGCCCATCTTAGCCCCACACATCACAGTCTCCCCCTCCTTCCTGCCTACCTGCACCATGCGCTGAACATCACAACCCCAGGCAGCACAGGCAACGTCTACTGGAACATGCCCTGCACTGATTTCTGGCCTGCCTTGTTGGCCCTACTATGTGACACAAACAACCACTCCCAGCAACTCCCCTTCAGCTGGCCTTGCTCTGCTGTACCATACTGGAGTGATTGACCCTGTCCATTGGAGAAGAACATGAAAAGTACCATGCCCACAGACGAGTGAACAACAATGAATGCACAGCCCCCCTGCTCGGACATAACCAAATAAAACAAAAAAGCAGGGTGAAACAAACAAATCTACAATCAATAAACAAGGAAAATAACTACTGAATGCTCCGAAGACAGCAGATAATATCAAAACATATACAAAAACAGGACAGGATGGTTCCAGAGGGCATCCAAAATAAAACAACAGATGACATTCCAGCAGAAGAAAAGGCACTAGAACTACCTGATAGGGAATTCAAATCTCTAATATTCAGAATTATCCAAGAGTTGAACAAAAAGCAGATAAAAATGAGGGAAAAATAGAAAAATTCGTGGAAAATGCAGATGAATTCATGGAAAATACAGACAAAAATGGAAGAATTCAGGAAAATAATACAGGAACAAAATGCTAAAATACATTCACAACTAGAAAGCATACAAAAACAACAATTAGAAATCCAAAAGATAAACATCAAGATTTCAGAAATGAACAGTGTCATAGAAGGGCTGAGCAGCAGATTTGAAACGATGGAAGACAGGATCAGTGAAATTGAAGACAAACACTTGGATACAACTCTGTTTGAGGAAAAATCAGCAAAAAGAATGAAGAAAAATGAAGAAACCCTGAGAATTATGTGGGATAAAATCAAAAGCAAAAATTTTCAAGAACAGGGGGAGAAAACGGAAAACACAGAGAGGGTCATTGAAGAATTGCTGACAGAAAACTTCCCCAATATCATGAAAGATGAAAGCTGGCCATTCAAGAAGCTCAACAAACCCCATATAGGATAGACCTCAAAAGAAAATCACCAAGGCATATCATAATCCCACTCACTAAAACCGAAGACAAAGACTCTTGACAGCAGCTCATGAAAAACAAAAAGTCACATACAGAGGAGAAACAATAAGCCTAAGCTCAGATTATTTGGCAGAAACCATGCAGGCAACAGGGCAGTGGGATGACATTTATAAAACCTTGAAAAAAAATTGCCAGCCAAGAATAATAGGAAATGAACTCTTAAGGACAATGCAAAACCAAAAGAATTACAACAGGGAACCAGAGAGGTTAATCTGTAGATGACAACAGTATCAGAACAATAAAAGAGGGAATAAACAGTGTAGGTATAGAACCTTCTAATGGAGAGGACAGAAAGGTGATACCAAGTAATAATAGACTAGTTCAAATCTAAGAAGGTGAGGGTAAATTTCAAGGTAACCACAAAGAAAGTTAACAAACCTACTCATCAAAATAAAGAAGAAAAACATAAAGTCTCAGTAAAAACAAAACCTA
>NW_004444093.1:1260331-1261701 GCF_000243295.1 Trichechus manatus latirostris
ACAATAATGGGCATCTATGCAAAACCAACAGCCAACATCATTCTTAATGGAGAGAGGCTGAAAACATTCCCCTTGAGAACAGGAACAAGACAAGGATGCCTTTATCTCCACTCCAATTTAACATTGTGCTGGAAGTCCTAGCTGGAGCAAAAAGGCAAGAAAAAGAAATAAAGGACATCCAAATTGTAATGAAGAAGTTAAACTGTCTCTGTTTGCAGATGATATGATACTATACATAGAAAACTCTAAAGACTCCATGAGAAAACTACTGGAACTAATAGAAAGTTTCAGCAGAATAGCAGGATACAAGATAAACATACAAAAATCGGTTGGATTCGTATACACCTATAAAGGGAATGATGAAAAGGAAATCAGGAAAACAATATCATTTATAATAGCCCCTAAAAAATAAAATACTTAGGAATAAATTTAACCAGGGACGTAAAAGACCTATGCAAAGAAAACTATAAAACACTACTGCAAGAAACCCAAAGGAATCTACATAAATGGAAGAACATACCATGCTCATGGATAGGTAGACTCAACATTGTGAAAATGACAATTCTAGCCACAGCAATCTACAAATACAATGCAATCCCAATCCAAATACCAACAACATTCTTCAAAGAGATGGAAACACTAATCATTAACTTTATCTGGAAGGGGAAGAAGCCCCAGATAAGTAAAGCACTATTGAAGAAGAAGAATAAAGTAGGACTCGCACTACGTCACCTCAGAACCTACTATATAGCTACGGTAGTCAAAACAGTCTGTTACTAGTAGAACGACAGATACATTGACTAGTGGAACAGAATTGCAAACCCAGATGTAAATCTATCCACCTATGGTCACCTGATCTTCAACAAGAACACAAAGTTCATCAACTGGTAACAGACAGTCTTTTTAACAAATGGTGCAGGGAAAACTGGTTATCCATCTGCAAATAAATGAAACAGGACCAACACCTCACACCATATACAAAAACTAATTCGAAATGGATCAAAGACCTCAAAATAAAGTCAAAAACTCTAAAGTTTATAGAAGAAAAAGTAGGATCAACGCTATAAGCCCTAATACGCGGCAATAACAGGATACCAATCATAACCAACAACACACAAACTCCAGAAGATAAACTAGATAACTGGAATCTTCTAAAAATTAAACACTTATGCTCATCAAAAGACTTCACTAAGAGAGTAAAAGGAGAACCTAGTGACTGGGAAAAAAAATTTTAGACAGTGCAAGTCTGACAAAGGTCTAATCTCTAAAATCTACAAGAAAATCCAACACCTCTACAACAAAAAGACAAATAATCCAATTAAAAAATGGGCAATGGAAATGAACAGACACTTCATCAAAGAAGAGCTTCA
>NW_004444093.1:1262469-1264974 GCF_000243295.1 Trichechus manatus latirostris
CAAACTCCCTGAGGGACTGAATTGCTGGGCGGAAGGCTGTGGGGATCATGGTCTTGATGAACATCTAGCTCAGTTGGCATAATACACTTTATAAAGACAATATTCTACATTCTACCTTGGTGAGTAGCACCTGGGGTCTTAAAAACCTGTGAGCAGCCATCTTAGATAGTCCCCTAGTCTCACCCCTTCAGGTGCAAGGGAGAATGAAGAGAACAAGATACAAGGAAAAGATTAGTCCAAAGGGCTAATGGACGACAGCTACCAAGGCCCCCACCAGACTGAGTCCAGTACAGCTAGATGGTGCCTGGCTACCACCGCTGACTTCTCTGACCGGGATCACAACAGAGGGTCCTGGGCAGAGCTCGAGAAGGATGTAGAACCAAATTCCAACATACAAAAAAAGACCAGATTTACTGGCCTGACAGAGACTGGAGAAACCCCGAGAGTATGGTCCCCGGACACCCTTTTAGCTCAGTCGTGAAGTCACTCCAAGGTTGACCGTTTAGCTGGGGATTGGACAGCCCCTTAAAACAAAACATAACTAATGAGGCACAGCAGTCCAGAGACAAGGACTAGAAGACAGGAGGGGACAGGAAAGTTTTGATAGGGAACCCACGGTTGAGAAAGGAGAGTGTTGCCATGACGTGGGGTTGTTAACAATTGTCATAGGGCAATATGTGTACTAACTTTTTAATGAGAAACTATTTGTTTTGTAAGCCTTCATCTAAAGTACAAAAAAAAAAAAAAGAATTGTCTATGTGAGATCAAATTGACAACAGCAACTCAAAAGTTTTGATGAAAGCCTAGGGGGCAGTGAGTTGAAGATAATCGTGATGGAATAATTTGGAAAACTATAGTGAAAATAGCAGCACAACTGGAAGAATGTAATTGATGTCACTGAATTGTACATGTAGAAATTTTTGAAATGGTGTATCTTTGGCTATGCATATTTTCACAAAAAAAAAAAAAACCTCTTCCAACTTGAGAAGGGGGAATGTTGACACGTCGTGGGTTGTTAACCAATGTCATAAAACCATATATACTGACTGTTTAATGAGAAACTATTTGTTCTGTAAACCTTCATCTAAAGTACAATAAAAAATAAATTAATAAAAAGTTTAAAAAAATTACTTTTCATGTTTAAAATTATCTATGAAAACTTATATTTGTGTTGTTAGTGGTTAAGAGTTTGGTTGCTAACCAAAAGGTTGGTAGTTTGAATCCACCAGGCACTCCTTGGAAATCCTCTGGGACAGTTGTACTCTGTCCTATAGGGTTGCTATGTGTTGGAATCGACCTAATGGCCATGGGTTTTTTGGTTTTTATGATAATAATAATTCAATAAAGAAACAAATAACATTTGAGCCTTGTGCTCCAAAAAATTGTTTTAAAATTTTCAATTTATAAATGTAGTTTTTGCAGAGAACTATGAGAAGGAAAATAATAAAAGATTTTCAAATATGAAATATATCATATTACCTTATCATAAAATCCTGTAGGGTATGTGGACTAGAAACAAAGATTAATGGAGAAAAAGGAACAGTGTGAGAGTTCTGACCACAAAGAAAAGGTCATCCATTCGTGTATTTTTTTAAAATGGATGATGATGGGTACCAAAATCCTGTATTATTTCTATTATCTTGTATACATTCAAAAGAGTAATGTTGACAGTTTGATTTATTTAAAGTGTCATCGTTTATACTGTCACAAAGAAAACTGGATCAACAAGTCAATTAGAGTCAATGGGTTTACTGAGGTAAGAAGTTATCCAGGAAATGGAAGCATCCAAGCTGAAAGTCGAAAACTGCTAGAATAAGCAGCTGGAATACAAGATTTTTAAAGGGAGTTAGGAGATTTCCAGTGGGGAAGTTGTAATGATTAGATCTTCGATATGTCTTTAGTTGAAGAGAGGGTCTTACAAAGCAGGGGTCTTTCTGTCATTGGTTTTGTAAGTACACTTGTCTGTTGGGTATTGGTGGAGTCTGGTATGATGGATCAAAAACATTTTTAACTGCCGTATTTCAAAAAGTTTTTTCAGTTAGAACACTTGTTCTGTCAAAGTTTATACCTGCCACAAATGGCCATTTTTATTTATTTGTTCTCAGAAAGGTTTTGCACCTGGCACAAATGTCCATTAATTTTTTATTTATATTTAACAATAGTATGGCAGAAATTACATCCTAAACTTATAATGAAAATTGTAAATGTCAACCTAAAAATGCTTGATGATAAACATAACTTTGTAAAGATATTTTAGGGCAAAAGAAAAAATTTGACATCTACTATTTTAGATTAGCTTTTCTGAAAATTGCTCAAACATTAGAATCACCTAGGATAAACATACAGATTCCAGGGCCCCACCTCACACCTAAAAATTCATTTTCTGGGAGTCTCTGGCAAGATGGCGGTCTAGGCAGAAGCACCACGCCGTCCCTCCACAACAAAGATCCGAAAAACTAAGCCAAACAGAGAATCAACAATCCTGAAACCCTAGAACATCAAATG
>NW_004444093.1:1272922-1336748 GCF_000243295.1 Trichechus manatus latirostris
GTTGTTAACCAATATCATAAAACAGCATGTGTGTTACTGTTACATGAGAAACTATCTGTTCTGTAAGCCTTCACCTGAAGTACAATAAAATATTTTTTAAAAAAATTCATTTTCTATGGAGTCGATTCCAACTCATGAAGACACCATGTGTGTCAGCGTAGGACGGTGCTCCATAAGGTTTTCAATGGCTGATTTTTTGGAAGTAGGTCTCCAGGCCTGTCTTCTGAGGCGTCACTGAGTGGACTCAAACCTCCAGTGGACTCAAGCCTTCAGTTAGCAGCTGCGTGTTAACCATTTGCACCACCCAGGGACTCCACTTCACACCTACCCCTTTGCTCTTGAGTCAATTTTGACTAATAACAGACTCTATAAAACAGGGTAGAACTGCCCCACGTGGCTTCCAAGGCTGTAATCTTTATGGAAGCATACTGCCACATCTTTCTGCTGAGGAGCAGCTGGTGGGTTTGAATGGCTGATCTTTTGGTTAGCAGCTGAGTGCTTAACAACTGCACCACCAGGGCTCTTAAATCCAAGAAAGCAGCTGATTTTCCTGGTGAAACTCTGGCTCACTACATGGCCAAGAACTATGGGTCTCGGTCGTGTTTGTATGTTATTTTTGTTTGAGCTCCCTAATGGTAATTTGTTAAATCAGTGGCCACTTTAGTATACTTTCTAATTGGAGAGACTAGTATATTTAAGGTCTAACATAAGAGACTAGGTCTCTAGCCAGCAGAATGAACTAGGTTCAGAAAGAATGAAACCAGGTTTTGTATGATTATTGTTACAAAGTAATCGCAGAGTTTTTAAGCTGTAAGAATATGTAGCCTATAGGTATAAACATCTTAAAAAGCCTCCAAGGCACTTGCGGCCATCAGAAAGACACCTGTGAAAGGATAAGCTGGGACATGAGATGGGTCAGAGCACTAGGCTGCCCACCAGCCACATGAAAATTCTCATGTAACAGAAGCACACTGAAACAAAACACTGACCAAACCCTTCCACAGGCTCCCTGGTAGGAGTTTTATTTGACTCTGGGATACCTAAATTCCAACCTAAGAAAATAGGATATTTGATGTTGTCATGGATTGAATTGAATTGTGTCCCCTAAAAATATTTGTTGACTTCGCTAGGCCATAATTCCCAGTATTTTGTAATAGTCCACCATTTTGTCTTCTGATGTGATTTTCGTTGTATTGTAAATCTTATCTCTACGATGTTTATGAGATGGGATTAGCAGCAGTTATGTTAATGAGGCAGGACTCAATCTACAAGATTGGATTGTGTCCTGAGCCAATTTCTTTTGAGATATAAAAGAGAGAAGTGAGCAGAGAGACATAGGGACCTCATACCACCAAGAAAGTAGTATCAAAAGAAGAGCACTTCCTTTGGACCTGGGGTCCCTGTTCTGAGAAGCTCCTAGTCCAGGGGAAGATTGATGACAAAGCCTTTCCTCCAGAACTGACAGAGAAAGAAAGATTTCCCCTGGAGCTAATGCCCTGAATTTGGACTTTTAGCCTACTAGACTGTGAGAGAATAAACTTCTGTTTGTTGAAGCCATCCGCTTGTGGTATTGCTGTTATAGCAGCACTAGATAATTAAGACAGATGTCAAAGGGAAGTGACCTTGGATGTGCCCCCTACTGGGACATTAGTTTGGGATTTTGGGGTTAAGAGCTGAGCTCCTAACCATTGAGCAGCCAGGAATCCAATATGAACATTAATGAGGTCTAAAATAGGAAACCTTTATGTGTCTGTCAGTTTGTTGTACTGTGTGGGTTTGCATGTTGCTCTGATGCTGGAAGCTATGCCACTGGTATTCAAATACCAGAGGGGTCACTCATGGTGGACAGGTTTCAGCTGAGCTTCCAGGCTAAGACTGACTAGGAAGAAGGACCCAGCAGTCTACTGAAAAGATTTAGCCAATGAAAACCTTATGAATAGCAACAGAACATTGTTTTATATAGCACCGGAAGATGAGCCCCTCAGGTTGGAAGGCACTCAAAAGAAGACTGGGAAAAAGCTGCCTCGTCAAAGTAGAGTCGATCTTAATGACATGAATGGAGTCAAGTTTTTTGGACCTTCATTTGTTGATGTGGCACAACTCAAAATGAGAAGAAACAGCTACAAACATCCATTCATAATCAGAACGTGGAATGTACTAAGTATGAATCTAGGAAAATTGGAAGTTGTCAAAAATGAAATGGGACACATAAACATTGATATCCTAGGCATTAGTGAGCTGAAATGGACTGGTATTGGTCATTTTGAATCAAACAATCATATGCTCTACTATGCCAGGAAAGATGACTTGAAGAGGAATGGTGTTGCATTCATCGTCAAAAAGAACATTTCAAGATCTACCCTGACGTATAACGTTGTTAGTGATAGGATAATATCCATACACCTACAAGGAAGTTGTCAAGTATTTCATTTTATGTGGATCCACAATCAACACCCCTGGAAGCAGCAGTCAAGAAATCAAAAGACACATTGGGCAAATCTGCTGCAAAAGACCTCTTTAAAGTGTTGCAAAGCAAAGATGTCACCTTGAAGACTAAGGTGCACCTGACCCACACCATGGTATTTTCAATTGCACATATGCACGGGAAAGCTGGACAATGAATAATGAAGACTGAAGAATTGGTAACTTTGAATTGTGGTGTTGGCAAAGAACATTGAATATACCATGGACTGCCAAAAGAATGAACAAATCTGTAGTGGAAGTAGTACAACCAGAATGCTCCTTAGAAACAAGGATGGTGAGACTACGTCTCACATGCTTTGGACATGTTATCAGGGGGGATCAGTCCCTGGAGAAGGACATCATGCTTGGTAACGTAGAAGGTCAGTGAAAAAGAGGAAGTCTCTCAACGAGATAGAGTCACACAGTGGCTGCAACAATGGGCTTAAGCATAACAACGATTGTGAGGATGGTGCAGGACCAGGCAGTGTTTTGTTCTCTAGTATACAAGGTCGCTAAGAGTTGGAACAAACTCGATGGCACCTAACAACAATAAAATAAGAAAAATACTGTCTTAATGCAGTTACTGGAAATTGGGTGGATCCCCAACATAAAAAAACCCATGGACTAATCTAAGGTTAGATTGAGAAAATATAATACATGGTAAAGTTCTGAATGGAAATATAGACTATTTGGAGCCCCGGTGGTGCAGTGGTTAAGAGCTCGGCTGCTAACAAAAAGGTCAACAGTTCTCATCCACCAGCCGCTCCTTAGAAAACCTATGGGGCAGTTTTACTCTATCCTATAAGGTTGCTATAAGTTGGAATTGACTTGATGGCAACAGGTTTTTTATAGACTATTTAGACAATCTTTTACTTCAACATAATATTTTGTAGTATATAGGCTTAAATTAATTTCCAAGATTTCTAGGTTAACTTACTGATATTAAATTGAGTTAATGGATATTTATTATAACTGAAGTTTGTAGGCTCTCACTTTTTATGCCAGAGACAAAGAATATATATATATATATACACACACATATACATGTACATAAATATATATATACATGTACATAAATATATATATATGTATACAATTACGTGTTGCTTAATGTCTATGATATGTTCTGTGAAATACGATGTTATGTGATTTGGACATTGTGCAAACACCATATTATATATAGGTAGTCCTCAGGTTATGAATGCTTACTTGCATACAATCTGTAGTTACGAACCAACTCCTGTAAAGTCTATTACATTAAAAATTTGAGGTACATACAATGGTTCATAATAATAAATGGGCACCACTTTGCAAAGCACATCAAAACATTATTATTATTATTATTACTATATTATTATGTTAAAGTTTTTTATGTCTTATTCTCCAATTGGGATTTTTTTACTCTATTATTACCTTATGAGATCACAGGCATATATTTGGTCATATGTATACATTTGGGTCTGGTGATGAATGTGTTCATTTTTACCACTTCAAGGTACAACCTATAAGACATATGTAATAAGGACAGGCAATTTTAAAGTTTTATTAAAAGGGAATTTATTTGATATGGTCAGAGTTCTCATTTACTGTGGCTAAAGCTTTGATGGGTTAATTTATGAGAATTAAGAGTTTCAACGTCAAATAGCATATAAAGCAAAGAACTGGCTTTCTCACTGTTAAGATAACAAAATTTTCTTTGATTACTGGGTTGAAGAGTTAATTTTATTCTTTGTGCAATCTGCCTTGAAGGCAAGGGTTCGACAGAAAAAATTTCCTGAGTCGAAAACCAAGCTGCATGGCTTTGGAAAAAGCTAAGGTTTTTACCTTTAAAATCTTTGATTAATAACTCAAGTATTGTTTCTCAGTGACCTATGATGAACTTCTGACAACTCTGAAACTTTGTGGGAAGTCACAAAAGATTTGTTTGTGTTTTATGAAGAGAAAAGTGCTAAAAAATACTTATTTAATATGTTATGAATTATATGAAACATGTCAAACCAGGAGTACTGTTATGGATTGAATTTGTCCCCCGCAAAATTTGTGTTGTAAATCCTAATCTCTATGCTTATGCTTATAACCCCATTTGGGAATGGGTTGTTTTTGTTATGTTAATGAGGCAGGAACAGTGTACGGTATATCTTGAGTCAATCTCTTCTGAGATATAAAGAGACTAAATAAACAAGCCAGTAAGCAGAGACGGGGTAAGATAGATGCCAAGACTCATTGAGGTCTCCAAGGAAACAAGAAAATAAGTTGAAGAGATAAGGACCATCCCCCAGAACTGACAGAGAGACAAGCCTTCCTCTAGAGCCTGCACCCTGAATTTGGACTTCTAACCTCCTAAACTTCGAGAAAATTAAATTCTGTTTGTTAAAGCCACCCAATTATGGCATTTCTGTATCAGCGCTAGGTAACTAAGACAAGTGCCAAATTTTCCTTGAGTTAAATTTTTGTGTGTCAGTATTGTTTGAATGATATTAGACAATGAGCACATAATCTTGTCATAATTTTATTATTTCAGTTGCTAACTTGGTCACAACTTTTTTTCCTTTGAATCTAGCATCATCAAAGCTAACGATTTTAACTGGGGAATTCACGTCGTTTACCCATGGAGTTTTTATTACTATTCAGATATTTACAAAATTGATAATCTTGGTATATTCTTGATATATCCAATTTAGTATTAGGCCTCAAGATTATTATGTGTTATGTCTGAAGCTCTTTGAAAATAAGGTTAATCATTATGTTTAGAGATATTTTTGTCTAAATTTTTTAAATTGACTTTATTTGGCTTTGTATTACTTTTGTAATTAATTTCCATCAGATCTTTCACTTTTAAGAAATGTTGTTGTTATAAATTAATCATGGCCATATTAAGTTTTGTTGCCTGCATATAAGTTTTTTTTTAAATTCTTTTATTGTTGTGCTTTAAGTGAAAGTTACAATGCAAGTTAATCTCTCATACAAAAATTTATACATACATTGTCATTTGACCCTAGTTGCTCCCCTATATTGTGACAGCACGCTCCTCCTTTCTACCCCGGATTTCCAGTGTCCATTCAACCAGCTCCTGACCCTCTCGCCTTCTCATCTCGCCTCTGGGCAGGAGCTGCCCATTTAGTCTCATGTATCTACTTGAGCTAAGAAGCACACTCTTCACTAGTATCATTTTATGTCCCATAGTCCAGTCTAATCTTTGTCTGAAGAGTTGGCCTCGGGAATAGTTTTAGTTTCGGGCTAACAGAGAGTGCAGTGGCCATGTCTTCCAAGGTCCCTCCAGTCTCAATCAAACCATTAAGTCTGGTCTTTTTACTAGAATTTGAGTTTGGAGCTAAGTTTTTACTGACTTGCTTAAAATGCTTGACCAAAACATTTCAATGAAAGATGAACTGCATTAAAATTATGAAAAAGACTATGATATTTTGAATGTGGATATAGCCAGACTGAATCAAGATTTCCAGAACTCTTGTGTAGAAGCTGACAGTTTCATGGACTGTGGCTGATACAGAATTGCATAGATCCAAAATAAACTGCAAAGGACTGAGTATACTAAAAGAATTACTATAATGTGTATATGAGACTACTGCTAATGTTCAATGTTCTATTTTTAAGAAATTATTTTTTTCTCTTTCCCTCTTTTAATGTAATAATCAGCTATTTAATAATAACACTATGTTGGCTACAGAATATCCTATGGTAAGGTTTTTTTCTCATCTCCTGATTCTTGCTATTTGACTAACCCAAATGGAACATCTTGGCTATGTGGCTCTAACCTTTGGCCTTTGCTCCCACCTGGGTGGATTGCTAGATGTACTATAGGATTGAGATGGATCCAAAGTCTAATATTAGCTGACTTATCTCTTCCAGCTGAAGTCCCCTCTTTAAGAGTTCATTAGTCCAGCTCTGTGTTTCAATGGTATAATCATGTAGCTTCTATTTTTGTACCTCAGATAGGATTAGAAGGTGTTATGGCACATGTTAAAGTTCTGACTAAATATATTCAAAGTGTATTAAATGATTCCACCATAAACTCCAAGAAATGAATACTGAAATTGCTATGATGAGAGAAATAGTTCTTCAAAACAGAGTGGCTCTTGCCATCCTTGCTAATTCACAAGGAAGTCCCTGTTCCATTATTAAATCTGACTGTTGTTTCTATATTTATATGTATCTATCTATATATATATATCCCACCCTAATGATCCTGTTCCTTCCTTAACTGATATTATAAGTAATTGGTTTTCTTCTTGGGGTGGATGGTGGAAAAAATTGCTACTTTATTTTGGGATTGTTATATTCCTTCTTATTTCTATTATTGCAATTATAAAATACTGTTTTGTTTTAGTTCAATGAATTTTACTCATGAAATGATGTACTTCCAAATCATTTGACACTTCACTTAAAATCATGCTGGTTTCACAGGCTTTCACCAATGATCGTGTTGTTTAATCACCTTCCTTTGTCTCCTTGGGTGTGTTTCATCTTGATCTCCATAATTCTGTTCTGACTGAGAAATGTTCCCCATAAAATCTAGTCACCCTGAAGATGAGGCCTATTAGCTCAGCAAGGTGAAGAAAATAATCTTTATTGGCCAAAGCTTCTCAAGAAAGTGGACAGACTCCTTGCAGAAGAAAGGCTGTCTGTGTGGGTGATCAGCACCCCCTAGCAAAGCCTCGATCAAAAGGGGGAAATATAAACAGAAAAGCTTCAAGCTGGAAGCACTCTTGTCAGATGTAAAGATGATGGGGCCAGCATGCATTCCCAGCAAACAAAAGATCAGGATGTAAACCTTTTAGGAAGAATGTATCAAGATGTAGGCCACTTGTTCCCAGAAAGGATGTGCTTATAACTACCATCAGGTATAACTGATTACAATCGTGCATTACAGAATCAGCTGGCACATCTCACCTAAGTGATGACTGGCCAGGCAGCCAGCCTTTATGTTTCAAGGGACTTTGGGCTGAGGCTGATCTTGTCTACAATCAACCATTGACCCCCTACCTTTCCTTTGTTCTCTATGTATATAGACCCCTCTTTCTGATTGAACTACAGAGTACTTTGCATTTTCACTCAGTGCTGCCCAACTACAGTTCAATCGGTTTCTCAATAAAACTCCTTTCTTTTACTCCTAACAGAATATGAGATTTTCTTCTTAGACACACCTAGATCCCAAAACTAAACCTGTTGCAATCAAGTCAATTCCAACTGATAGTGACCCTGTAGGACAGAGTAGAACTGTCCCATAGGGTTCCCAAGTGTATAAACTTTATAGAAGCAGACTGTCACATCTTTCTCCCATGGAGCAGCTGGTGAGTACCAATTGTTGAACTTTCTGTTAGCAGCTGAGTTCTAAACCACTCTGCCAACAGAGCTTCTTTTACCTCACACCTAGGAAACTCAAATCACCATGCTTGCCCCATTTGATTCTTATGATCAAGCACTTAACAAGACACTGGTCTCTATATAATGATTAAAATATCCAAGCACCATTTCTTTCCTTCAAGGTATGCTGAGGGGTGGGATTGAGAGTCAGAAATTCATTTTTCCTTCATTTAGTTGACACAACAGCACTGAGAACCTAATCTGGGAGGAATGCAGTAGAACAGCAGGGGATGGAGCTTGAGCTGGGAACTTCCCCACCCCCTCAGAATTTCCAATGACCCCAACTCATTTTCAGGGACTCTGGATATCCTGCAATGTTGGGGGAGGTTGGGATGTGCTGGCAGATCCAGGGGTCTGGATTTCTACTTCTCACTCCTGGCTGCACTTTTGAAGCACCCAGGGTGGTACTTCTTAAATGATGAGTCAAAGGATCCATCTGTGTGTCTCTTGAATGTGCAGATTCTTGGTCAGTAGTTTGGAGCTGAGTCGGAGAGTCTGAATTTCTCACAAGCTCCTTGATAATGCTGATGCCACTTGGCTGCGGAGACTTTAAGCAGAAAGGACTAGGGGGCTTTTAACAAATACTGATGTCCTGGCCCTACCCCAGACTCAACAGAATCCATATCTCCAGGGGTGGAGTCTATATTATTAAAGCTCCCAGATACTTCTGATGAGCAGCCAGGGTGGAAAACTACTGCTTTAGATGGTTACTAGGGAGCCCCAAGGTGGTGAACAGTTAAACCATTTGGCTGCTAACTGAAACATTGGAGGTTTGAGCTCATCCAGAGGCACCTCAGAATAAAGGCCTGGTGATCTACTTCAAAAAAATCAGCCATTGAAAACTCTGTGGAGCACATTTCTACTCTGATACACATGGAGGGTTGCCATGAGTTGTAATTGACTCCAAGGCAACTTGTTTGGGTTTTTTTAAGATAATTACTGCCCCTGCTCAGCATTCCCCAGGTGAAGCATCCTGTGAATGAAGCCCTCACTCATGACTCCCAAAACAAGAGGCTCACCCCAGGGGCAGTAGGGGGTGTGCAGGTAAGAGCTCATCTCCCAGGTGACTCCTGGTTGCAAAGAAAGAGGCAGAGGGCTTAAGTCCAGGATCCAACCTGGTGTGCAGATGCTGGGAGGTCTGTTGGGGGATGTAGCTACATACCCAAGGTGGTTTCCACGGAGAAGAACAAGATGCTTTCTGCAGACTGGGCTGAGAGAAGACAAACTTATCAGAAAGAATTTGGCCCTGTGGCCAGTCAAAGGAATATGTGTCAGAGGGAGGACAAGGAAGGGGATGTTGTTATTCCTCAGTTCTCTCCACCTGCAGGAGCCTCTACCATATGTACCGCGGCATGGGCCCCCCGGAGCCAACGAGAGGAATATCTAGTCCTCACCACAAAGCCTGTTGTCACAGAGGCTCCTGTCACCAGCCAGCATGGGACTGTTCCCCCTCAGCAAGCCTGGCTCAGAAATTACCTGCTCCCTCTCTTCCTCCCTGGGTGGCATAAATGGTTAAATGCAGACCTACTAACCAAAAGGTTGGCAGTTCAACTCCAGCAGCACTGCAGAAGAAAGGCCTGTTGATCTGCTTCCATAAAGATTACAGCCATGAAAACCCTGTGGAGCTCAGTTCTACTCTGTAACACATGGGGTTGCCAGGAGTCAGAATGATCTGGCTGTAACGGGTTTGTTTTCAACTAATGGAAAGGCTGGCAGTTCAAGTCCACTCAGAGGCACCTTAGAAGAAAAGCTTGGTGATGTACATCTGAAAAATCAGCCATTGCAAACTCTATGCAACACAGTTCTACTCTGACACACATGGGGTCGCCTTGAGTCGGAGTCGACTGGACAGCAAATTTTTTCCCCTTCTTCTTCCCACAGGTAGTCCCTGACTAAGAGGAGCCCACACAAAGCAGTGGTCAAGGAGGCCACTCCATGACCTCAAAGTTGTCCCTGGGAATAGTGATAGTGATGAGGAGGGGGACACATGGTCAGGTTAGTTGCCAGGAACAGAGCTGGGTGTGGTCATCTCTGAAGGTCTAAAAACTTGGTAAAGGAGGAGATGGGGCCCTAGGACTGAGGTGGCTGGTGTATCTTCAGATGCAGACAAAAGCCACGTGAAAACCAGACTTTATGACATGGCTCAGGGAGGCACAGCTGTCCATGATGGCCCCAAGTGGGTGGCCAGCCTCAGATCCTTCCTCTGTCTTGGGATGGGGATCACAGCTCTCTCGAAACATCACCAGCTCTTCACCTCTCCCTCTGTCTAGAACACTTAGCTTATCTCCAGTCATTTAGGCTTATGGTATCAGTAGCAGAGCCTTTCACTCCCTGCTGCTTCTACTATCACCTCTGAAAAGGCCCTGGAGCAAGCAATCTCAGAGGGATGATTTCCGAGATTAAATGCAAGGGTGGGGCTGGGAGGAAACAATATGCACAGGGAGCAAGACACACTAGAATAGTCCGTAGCCAGTTTCCTACATTATCTACTTACCAAAAGTTGGGAGATATTAATTCTCAGGATATTCCTAGATGACAAGTTACATTATACTGGCCCATGTTAGTCTCAGGGTACATTGATGAGTCAGTGGTAAAATTCTCACCTTCCATGCAAGACTCCTGGTTAAATTCTCAGCCAATGCACCTATGCTCAGCCACACTCATCTGTCAGTGGAGGCTTGCAGGTTGCGATGATGCTGAACAAGTTTCAGTTACAGTGGAACTGACATACAGTCTGATGACATACAGTCTCACTCACTAAGATAGGCAGACAGACAAAGACAGACGGCACTAAGACAGACAAACACACTGACAGACTCTAAGACAAACTCAGTTAAACTCAGAAGAAAAGTCTGGTAATCTACTTTCAAAAATCAGCCAATGAAAACCCAGTGGATCGCAATGGTCCGCTTGTGTTGTGCATGGATCACCATGAGTCAGGCCTGCAGAACAGTAGCTAACAACAAGTTAGCCCCAGCTCCTTCAATCTCAGCTAAGGGGGAGGACAAAGAGAGTCCCCAGCTCTAACTGTCACCCCAATGAAGAGGATGGGAGAACTGGCCATAGCAAAGTGCTCTGATGGACGAGGTGAGTTAGCTGAAGGCCTTAACACTACAAGGCAAGCTGAGAGCGAGGCTTTGGGGAAATACTGTAGTTACTGGTGGATTCAGGCAAAAACTCCAAGTTACAGATGAAATCATGCCAAGGAGAAAAACTCCAAGTTAACCCAAGATGCTGAAATTAAATGTAACTCTTTCTTCAGTGGTTGGAAATGAATTTCAGTCAGCATTTGAATAAATTATTTTATTTTGTACAGGTTTTTGTTAATTGAAGAACAAAACAGCTGGGGAAATTTGGGAATGGATAAGGATGGTGGTTGAACAACATGAAGGACATAGTTAATGTCACTGAGCTGTACAGTTGAAGAATGTTGAAATGGCAAATGTTTTGTTACATATATATTTACCACAATCAAAAATATTTATATATGAACATATATATTTTTTCCATTGGAGCAGCCTAGTCTTTCCAGGCGAGGAAGAAAGGCCTGGCATTCTACTTCTGAAAAATCAGCCAGTGAAAATCCTATGGATCACAACATTCTGATCCTATTGTGCATGGGGTCACCATGAGTCAGGGGCCAACTCAACTGCAGCTAATGTATTTCGAGGGAGACAATCGTATGGTCCACTATGCCAGAATGACAAATTGAAGAGGAATGGTGACACACCCATCCTAAAAAAGAACATTTCAAGATCTAGCCTGAAATACAACACTGTCAGTGATAAGATAATATCCATACGCCTACAAGGAAGACCAGTTAACACGATTATCCAAATTTACGCATTAACCAGTAAAGTCAAAGATGAAGAAACTGAAGATTTTTACCAACTTCTGCAGTTTGAAATTGATCAAACATGAAATCAAGATGCACTAATAATCACTGGCGATTGAAATGTGAAAGTTAGAAATGAAGAAAGATCGGTAGTTGGTGGTGACAGAAATGACACCGAAGATCTCATGATAGAATTTTGCAAGACCAATTGCTTCTTCATTGCAAATAACTTCTTTCAACAACATAAACGGTGAATATACACGTGGACCTCACCAGATGGAATACACAGGAATCAAATCGACTACATCTGCGGAAAGAGACTATAGAAAAGTTCACTATCATCAGTCAGAACAAAGCAATGGGCCAACTGTGCAACAGACCATCAATTGCTCATATGCAAGTTCAAGTTGAAATTGAAGAAAATTAGAACAAGTCCTAGAGAGGCAAAGTGCTATCTTCGGTATATCCCACCTGAATTTGGAGACCATCTCAAGAATAGATTTGACACATGGAACTCTAATGACTGAAGACCAGAGGATTCATGAAATGATGTCTTGATTATCTAGTGCTGCTATAACAGAAATACCACAAGTGGATGGCTTCAACAAACAGAAGTTTATTCTCTCACGGTCTAGTAGGCTACAAGTCCAAATTCAAGGAGTCAGCTCCAGGGGAAGGCTTTCTGTCTCTGTCAGCTCTAGAGGAAATTCCTCATCATCAATCCTCCCCTGGACTAAGAGCTTCTCAGAGCAGGAACCCTGGGTCCAAAGGAAGCGCTATTCTCCTGGCTCTTGTTTCTTGGTGGTATGAGTTCCCCCATCTCTTTGCTCGCTTCTCTCTTTCATATCTCAAAAGAGACTGCCCCAAAACACAACCTAATCATGCAGATTGAGTCCTGCCTCATTAACATAACTGCGCTAATCCTACCTCATCAACATTATAGAGGTAGGATTTACATCTCATAGGAAAATCACCTCAGATGACAAAATGGTGGACAATCATACAATACTGGGAATCATGGACTGGCCAAGTTGACACACATTATTTTGGGGGGACTTAATTCAATCCGTAACAAATGACATCAAGAACATCATACTTGAAGAAAGCAAGAGGTCATTAAAAAGACAGGGAAGAAAGAAAAGATGAAAATGGATGTCAGAAGAGACTGTGAAACTTACTCTTGAACTTAGAGTAGCTAAAGCAAAAGGAAGACATGATGAAGTAGAAGAGCTGATCAGAAGATTTCAAAGGACAGCTGGAGAAGGCAAAGTAAAGTATTATAATGAAATGTACAAAGACCTGGAGATAGAAAACCAAAAGGGAAGAACATGTTCTGCATTTCTCAAGCTGAAAGCACTGAAGAAAAAAAATTAAAGCCTCGAGTTGCAATATTGAAGGATTCTACAGGGAAAATATTAAATGACTCAGGAAGCATCAAAAGAAGATGGAAGGAATACACAAATATGGTCGACATTCAACCATTTCAGGAGGTAGCATATGATCAAGAACCAGTGATACTGAAGAAAGAGGCCCAATGCACTGAAAGCATTGGCGGAAGAAAAAAAAAGGCTCCACGAATTGATGGAATACCAACTGAAATGTTTCAACAAAGGAATGTGGCACTGAAAGCACTCACTTGTCTATACCAAGGAATTTAGAAGAGAGCTACCTGGCTAACTGACTGGAAGAGACCCATATTTGTACCCATTCCAAAGAAAGGTGATCCAACCAAATGTGAAAGTATCGAACAATATCACTAATATCACACATAAGCAAAATTTTGCTAAAGATCATTCAAAAGCTGTTGCAGCTGTACATTGACAGGGAACTGCCAGAAAGTCACACCCGATTCAGAAGAGGACGTGGAACCAGGTATATCATTGCTGATGTCTGATGGATCATGGCTGAAAGCAGAAAATACCGGAAAGAGGTTTACCTGTGTTTTATTGACTATGCAAAGGCATTTGACTGTGTGGATCATAACAAATTACGGATAACACTGAGAAGAATAGGAATTCCAGAACACTTAATTGTGCTCATGAGGAACCTGTACTGAGAGCAAGAGGCAGTCGTTGGAACAGAACAAGGGGATACTGAGTGGTTTAAAGTTAAGAATGGTGTGCATCAGGGTTATATCCTCTCACATTACTTATTCAGTCTGTATGCTGAGGAAATAATCCCAGAAGCTGGACTGTATGAAGAAGAACATGGCATCAGGATTGGAGTAAGACTCATTAACAACCTGCGTTATGCAGATGACACAACCTTGCTAGCTGAAGTGAAGAGGACTTAAAGCACTTTACTGATGATGATCAAAGACATCCTTCAGCCTTCAGTATAGATTACACCTCAACACAAAGAAAACATAAATCCTCACAACTGGACCAATAAGCAACATCATGATAAATGGAGAAAAGATTGAAGTTGTCAAGGATTTCATTTTCCTTGGTTCTACAATCAATGCTCATGGAAGTAGTAGTCAAGAAAATGATGCATTGCATTGAGCAAATCTGGTGCAAAAGACCTCTTTAAAGTGTGGGAAAGGAAAGATGTCACTTTGAGAACTAAGGTGCGCCTGACCCAAGCCATGGTGTTTTCAATCGCCTCATATTCATGTGAAAGCTGGATAATGAATAAGGAAGATGGAAGAAGAACTGATGCCATTGAATTATGATGTTGGCGAAGAATATTGAATACACCATGGACTGCCAAAAGAACGAAAACGTTTGTCTTGGAAGAAGTACAGCCAGAGTGCTCCTTGGAAGTGAGATGGCTTGACTTCATCTCATATGCTTTGGACATATTATTAGATATTATTAGGATGGACTAGTCCCTGGAGAAGGACATAATGGTTGGTAAAGTAGAGGGTCAGCAAAAAAGAGGAAGACCCTCAATGAGATGGATTGACACAATGGCTGCAGCAATGAGCTAAATCGTAACAAGGATTGTGAGGATGGCAGTGTTTCATTCTGTTGTACATAGTAGGGTCGCTGTGAGTCGGAATCAAATGGATGGCACCTAACAACAATTGTGGGAGAAAGATGTGACGGTCTGCTTCCATAAAGGATTACAGTCTTAGAAACCCTATGGGGCAGTTCTACTCTGTCCTATAGGGTCATTATGAGTCGGCATCAACTTGATTTCATCTAGGGTATATTAATAGTATGTTCTTGTTGTTGTTAGATCCATTGAGTTGGTTCTGACTCATAGCGACCCTACGTACAGCAGAAGGAAACACTGCCATCCTCACAGCCGCTGTTATGCTTGAGCCCATTGTTGCAGCCACTGTGTCAATTCATCTCATTGAGAGTCTTCCTCTTTTTCACTGGCCCTCCGCTTTAGCAATGTGCAATGGTATAAAAGCACATTTATACAATGCATTTAGGGATGATTAATTGTGCTTCCATAAAATGCCTTTTTGTGTAAAAGCAATACTTATACAGAGGTAAAAACGAAATCTAAGAGCACAGTAGATCATACACCGATTGTAAAGTCAGTCTCCCTCCTGACCCAAACCGCAGTTGCAGAACCAGTTGCCATCTATGATTTTTTTTAAAGGAAGCTCATTACTCATGGGTGATATTCTTTATCTTATGAGCCAATGTTATTTAGCTAAAAGGTGACCTCAGGGGATAATTTCGGTGTAAGGTTTAAAGTGTATCTCAAGGCAATAATCCAGGGGAGTCCTCTAGTCTCAACTGGTTCAGTAGGTCTGAACTTTTTAAGAATTTTAGTTTTATTCCACATTTTTCTCCCATTCTATGAGGGCCTATCTAATGTTGCCTTAATCAGAATGGTCAGTAGTGATAGCCAGGTACCATCTAGTTCTTCTGGTCTCAAGGTATATGAAGCCATGGTTTGTGTAGACTGTTGGTGCTGTAGACTAGTTTCTTCTATGAAACTTTGGTTTCCTCCTTTCTTTTTTGTTCCAGATGAGTAGAGACCAATAGTTGTATCTTAGATGGCCGCTTGCAAGCTTTTAAGACCCCAGAGACTACTCACCACATTGGGATGCAGAACATACACTTTATAAACTCTATTATTCCAATTAACTGAGTTGTCCCACAAGACTACTGTCCTAAGTCTTCACACCATGAAAACAATCTCATGAGGTGTTTGGTTATGTCTAGAAAGTACCTGTGTCCCCTATGTGGTTTATTATGTACGTATACGGATATACATGCATGCACATGCATACCTGTGTGTACATATGCCTATAGATACTTCTATCTGTACACATATATGTACCCACATATTTATATGCATATATGCCTATATACATATTTGTATAACCACACACATATTTTTGTTGTTGGTGTTGTTGTCAAACTATATTTGTTATAGCCTTTACCAAAGATCCTTTTCTCTTGTACACTTCTTAGTGACATCATTTACCTTGGTCAAACTATGTGCACTTCACCCACATTTGATGCTACCTTTCCCATCACCAAAAATAATGAGTGTCTGCTATCATGAGAGGGCTCCCCCCACATCCCTGGTAACTACCAATGAGTGTTGGTCTCTGTATATATCTATTCTTATCTTCTTATGAAAGTGCTGTCATACAATATTCTTCATTTTATAATTGACTTATTTCACTCAGCGTAATGTCCTCCAGATTTATCCACATTATAAGATGTTTTGAGGACTCATCATTTTTCTTTATGGTTGCATAGTGTTCCATTATAGGTGTGTACCACATTTTGCTGATCCATTCATCACTGATGGGCACTTAGGTTGTTTCCATCTTCTTGCTGTTGTGAATAATGCTGCAATGAACACGGGTGTGCATATGTCTATTCGTGTCACTGCTCTTATACCTTTAGGGTATATACCTAGGAGTAGGATTTCTGGATCATAAGATATTTCTATTTCTAGCTTTTTTAGGAAGTGTCATGCTGTTTCTCATAGTGGTTATACCACTTTACAATACTACCGGCAGTGGATAAGTGTTCCAATCTCCCCACAACTTCACTAGCATTTGTTGTTGTTGTTTTTTTAATCAGTGCCATTTTTTCAGGGGTGAGATGGTATCTCATTGTAGTTTTGATTTGCATCTCTCTAACGGCTAATGATAGTGAGTATTTTTTCATGTGTTTGTTGGCCAACTGAACGTCCTCTCTGGTGAAGTGTCTGTTCTTCCCCCACACCCCACACCTTTTTTTTTTTTACATTTTATTTCTTTATTATGCTTTAGGTGTTTTTTTTACACTTTATTGTTATTATTATTTTTACCCTTTGCCCATTTTTTAATTGGATTGTTTGTCTTTCTATTGTTGCGTTGTTGAAGTTTTCTATATATTTTAGAGATGAGAGCCTTATTGAATATGTCATTCCCAAAGATTTTTTCTTGGTGTGTAGGTTCTCTTTTTACCCTCTTGCTAAAGTCTTTTGATGAACATAAGTATTTAATTTTTAGGAGGTCTCAGTTATCTAATTTGTTTTTTCTGTTTATAAATTTGTAGCTGTGTTTGATAATCTATTTCTGAAAAAAATTAGGTCACATAGTTTTGTCCCTATGTTATCTTCCAGGAACTTTATAGTTTTGGCGTTAATATTTAGGTATTTAATCCTTTTTGAGTTTGTTTTTGTGTATGCTATAATGGTGCCCTGGTGGTGTAGTGGTTAAGAGCTCAGCTACTAAGCAAAATGTCAGCAGTTTGAAACCACCAGCTGCTCTCTGGAAATGCTGTAGGGCAGTTCTCCTCTGTCCTATAGGATTGCTATGGGTTGGAATCAACTCGATGGCAACGGGTTTGTTTGTGATGTATAAATCCTTTTTCATTTTTCTGCAAATGGATATCCAGTTTTGCCAGCATCATTTGTTAAAGAGACTGTTTCTTCCCCATTGAATGGACTTTGACCTCTTGTTGAAAATCAGCTGTGCATAAATGGATGAATTTACTCTTAGCTCTCAATTCTATTCCATTCGTCTATAAGTCTGTCATTGAATCAACACCAGGCTGTTTTGATTACTGTGGCTGTGTAGTATGTTTTGAGATCAGAAAGTGTGAGGCCTTCCACCTTGTTCTTCTTCAGGATAGTGTTTTATTAATGTGATCTTACTGAATGATTCTAACTTGGATGGGGAGAAACTTAATCAGGGAGTTCGATGATTATTATCATTCAATTTAAATGTTCAGAGAAGGGACAGCATCTTTTCTTCTGAGAATGGCTCAAAGCAGCACTGCTAGGCAGGCCAGTTGGACACTTGTGTTCAAGGTTTTGAGCAGAGCTACACTTGCTGACTTGGTATCTGACAGAGCACTTAGTATTGTCAACTGGAGGGGATATCTTCAACCTGAATGGTTAAAATAGAGATAGAGCCTCCATACACCTGTTCTCTGAGTCCTTTTCTTCATCAGTAAACACTATTTAGTAGGAGTGCTCTCGGCATTAAATGAGCTTATAATTAATAAATGCATCTATAATTGCATATTAAAATGTACGGAATAGAGAAATTATAATCTCAGGCTTTCTTCTAATTTTCTGGGCCCTGCCACATATGTTGTTGTCTCAGTCTCCTAGTGCTGCTGTAACAGAAATTCCACAAGTAGGTGACTTTAAAGAAGAGAAATTTATTTTATTACATTTCAGGAGGCTAGAAGTCTGAATTCAGGGCATCGGCTCTAGGGGAAGGCTCTTTTTCAGCTTCTATAGTCCTGGCGTCCCTTGGTTCCTTGGCAATCTTCATGTGGAATCTATATTCCCCATTTTGTGCTTCTTCTGTGTCTAATCTGCTTTTTTTTTTAAAACTCAGAAGTGATTAGGTTTGAGACAGTTCCACACTGATATGGCCTCACTGACATAACAAAGAATACCCTATTTCCAAACGGGTTCATATCCATAGGTATGGGGTTAGGATTCCAAGACATGTTTTGGGGGGGATACAATTCAATCCATAACAGTTGTGTCCAGAAGTTGTCATAGGAAGGTCCCAGGAAATGGAAATGCATGAATTGTAATTCATGCAGGGTGGCCAGTCTATGAAGGCCCACAACTGCATCCCCTGTTCCACCTTCATTGTGATTCATTCTCAAAGCCCTTGTGTCCTCTCTTCTCTGGGAAGAAGGTAACCATATTATTTTACTTCTAGGTACCCCTAGAATCTAGGACAGGACCCAGGACCAAGGAAACAGTTATTAAACCTTTGTATAAATAAGTCAATGTACTTTCCTTCCCTGACCTACCTTTTTGTTTCCTATGGGTTATTATCCACAGACTAGAAGAGGAGCCCAGTTGCCTTGAATGGGTTCCTTGCTCAACAAGCAGGAGGGTTTGGCAGGCAACAGCAATTATATGTAAATCATATTTCTTGGTCCTGATTGATTTTGGCCCTTTTAAAGGATTACATATTACTGACATTGGTATTTCAGCGGTAGAATTCTCACTTTTCGTGTGGGAGGCCCGGGTTCAATTCCCAGACAATGCACCTCAAATGCAGTACCACCTGTCAGTGGAGGCTTGTGTGCTGCTATGATGCTGAACAGGTTTCAGCAGATCTCCAGGCTAATATGGACTAGGAAAAAAGGTCTGGCAATCAACTTCCAAAAATCAGCCAGTGAAAACCCTGTGGATCACAAAGGGCCAATCCACAACTGATCATGGGGATGGCATAGGACTGGGCAGCCTTTTGTTTCGCTGTGCATGAGGTTGCTATGAATTAGGGGCTGACTCAGTGGTAGCCGACAACAACAAGGGATTGTATGGAAACACTTCTCTATCCCTCAGCTAAAATGTTGGCATAAATGGCCTAGGAGAAATAAAGGAGCTCGTGGGGCTATGGATCTTTGCGTAAGAGTAAAATGATGAAAATACAGATGATCTCATCAAAGAAAGATAGACAACTGAAGATACGCAGTTGCTCGTTAGGGCCATGAGTGTGAGCAATGTGCAGAGGTCTGGCAGATATGGGTACCACTGGACATTTGCACATCTTGTATGAAGCCCAGCTCTAGCATTTTCAGACTCTGCACGTGCCTAACAACCTGCACTTCCAGCCACAGTTTCTTACAACACAGACACAAGGACCCATGTCTCTGCTCCACCTTTCTCGGAATTAGAAAGACATTGGTTGAAGATGACTTTCAACAAAAGTTCTGTGGGCAACCACTTTGTTTTCAGGTCTGCTGAGGCCCTACCTCTTCATCTTTAAAAAAAAAAAATTTATAAACATTTGCCATTTCAACTATTATTACATGTTCAATTCAGTGACATTAATTACATTCACCATGTTGTTCAACCATCACCACTATCTATCACCAAATCTTTTCGTCACCCTTAACAGAGACTCAGTACCCCTTAAGCAATACCTATTTCCCTCTCCTGCTCATCCCTGGTAACCACTAATAAATTTGGTCTCTATGCATTCTAGATATTTCATATAAGTGGGATTATACAGTATTTGTCCTTTTGTGTCTAATTTCACTCAGCATGTTTCTTCAAGGTTCATCCATGTCTGTCTTCCTCTTAGATTACATTTTCTTGTCCAAATATTTGGTCACCTCTCTGTCTTGTTGTTCCTCTCCTTCTCCCTCAGATAATCTCTCTCTAGCTATGGAGCCCTCCTAGATGCCTGGACCAACACCTTGTGAGAACCCAGGGTTTACTCCTGATGCTGACAGTCTGCTCTCTCTGGATCCAGACTACTATGGCTACCCTGCAGTGAACAATCCTGAGTCAGATTGCAACTGTTTATCAATCTACAAATACTAAAAATATGTTATATGTTGCTATATGATTTGGTACTTTGCTAAAAGGAATTTAAATGTCTTCACTGGCCACTAGTTTAATTTGAAAAGGGATGGACCTTCCAGAATGACAGTAGGGGTTGGTGAGGCCCAGGGAGGCACAGCGTCTCTGGCTAACCTGCGAGTGGATGTCCCCTTCCAGTATAAGGGCTTGACTTGCGCACAGTAACGGAAGTTGATTCCTGGACAGCCACAGGCGAGGGACTGAGATGAGATTCACTGGAGAACTGTGAAGAGTGCCTGTGTCGTGAGTCTTGGTGGAGTTAGCAGTGAACAACACATTACTGCACTGGTGCTCGCTACTGGCCACCTGGTATGTTCCAGGCCCTGAGGATGCACCTTGCCAGCCACAGAAATAAGTGAGGAGGTAACAGACGCCCCAGGAGCCCTTGAGTGGTACAAACAGTTAAGCAGTTGGCTGCTAACAGAAAAGTTGGAAGTCCAAGTCCACCCAGAGATGCCTCAGAAGAAAGGCCTGATAATCTACTTCTGAACAATCAGCTATTGAAAACCCTATGGAGCACAGTTCTACTCTGACACATGGGGATGCCATGAGTCAAAGTGGACTCTACAGCAACTGGTGATAAAATCTTGAGAGGGGAAACAAACTAGAGGAATAATAACTGGTGCTATGAGCTCCTGGTGCCAAACCCCATCCCAGTGCCTGGAGTTTCTAAACATCATAGACCAAAACCAAAAACCAAACCAGTTGCCATCGGTTCTGAGTCATGGTGACCCCATGTGTGCAGAGCAGCACTGCTCCATGGGATTTTCATGGCTATGACCTTTCAGGAGCAATCACCTAGGTGCCTCTGGGTGAATTCAAACCACCAGCCTTTCAGTTAGCAGCCGAGTGCTTAATTGTTTGCACCACCCAGGGATTCCAAACATTCCAGACACTCAGTGCCCTTTTATTTCATCAGTAGGTGGAGATTCCTGAGGTTTAACCTGGGAAGATGGGTCCATCTATCACAGACGACACCACAAGGCTGACACTGAAATTCCCTTTATTTCTAACCATTTCTTTACAACCACCCATGCAGGGGTAACTCAAGCCCATAACCTGCTCTAGAAATTCAGATTTATATTTCTGACTCTATAGGACACATGTCCCATCAACTCCCCACGTCAACATCTTCCCCTAACCCTGCCCCTCCACTTCCACTGCACACCCAGCTAGGCAGGCATGTAGCAGGGGCACAGAATGGGATTTGGGTCATAGAAGGTCCTGTCACCACACTGAGGACACAGGTTGGTGCTGAACCAGACCATGCTGGGCCACCCCACCTCCTGCAGGATCTGTGGCAGCTGGGCGTGGAGCTGGGCCAGCCTGCCCAGGTGCAGGGTCCCGTGGACGTCCTCTTAGCTCTCCAGCAGGGCAGGGTACAGCATGTGGTTCAGGTAGTCCAGCCCAGCAGTGTGCTCTCCAGGACAGCGATGGAGATGGGGTTCCCACAGAAG
The DNA here is from genome assembly GCF_000243295.1 of Trichechus manatus latirostris. Lineage (NCBI taxonomy): Eukaryota > Metazoa > Chordata > Mammalia > Sirenia > Trichechidae > Trichechus > Trichechus manatus. The sequence goes on from NW_004444093.1 coordinate 1,294,814, forward strand.
CTGAAGGTCTCGAGTTGGGAGCAGTGGCCCAGGGTAGGCAGGATGGCACTGAACTAGGTGCTCATGATCCCACACTTGTCCAAGTCCAGGCCCTGGAGGGTGGCCAAGGCTTGCTCTAGGAGGACTCGGAGTGGCCTTGCAGTCACACTGGTCAGACTGATGTTGTTCAGGCTCAGGTCTTTCAGCTGGCAGGTGTTGGGGCACAGAGACAGGTGTGCCAGGTCTGACTCCATAAGCAGACAGCTGGTTATTCAGAGGGTCTCCAAGAGGGCCTTCAGGCACCTGGGGAGAGATGGGGCAGTTAGTGGTGGGGAATGGTGGTGGTGGGTGGAGGATGGTGGGAGATAAACCTTTCAGTTAGCAGCTGAGCACGTTAACCGTTTGCGTCATCCAGAGACTCCAGATTTACCATAAACCAAACCACCCATTGCCTTTGAGTCAATTCTGATTCATAATGATCCCATGTGTTACACAGCAGAACTGTGCTCCATAGGGTTTTCTTGCCTGTCATCTTTACAGAAGCAGATCGTCAGAACTTTCTTCCGTGGTACTGCTGGATAGATTCAAACCACCAACTTTCAGGTTAGCAGTCAAGCACAGTTTGCACCACCCTGGGACCTCCCACTCAAAACAAGGTATTTCCCATGATGGTCAACACTCAGGATGACACATGGTAGAGTATGAACACCCAGTCAATCCAATTTTAGGGGGGGTCCTCTCATTTATTTGTTGTATGACTGAGTGTCTAAGGCTTCCTTTCTTCATCTGTCAAACAGAGGACAACACACCCCTTGTATTTGTCATGGGATGAATTGAGATAGCAATGGAACATGCCAAGAGGAGAGTCTGACATGATATCTCCATCAAGGGTGGGTGCTACGGATGGAATTGTGTTCCTTCAAAACATGTGTTGGAACCCTACCCCTATACCTGTGCCTGGAGCCCTGGTGGCGCAGTGGTTAAGTATTTGGCTCCTAACCAAAAGGTCAGCAGTTTGAATCCACCAGTGGCTCCTTGGAAATCCTATGGGGCAGTTCTACTCCGTCCTATAGGGTTGCTATGTGTCAGAATTGACTCGATGGCAAAGGGATTGGTGTTTTTTTACGGGGAATACCTGTGCTTAAGGACCGTGGGTGGCACAAATGGTTTGCAATTGGCAGTTTTAACCCATCTAGTGGCATTGCAAAAGAAAGGCCTGGCGATTTACTTCCATAAAGTTCACAGCCAAGAAAACTTTACAGAGCTCAGTTCTACATAGAGGGTCACTATGAGTCAGAATTGACTGGACAGCAATGGGTTCTTTTTTTTTTTTTTTTGTTATACTTGTGGATGTAATGTAACGTAATGACCTTCCATAAAGCAATTTTCCAATTACGTTAATAAAATCATACTTCTGAGTTATAAAGAGAGCAAAATTAGACACAGAGACAAGCACAAACTGGGGAAGACATATGCCATGTAAAGAGCATCTGTAAGCCCAGGAACCAAGGAATGCCTGGACTACCGACAAGGAAGGAATCAACATGGCTGAGACCCTGATTAGGACTTATAGCCTCCCAGAATTGTGAGAAAATAAGTTTCTGTTCTTCAAAGCCACCTACTTGTAGTATTTTTGTTACAGCAGCCTTAGGAGACTAAGGCAGTGGGCATCACTGAGTTTGAGTATTGGGAGACACGACTAAAAATGTGTTCAGCTCAGGATTCCTTCTGGCCACTGCCTGGGCCTAAGCTGCCCATGTCTCTATGCCAGATGAGGCTACTGTGAGGGGGCATGAAGGGCAAACCTGAGCCCCACATGAAGGGCCACATCAACTGGGGCTGCCAGCCTACAGGGGTTCACATACATCTACATATCAGCAGCAGATCACTTACAACTTTCACAGTTCTTCACTCCTGCTCCTTCACCCTCATCTGCACAATCAGACATTTCCCATATATTATCTTCCCAGCATCTCAAAGCAACCCTTTTACCTACAGGGAATTTGAGGGCAGTTTTGAGTCCCTAGGTGGTGCAAATGGTTAACACACTCAGCTGCTAACCAAAAGTTTGGTAGTTTGAGTCCACCCAGAAGTGCCTTGGAAGAAAGGCCTGGTGATCTACTTCTGAAAGGTCATAGCCATAAAAACCCTATGAAGCACAGTTCTACACACATGGGGTCATCATAAGTCAGAGTCGATTTGACAGCAAATGGTTTGGTTTTAGGAGTCCCTGGGTGATGCAAATGGTTAATACACTTGCCTGCTAACCAAAAGTTTGGTGGTTCAAGTCCACCCAGAGGAGCCTCAGAAGAAAGGCCTGATGATCTACTTCTGAAAATCAGCCACAGGAAACCCAATAGAGCACAGTCCTACTCTGAATATCGGGGTGCCATGAGTCAGAGTCGACTCAACAGCAACTAGTTCAGAGGGAGAGGCTCATGTTCACAAAGCTATGAGTACAGAGTGAGCTGCATGCTAATGCCCCCACTGGATGGACTTTCCCTTCATCAATGTCCTCTTCACTCAGTTATTTCATGATGACCCCACGTGCGCAGAGTAGGACTGCCCCATAGGTTTTCATGGTTGTGACCTTTTGAAGAAGATTACCAGGCCTTTCTTCTGAGGTGCCTCTGGGTGGGTTTGAATGGCCAACCTTTCAGTTAGCAGCCCAGTGCTTAACCATTTGCACCACGAAGCTCCTCCTTAACTTAGACATCACTTCCTAAACACACCCACTCTCACTAGGCCCAAACCCCTCATTATAGTTTCCTAGCATGGTGTCCCTCCTCGTAGCATCTGTCCCAGTGTATACCCATATGTTTACTGAGTGATTACATGACAGCTAGCTTGGGGACAGAGCAGTGGACAAGACAATGTGTTGGTCACCCAGTCTTCTTCACTCACATCACCAGCAGTTGTCACAGTCGGTGCCTACTGCTGACTGGCCTGAAGCAGGCCTGCTCCAGCCTGCAGAGAAGGTGTGCCATTGCTCAACCTGAGCATCTGGTGCAGGCGGCCTTCCAGAAAGGAGATGGAGTCCAGCCGGAACTCCTGGAGGTGGTACAGGCTGAAGAACTGGGCAGAAAACTGGTAGACATCCTGCTTCTCCTTGGCCTAGGAATGGTGGGATGATATGGCCTGCAAGCAGTAGAGGAGGAATCTGCGGCAGGTTCACCATCTGGCCCTGGTAAGGGGCAAACCGCCCCTGGGTCAAAAGTTTCCAGGTGCAGTTCATTTCCAGGTTCTGGACAGAGTGGAACTGCAGCAGCTTCTCAATATTCTGCACTGGCATTGAAAACACCTGCAGCTCCTTACAGCACACGTGTAGCAAACCTCATCTCTGCCTGATCTTCTTAAGGAGGGCAGTGAGGAACTCATCTGGGGCGGCCACGTTCAGGCAGAGGTCCATGAGCACCTCTACTGGAGCGAAGGGCTGCCTCTCCCCCATCCCAGGACCCTCTGCCTCTTCGCCATGGATGGCTCTGTCTCTGGCTCCAGTGCCTACTCACAGACCCTGGCTGGGGTCCCAGCCCAAATGGTCGAGAATTCCTGATGGGTGTTTGTCCATAAATCCAGCACCTGTAGTTTCCATCTCCTGTGGGAAAAACAGGTGGTTGGCTGAGATGCTTTAAGATCAACTCCCTGGGTGTGCAAACAGTTAATGCACTCAGCTGCTAAATGTAAGGTTGGAGGTTCGCGTCTACCTACCCAGAGGCACCTTGGAAGAAAGGTCTAGTGACCTGCTTCTGAAAAACCAGCCACTGAAAACCCTATGGAGTACAGTTCTACTCTGACACCTAGGGGGTCACCATGAGTCACAGTCGACTCAAAAGCAACTGGTCTCAGAATCTAGGCAAGGACCAGGAGTCCAGCCTGTGCTCTTGCCCCAGACCCCAGCTGTTGCCCTCCCTACCCCTCTCCTCTCTACCTTTCTTTTCTCCATCCCTTTTCCTCTTGGGGAGTCCCTGAGTGGTGCAAATGGTTAATGTGCTCAGCTCTAACTATAAGGTTGGAGGTTTGAGCCTACCCAGAGTTGCCACAGAAAAAAGGTCTGGCGATCTACTTCTGAAAGGTTACAGCCATTAAAAACCCTATGGACCACGATTCTACTCTGATACACATGGGAGTTGCCATGAGTCTCAATTGACTCAACAGCAACTGTCCCCCCAGCCCCTGGGTTCCTTCTTAGTCCCTGCTCCTAGTATCTTTCAGTACCACTGGGAGGGAGCTGGTACATGTTCTCTCAGTTACCTCTGCATCTTAATCAGCCCTACACTTCTGGAATCCCTTCTCAGAGTGACCCCAAGGTCTCCCAGAGATTCTTCACTGGCACCCTTCAGGCTTCTATTCTCCCTGATCCCTGGGGCCCTCCTAGGTTACTGATGAACCTCACCTGGGGTGAACCTTCTAGGCAAGCAGGACATCAAGCCCACTGAGCGTGACCTATAGGGTCTCCTAGTGGGGCTGCTGCTCCATCATCAATGTCCCCAGAGGGAGGAGGGCCAGGGGCCAGGCCTGTACCATCGCCTGCAGAGTCTCCCTGTGCCTCCCGGCAAGGGATGCCTTCAAGAGTGGTGGGAAGAACTCCACAGGCAGCGGCTCTGGGGTGGTGATGGATGCAGCCTTGTTCCTCAGCAGGCTCTGCCCCGAGAGGTCCAGGAGCCTGGGGTGGGGGGATGGCAGACTGCTCATCCTGACAACTGGCTCTGATAGAAACCCTGCGAGAACGTCCAGGGAACAAGGCATCCTGCTCAGGCCAAGCACAGGCAGCCCATCTTCTCCCTGCCCGTCAAAGGACCCAGCACAAGGCCGATGTCACTGCTCTGGCAATGAGGCCTCAGTTTACACGATTTCACTCTATGCTCTGTGGCCACAGGGCAGCAGCTCCACTTCAGCCTGCACCACCAGGGCTAGTGGCTCACTTAGCACCCAGGTGGAGGCAGGATGCTCTGTTCCCCATCCCATTCCTGCCCACTGCTCCATGGAATTCTAGTCTCCCTGGGGAGAACCTACTGCTCAGCCTGAAGGCTGGTCCACTCTTTTTTGGGGAAAGATTTCTGATAATCACTCAATGACTCAAAACAGTGGGAACGGTCGCATAAAAAGACCGGACTTAATGGTCTGACAGAGACTGGAGGAATCCCTGAAACTATGGCCCCCAAACGCTCTGTTAACCCAGAACTGAAACCATTCATGAAGCCCACTCTTCAGACAAAGATTAGACAGGACTGTAAAATAAAAAATAATACACGTGAGGAATGTGCTTCTTAGTTCAATCAGATACATGAGGCCAAATGGGCAGCTCCTGTCCAAAAGCAGGATGAGAAGACAGGAAGGGACAGGAACTGGTCGAATGGATACAGGGAACCCGGGGTGGAAAAGAGGAGTGTGCCATCACATTGTGGGGATTGCAACCAATGTCACAAAACAATATGTGTAAAAATTTTTGAATGAGAAATTAATCTGAGCTGTAAACTTTCACCCAAAGCACAATTAAAAAAAAAAAGTAAGCAAGCCAAAATCTCACCATCCTTGCCTCTAAAGAGCATTCTAGCACTGTCAAATTCCTCTCCAAAAAGGCTGTATCAAATGATACCAATGAGAGAGAGAAACCAACTAAATTGCAGAATCCTTGAGGGTAGAGGGCTGTGTCCCATACTTTGCTGTAGCTTTCTCTATTAAAATGCCTTTGTAAGGTATTCAGTTAATGTCATTACTATTATAATAAAAAGTTTTAAATTTGCAAAAAAAAAAAAAAAACAGTGGTAATGGAAGCACCCAGTGGCCCAGCACAGCCTATCTTCTGGTTCCAACAAATAACCCAGCTGGGAGAGATAAAAGAGACAACGTTAAGTGAGTGCCATTATTTTTAATTAAAAAATTTTCTTTTTTTTAAATTTAAATGAGAAACTGGAAAAGCAGTGTAACAGTATTATATGCCATTTGGAAGCTAGAGATGAAAATCACTAACTTTATGGTGCACATTTTAATGTCCACCTCTTTGATGTGTATCTGAATTACTTCTTTGGGATGGAGTTCAGGGGAAGGAACATTCAGAACAAAGACTCCACTCTTAAAAATGTTTAGGAAATTTTTTTAGGCCTTTAGTAAAAAAAAGAAAACCTAGCTAGTAAAACGAAATCATAACTGATGCGGAGTATAATTCCTGGTCACAAAGTAAATATTTAAGATGTCATCAAATGAAATTCCAACCAATTAGATGTTTTCCATTTCAAACTATATGCCTAGTTAAGAAGTAAGTTTTCTAAACATTGTAAAGGGACATAAACCAAAGCAGAAACGAACATGTTTGGGATTAAGGCAAATCTGCATTTAGGAGCAAAATCAAAGCCTTGAGTCTGTTCATTTGTAAAGAAAGAAAAACTGTGCAATCATGGCCTCATGGAGATGCTGGCTGAGGGTGGAAAGATAGGCTTGGTCTGAGGCTCCCCAAACTTACCAGATGGGGCATGGTTGGCTGAGCACCCTGTGCTCAGACGTCAGTGAGGATGACAGCAGTGACTCCAGGCCTCTGGGTCCTGGCACTGGCTCCTTGGTAGCTTTTATAGATCACACTTCCCTTTTCAGCTCCTAGCTTCCAAATAGAAAGTGAAATTTGGTTACATTCCAGAATTTCCATCTGGTCAATCCTGATTGAGCCTTTGGCTTTCTTTGTATCAACTGAATCAGATACTCATTTATGAAAGGAAAAGAAACAAGGATAGGGTGAAAGTCAGGGACTCATTAATTGATTCACTCAATATTTATTGAGTCTTTACTAGTATGTTCTCCAGTACTTCATAGTCGTGGGTGTGAGGCAGGAAAGGGCTTAATCCGTTACTGACATTAGACAGAAAACAAACAAACAAAAACTCCAAACATCAAAGTATAATTGTTGGGTGATATTTTAAAAAGAAAAATACAAACCCGTCGCCATCGAGTTGATTCCGACTCCTGGCAACCGCATGTGTTACTTAGTACAGCTGCTCTTTAGGGTTTTCTTGGCTGTAAACTTTATGGAAGCAGATCGCCAGGCCTTTCTTCTGTGGTGCCACTGGGTGGGTTCATACCCCGAACCTTTTGGTTAGTAGATGAGTGTAAACCATTTGTGCCACATCAAAATTATCAAAATACTTCCAAGTTAAATCTGCTTTGTGAAGACAGTGGTGTCATCCCAAAATAAAACAAAATAAAAATCTCTGGGTATACCATCACCTACATTGTACATTTTCTAACATAGTCAATTTGGTGTCCATTCAGGGAGGAACAATCGAGGGTGACTGGTCTTCCAGATTTAGAGGGTGCAGGCTTCTCCCAAGGTCAGGTAGAAGTCACCATTAGGAGTTGGCCAGAAATAAGGTTGAGGGACAGATGGGGCTGGCTGTTCATAATGGAACCTTGTGAATGGCCCAAGACAAGTAAAATATGGTTTGGGGGAATACGAAGATTTTTGTCTGAATGGAGTTTAGAAATTAAAACAGAAGAAGCTAAAAGGAGGGAGTCCATGGGAGGTGTAAATGGTTAACTCTCTCAGCTGCTAACCAAAAGGTTGGTGGTTCGAGTCCACCCAGAGGTGCCTTGGAAGAAAGGCTTGGCAATCTACTTGTGAAAAATCAGCCACTGAAAACCCTGTGAAGCACAGTTCTACTCTGACACACATGGGGGTTGCCACGACTTGGGATCAACTTGACAGTAAGTGGTACTGGTAGCTAAAAGGAGACAACGCAGACCCTTTAAACCCAACATAATGACTGAGGAAGAGAGGGAAGGAGAGGCTGTTTTCCGTTCCTCCTTGGAGGTAAAGGATGTTTCCTCCCAGAAAGATGGGATCGGTTCAGCCCACTGGCATGAGAAGATTAAATGGAAGAATGTAAGCTGGGGGAGGGTCCAGAGAACAGTATTGGTGCCAAACCTGGGAAGTCAGATTTTTATGTTGGAAAGCCACTGAGGCATGACAGCTGCAGATTGTGATCATGGAGCCAGGGGGAGAAGTAACTATGGGCCAAGCGCATACACTCTGTCATCCTGGAGGGTGCTTCCAGGAGACCTGCCCTTTCTTCAACAATGCCTCTGAGTGGACTCAGCCAACTTTTGGTTAGCATTCAAGTGCATTAACTAAGTGCACCACCCAGGGACTCCCTAATAAAAATCTATACGTAACCTACCATAACACAAAAACTTAAAATTTAGTTTCTTTCCAGCCATTTTTCCCCTCTTCAGTTTTTTCATACCAGTTGCTGTCAGTTCTGACTCATGCTGACACCATGTGTGTCAGAGTAGAACTGTGCTCCACAGGATTTTCAATGGCTGATTTATCAGAAGTAGATAGCCAGGCCTTTCTTCTGAGGTGCCTGAGTGGACTCAAATATCCAACCTTTTAGTTAGCAGCTGAGTGTGTTAGCCATTACACCACCCAGGGATTCTGGCAGTGCACTATGCCAAGGCATTTTGCAGGGGCTTTAGCCTAACCATAGCCTTCATGGGCCCCTTTCTAAGTATATTTTGATAATTGATGTTTCTTCAACCTGTAATTCCCTTCCTGCCCCTAAGCTTCTCTGATACAGAGATTCTGACCAGAGGATGCCATTAGGTATAAATAAGATAGTTTTTTGCTCTGTCGATATTAGGCACAATGCACAAACACTAAATCATTTTCCTTCACAAAATTTGTACCAATACTTGGTGTTTAAGGATCTGCCAATTTTAGGGAGAAGTTCCTGGGTGGTGCAAACTGTGAATGTGCTCTGCTACTAACCGAAAGGTTGAAGGTTTGAGTCCAACCAGAGGCATCTTGGAAGAAAGACCTCGTGATCTGCTTCCAAAAATCAGCAATTGAAAACCCTATGGAGTACAGTTCTACTCTGACACACATGAGGTCACCACGAATTGGGGCTGGCTCAAAAGCAACTGGTTACTGGTTCACAGATTGATTCCTTTTTTAAAAAAATTTTTAATTTCTTTTTGTTGTTGTCATTGAGAATATATACAGTAGAATAAATATGTCTTTGTTTTCCCCCTTCATTAAACAATTAATACATATATTGTTTTGGACATTGGTTGCCAATCCCACATGTCAACACTCACTTCTTCTCGACCTTGCGTTCCCCACTTCCATTCGTCTAGCTTTCCCGTCCCCTCCTGCCTTCTTGTCCTTGTTCCTGTGCCCATTTAATCTCACGGTTGAGCTACATGTATAATTGTTTGTTTTATGGGCCTGTCTAATCTTTGGCTGAAGGGTGAACCTTAGGAGTGACCTCAGTACTGAAGTTAAAAGGTATCCAGGGGCCATACTCTAGGGGTTTCTCCAGTCTCTGTCAGACCAGTAAAGTCTGGTCTTTTTTTGTGAGTTAGAATTTTGTTCTACATTTTCCTCCAGCTCTGTCTGGGACCCTCTATTGTGATCCCTGTCAGAGCAGTTGGAGGTAGTAGCCGAGCACCATCTAGTTGTGCTGGACTCTGTCTGGTAGAGGCTTCGGTAGTTGTGGTCCATTAGTCCTCTGGACTAATCTTTCCCTTGTATCTTTGGTTTTCTTCATTTTCCTTTGCTCTAGACAGGGCAGGAACAGTGGAGTATCTTAGATGGCTTCTCACAAGCTTTTATGGCACCAGATGCTATTCACCAAAATAGGATATAGAATATTTTCTTTATAAACTATGTTATGCCAATTGAGCTAGATGTCCCCTGGAGACCATGGTCCCCAGCCCTCAGTCCAGTAGTTCAGTCCCTTGGGGAATTAGGATGTGTCTATGAAGCTTCTATGACTTCGCCTTGGTCAAGCTGTGCTGGCTTCCCTAGTCCTGTGTACTGTCTTACCCTTCACCAAAGCTACCACTTATCTATTGTGTAGTTAGTGTTTTCCCCTCCCTACCCCTCTCCTCCCTGGTAAGTATCAAAGATTGTTTCTTTCCGTATGTAAATCTTTTCATCAGTTTTTATAATAGTGGTAGACTTTATGTTTTTCTTCTTTATTTTGATGAGTAAGTTTGCTAATTTTCTTTGTGGTTACCTTGAAATTTACCCCCATTTTCCTAAGTTTAAACCAGTCTTTTATAACTTCATATCACCTTGACCTCCTCTCCTTTTGAAAGATCTATACTTACACCATTTATTCCCTCTTTTATTGTTCTGACACTGTTGTCATTTACAGATTGATGTCTCTGGTTCCCTGCTGTAAATCTTTTAGTTTTGATTTATCCTTGAGAGTTTACTACTTAGGTTGGTGTCTGGCTGATGCTGTCCTGCAACCTAGATTCAGGTTGTTGTCTGATGTTGTTGGTTCTGTAACTGAAAGACTCCCTTTAATAGTTATTGTAAATTTGGTTGGTTTTTACATATTCCCTTAATTTATGTTTATCTGGAAATGTCCTATTTTCACCATATTTGAGCCGGAGTTTTGTAGGATATATTATTCTTGGTTGGCAATTTTTTTGTTTCAAGGTTTTATGTATGTCATCCCATTGCCTTGTTGCCTGCATGGTTTCTGCTGAGTAATCAGGGCTCAGTCTTATCGTTTCCCTTTTGTATGTGACTTGTTTTTCTTGAGCTGCTCTCAGGATTCTTTCTTTGTCTTTGGTTTTAGTGAGTGTGCTTAGGGTATGTCTTGGTGATTTTCTTTTGCAGTCTACCCTGTATGGGGGTTGTTGAGCTTCTTGGTCAGCTTTTCATCTTTCATGATATTAGGGAAGTTTTCTGTCAGCAAATCTTCAATGATCCTCTCTTTGGTTTTCACTTTTTCCCCCTGTTCTGGAACTCTGATCACACACAGATTTTTGCTCGATTGTATCCCACAGTGTTCTCAGGTTTTCTTCATTATTTTCCCTTATTTTTCAAACAAAGTGGTATCCAAGGTTTTGTCTTCAATTTTGCTGATCCTGTCTACCACTGTTTCAAATTTGCTCCAAAACCTTCTCTTGCACTGTCCATTTCTGAAATCTTGTTGTTTATCGTCTGGATTTCTAATTGCTGTTTCTGTATGATTTTTAGTTGTTTATTTTGACATTTTGTTCCTGTGTTATTTTCCTGAATTCTTCCATTGCTTTGTCCGTATTTTCCATGATTTAGTCTATTTTTTCCATAATTTTGTCTGCATTTTTCTTCATCTCTTCCCTAATCTCTTGGAGAGCCCTGAATATTAGACTTTTGAATTATCTATCAGGTAGTTCCAGTGCCTTTTCTTCTACTGGGAGGTCATCTGGTGTTTTATTCTGGCCGCTTACTGGAGCCATCCTGTCCTTTTTTTTCATATATGTTTTGATATTTTGTCTGCTGTCTCCGGGCCATTCAGGAATTATTTTGTTTATTGATTGTAGATTTGTTTGCTTCGTCCTGCTTTTTTGTTTTATTTGGTTATGTCTAGGCAGGCAGGCTGGGTGTGTTTTGTTGCTTGCTTATCTGTGGGCGCAATACCTCTCACCACTTTGTCCAGGTGTGCAGGGCTGGTTGCTCAGGTATGGTCCAGCAGGAGAGGTCCAGTGAAGGAGGGAGAGGTGGGGATGGGTCGTTTTCAGCATGAACTGGGACTGGCAGTGCAGGGGTGAAGGGCAGGGTGGGACAGGGTCTGGGAGTTTGTGCTGATGCTGTTCAGGGGCTCAGTGCTCAGTGCATGGTGCACAGTGCAGATAGGCAGGAGGGAAGGGAGAGGATGTGATGTGCACTGCTGAGGGAGCCTGCTGGTGCGGGTGGCACTGAGCTGGGGAGGCTGTGCCGGTGGCTCTCTAGCTGAGCAGTGCAGCACAGCCCATCGAGAAGGGGCAAGGATGGCACACGGGGCTAGCTGGGAGGGAGAAAGGGAAGGAAGGGAGAGAGAGAGAAGAAACAAACAAAAAAAACCCCAATACAAAAATAAATAAATGGCACTGGGGGAACCAGCCACTGGGGACGGGACACACTCAGTGGCAGTGAGCTGGTGTCTCTCCATCCGAGTGACCATGACCCATTGGAAAGTGGCAAAAGCAACATAGAGGGAAGAAGGGAGGGGGGTGGAAAAGTGTGTATCCCTGGTTACTGGTTGCTCTAGCTCCTGTTGGAAGCTCCATTAAGTTGCCTTTCCATACTCCCTGTCCACGTTCCTTGGTGGCTGTAGTCCTAAATGGTGATTTTGTGCCACGTTGCTGTTAGGGGAACTCCACTCTGTATCTCTCCTTGTTCTTTATTCTCTGTCATTTTCTTATTCCATCCAGTGCTTGATCAAGTTCTTTATCCCTTCATTTGACACTTACGGTTCCAGGATTGACCTGGTTTGTATCTGTTTTATTTAGTTTTTCAGGTCTTTGCTGCAGAGGGATGACATGGTGCTTCTGCCTATAGTACCACGTTGGGTTCACCTCCAGAACCTACATTTCTACATTCTGTGACTGTCTTAGGTTGGGTTCTCTAAAGAAGCAAAACCAGTAGAGCATATAAATATATATATAGAGAGATTTATATCAAGGAAATAGCTCACGCAATTGTAGAGGCTAATACGTCCCAAGTGCACAGATCAGGGCAGAGGCCTCTCCCAGTTCACGTAGCCACAGAAGCTGGTGAACCCAAGGTCGGCAGGTCAGAGAGGGGTTCCTGCTCACAGGCTGTGAAGGTCAGTGAGCTCCAAGATCAGCAGACAAGACCGCAAGGTTTCTCCTGATTCACATAGCTATAGGGGCTGGTGAACCCAAGGTCAGCAGGCTGAGAAGTTCGACGAATTCCAAGATCAACAGGTAAGCTGCTAGCTCAAGTCCATGAACTGGAGGTGAGACTACAAGAGGCAGCTGCTGAGTCTGGAACAAGCCAAAAACCTTGGCAAGGCAAGCAGGCAGAAAGTAACCAGCAGAAGGCAGAGAGATGAAACTGAGAGGGCGGTGAGCTGCCACAGGCCCTGCCTCTGCCAGTACCACTCAGCAGATTCCATCATGGGGGTGATCACATTATACAACTGCTAAAACACTGAGAATAATGGCCTAGCCAAGTTGACATACAATCTTAACCCTCACAGTGACACTGATCACATTCTTCAAGTTGTGCAACCATTCTCACCCTCCTTTTCCAAATTGTTCTTCCCCCCATTAACATGAACTCACTGATCCTTAAGTTTCCTATCTGTTGAGTTGTCAATTTGATCCCATATAGATCTTAAAAGAGCACAATGCTCAAGGCAGACATTCTTTACTAGTTAAGCTAAAGAAGACTTCAGGGGATATTTTTGGTTTAAGGTTTAAAGATTATCTCAGGGTAATAGTATTGGGGGTTCATCCAGCCCTCCATGGATCCAGAAGTCTGGATTCCATCAGAATTTGAAATTCTTTATTTATTTATTCTTTAGATGAAGGTTTACAGAACAGTTTCTCATTAAACAGTTAGTACACATAGTGTTTTATGACAATGGTTAACAACCCCATGACATGTCAACACTATCCCTTCTCAACCTTGGTTTCCTTATTACCAGCTTTCTTGTCCCATCCTGCCTTCTAGTCCTTGTCCTTGGACTGTTGTGTCCCATTAGTCTCGTTTTATTTTATAGAATTTGGAATTCTGTTCTGCATTTTCTCCCTTTTATCAGGATTCTTCTGTAGAATCTCCTCCCCCTGCCCAGAGAATTCTCCAAGCTTTTCTCTGCCCCATTCACTGTGATGCCCAAACAATTCTTATGTCTCATTGCTCTGTGTTCAGCTTTTCGCCAAGGCTGTGATCCTCTGGAAGGTCCCTGAGCGACACAAATGGTTTGTACTAGACTGCTAACCTAAAGGTTGGTGATTCATGCCCACCTCATGGCACCATGGAAGAAAGGCCGGGCAATCTGCTTCTGTGAAAATTGTTGTTGTTCTTAGGTGCTGTCAATTCTGACTCAACAGAAGTAAACGTTATCTGGTCCTGTGCCATTCTCAAAATCGTTGTTATATTTGAGCCCATTGTTGCAGCCACTGTGTCAATCCATCCCCTTGAGGCTCTTCCTCTTTTTTGCTGATCCTCTACTTTACCAAGCATGATGTCCTTCTTCAGGGACGCGTCCCTCCTGATAACATGTTCAAAGTAGGTGAGATAAAGCCTTGCCATCCTCGCTTCCATGGAGCACTCTGGCTGTACTTCTTCCAAAACAGACTTGTTCATTCTTCTGACAGTCCATGGTATATTCAAAATTCTTCACCAACACCATAATTCAAAGGCATCAATTCTTCCTCAGTCTTCCTTATTCATTGTTCAGCTTTCGCATGCATATGAAGCAATTGAAAATATTGTGGCTTGGGTCAGATGCATCTTAGTCCTCAAAGCAACATCTTTGCTTTTCAGCACTTCAAAGAGATCTTTTGCAGCAGATTTGCCCAATGGAATACATCATTTGATTTCTTGACTGCTGCTTCTATGGGTGTTGCTTCTGGATCCAAGTGAAATGAAATAGTTTACAACTTCAATCTTTTCTCCATTTATCATGATGTTGCTTATTGGACCAGTTGTGAGGGTTTTTGCTTTCTTTATGTTGAGGCGTATTCCATATTGAAGGCTGTAGTCTTTAATCTTCATCAGTAAGTGCTTCAAGTCCTCTTCTCTTTCAGCAAGAAAGGTTGTGTCATCTGCATAATGCAGGTTGTTAATGAGTCTTCCACCAATCCTGATGCCATGTTCTTCTTCATATACTCCAGCCTACAGATTGAATAAGTAATGTGAAAGGATACAACCCTGATACACACCTTTCCTGATTTTGAGCCACACAGTATTCCTTTGTTTCTATTTGAATGACTGCCTCTTGGTCTATGTATAGGTTCCGCATGAACACAATTAAGTGTTCTGGAATTCCCATTCTTCACAATGTTGTCCATAATTTGTTATGGATTATTAATATTATCCATAATTTGTTAAAGATTACAGCCAAGAAATCTTATGGAACACTTCTACTACACAACACATAGGGTATCCATGAGTCAGAATTGACTCAAAAGCAATGGGTTTTGTTTTTTAAGGAGTGGTAGTACAAATGATTAACCCACTCATCTGCTAACTGAAAAGCTGGAGGTTAGAGTCCACCCAGAGGTGCCTCACAAGAAAGTCCTTGCAATCTATCTCTCAAAAATCAGCCTTTGAAAACCCTATGGTACACCGGTCTACTCTGACACACATGGGGTTGCCAGGAGTAGGAATCGACCCGACGGCAACTGGCAGTGGTGATTCTTTGAAGGACTTTCTCCATCTGAGGCATCTATTAGTAGATTCCATTCTCCCCATTTCTACCCTCAGTACCAATGGGGTTCACATAAGACTGGGTTAAACTGGAATGCTCTATTGCATTTTGATTCCTAAGCAATCAGCTGCGGGAGACTGAGATAAATACAGTGATAATTATACCTGTCTCTTTTATTGAGCATCCATGCCCAGAAATGGTTCTGGTACTTTTTACCCAGCACCTCAACATTTACCAAAAATATAAAGTTCACTGTCATTTTCCCCATTTTTAGGCCCATGAACTCAGGAAAGGCTGGGGAGGAGGGAGAGGAAACTGCCCAAGTTCACACATAGAGTAATTAACTGACAGACCCATTCAGGTGAGGGGTTTAGATGGGTCCCCCAAGTTGTTTGACAACTGAAAGGTTAGACAGATTTCAGTGAACTTCAGGGAAAATGGGAAAATTGCAAATGTCCCAGCCAGGGACATTTCTATGGGAACTCAGCCTTTTTGAGATTCAAGGAGGTAGAAGGAACCACTGTCTTTAAGTGCTCTAAGATGTGAGGTGTAAGCCAAGTGCTCTTTCTCTGTTGGCTCTTGTCCCCCATGAGGCAGTGGATGCCCTCTCCACACAGAGCCTATCTGTCCAGGGGACACACGGAGTGTCCACAGAGGAGCACCAGAGAGCCCATCTGCATGAAGACACTGTCCTTCCTGCCAGGTATCATGAAGGATGACTCCCTGGGCCTGACTCCCAGGGCCTCGGCTGAGCATGGCTTGGGGGACATTTCTACATGTCCCAGTCATCTGTTTTCTTCATGGTCTTCTTTGTGGCTAAGTCCAAGCAGCCTTCTCTGCCCGTTAGTGAATGTCGTGCCACCTTCTCCAGTCATAGAATTGCAACTGGGGTCCCACACATCTGCTCCTGGGTTCTTGTTCAGGATCTTTCAAATGTGTTTGTGCTTCTTTTTTCCATCTCCCACCCTTAGCTGTATCCCAACAATGCCAGCAAAACACTCCTGTGGTCTGGGGCACAGCCATGATGTTGGGAGATGCCCTTCTGCAGGTATCAGCAGAAATCAAGGAATTGTCGGCAAACCCTACTGAGCTACTTTGGAGAACATGGCAAGCCACAGGCATAGAGTTCCCAGTTGTTTTTCTGGATCCAAAAAGGTGCTAAGACTGCAGAAGAACGAGCCTTCTGGATCCAGTGGAAACCCTGACTCCTTTTACCCTGACAGAGGTGTCAGGCTAACAACCCCCCTGGCCCCAGAGACCCATCCCCACACCAGCTGCCTTCCTGTCTTTGCCCAGCACTTATGTGCACGGGGGCCCTGGGTGGTGCAATGGTTCACACACTCAGCTGCTGCTATGGATTGAACTGTGTCCCCCCAAAACATGTGTTGTAAATCCTAACCCCTATACCTGTACTTATAATTCTATTTGGGAATGGGTTTTCTTTTTTATGTTAATGAAGCAGTGTTAGTGTAAGATATGTCTTAAATCAATCTCTTTTGAGATATAAAAGAGCAGATTAGTGTTGCAGCCCCTCACACAGGGCACCATCTGTCGCAGCGGCGACAGTTGTCGGGGCGGCGGAGACAATAACCAATGCCACAACTCTTACAGAGAAGTGGGGCCAGGAGGGTCACTCTGAGGAGTCGAACCCAGCTTCAGTCCCAGGAGTTTATTTTATAGTCGATACAGCAAACAGTGAAGCAAATAACAGAACAATGGGCTTTGGGTGGATAACAATAAGTTTTGGGCAAGGGAGGAGGAATTCAGGTAAACAAGCCAATCAGTAACGGGTTTGGGAAAACAAGTCGTGACAAGTCTCAACATGTTGGGGACAAGTAACGGGTTTGGAAAAACAAGTCGTGACAAGTCTCAACATGTTGGGGACAAGTCTCAACATGTTGTGCAGCATAGAGGCCTTTATACATCCATATTTTAATGGCACATATCCCCACAGATTAGGCATAGAGAAGCAAGCAGAGATGAAAGAAGGTAGATGCCACACCACATGAAGACCCCCAAGGAAACAACGAACAAGGACCTTTCCACAGAGCTGACAGAGAAAGCCTTCCCCTAGAGCTGGTGCCCTGAATTCAGACTTCCAGCCTCTTAACCATGAGAAAATAAAATTCTGTTTGTTAAAGCCACCCATTTGTGGTGTTTCTATTATAGCAGCACTAGATAACTAAGACAATTGCTAACCGAAAATTTGGAGGTTTGAGTCCACCCAGAAGTGCCTCAGAAGAAGGGCCTGGTAATCTACTTCCAAAAAATGAACTACTGAAAACCTTATGGAGCACAATGCTACTCTGTAACACATGAGGTCACCACGAGTTGGAGTCGACTCTACGGCCACTAGTTCAAGCAGACAAAGTTCCACCTGGGTTCAGAGTCTTTATCTCCCTCTGGAGGCAGATCTCTTCTTATCCTGAAAAGCTTTGCCCTCTGTGTTTTTAAAAAGTCTCTGTTTTGACCCTATTTGACACCTTCAGGCCTCAAAAGGGTCTGGTTTCACTTCAGATCCAGTAATATCTCACCCTATCAAAGGGCTGTCCCTCTTTCTTCCTTATCAATACACATTTGCTTGGCAGTGATAGTTCAGTGGTAGAATTCTTAGGACATCTGGGTTTGATTCCTGCCAATGCACCTCATGCACAGCCACCACCACCTTCAGGGGAAGTTTTGTGTGTTGTATGATGCTGAGCAGAGTCCTGGTGGCACAGTGGTTAAGACCTCAGCTGCTAACCAAAAGATCAGCAGTTTGAATCCGCCAGCTGCTCCTTGGAAACCCTATGGGGAAGTTCTACCCTGTCCTATAGGGTCGCTAAGAGTCAGAAGTGACTAGACGGCAATGGGTTTTTTAATGATGCTGAGGTTTCTGTGGAGCTTCCAGCTAAGACAGACAAGGAAGAAAGTCCTGGTGATCTACTTCTGAAAAATCAGCCAATGAAACCCTACGGATCACAACTGTGTGATCCACAACTCATAAAAGGTATGGTTCGGACAGGGCAGCATTTTGTTCCATTGTGTATGGGGTTGCCATGAGTTGGGGCCAACGCAACGGCAGCTAACAACAGGGTGGGTCAACAGTTATTCTGGGTGATGGGGAGGAACACTCAATGACCGTATCATAGTACGTAAATTGTTTAATCACAGGCTAACCTTGTTTTGCACAGTTGAGCAGAGTCATAGAAATGACCGTGCAACCTGGAACTGGACAACTCGATCTCAATAATCAATGGGAAAAGTTAGGATTTTCCTGTGACCAATAATTTTTTTTTTCAAAACATTAAGAACTATTTTACTAGCAGTAAGAAATATATAGGAGAATGAAAAAATAGTAAAACTAATATTCACTTAATACACTGTAATTTAAAACATTGAGAATTAAAATGTTCTGTTTCTTTGTAAAAAAATCTAATGAAGACAATGAACTGAATTCTGCGGACAACCTAAATGAGTCTGGAAGAAGGTTCTGAGGTCCAGATGAGACCCCAGCCTCTGCCTACATCTTGGTTACAGCCTTGTGAGACCCAGAGCAGAAGACCCAGTCCTGCTGAGCAAGGCAACCAGTTGATCCTAGTGTCTGAACAACATCAAAACACCCCAATATCTTGACTATCAGTACCAACATCCTAGTTGTGATACTGTACTACAGTTTGTTTTGTTTTGTTTTTATGTAGAATTGACCATTTTAACCATATTAAAGTGCACAATTTCACATTGTTTAATACATTCACGATGTTGTGCAACCATCACCTCTATCCAGGCATTCTCATCACCCCATGTTTTGTACAATGTTAACCACTGGGAAAAACTGGGTGAAGTTGCACAGATATCTCTGTAGCTTTCTTGTATGATCATGTGAATCTGCCATGATGGCAGCAGTTTTTTAATTAAAAAAAAAGAAGTGATTAGATTTAGTACCCACCCTACACTGGTAGGGCCTCATTAACGTAAGAGGAAAAACCTATTTCCAAACAGGATCACATCCACAGGTACAAAGACCAGGAATTCAACACATATGTTTGGGGGGACACAGTTAAATCCATAACACCCACCCAGTGCAGGTCTGAAGCTGAAAGGGCCTAAGCTCTCACTCACCCAACAATGAAGCGGATAAAAGTCACAGTGCGCTTAAGGGAAACACTTTGCCTTTTGATTTTCTAGTCAGACTCATGCAAAGATGTTGTGAACTTTAACGCAGTCTTAGGTTTATCAGGTGAAGACACTGAGACTAGAAAGATGAACCACTTGCATACGAGTGAGACAGTGACAGCTCAAGTCCGAATTTGGGGCTCCTGAGTCCTGGTGTGGGGCTCATTGTCCCCAGCCTGGACTTCCCTGGATGGCTGTGTACCATGACACCCAGTGCACAGTGGGTTCCCAGTTTAATAGCACATGCCCACAATGGCCTCTACACCCCTAGTCTACTTCAAGATTAAGCTGATGCAGTTAGAAGTTAGATCTTAGAAAGAAATCAGGGATGGCTGGTCTATGGCTGTGTGTCCTGATGGGGGAACTGCCATTTAAAAAATTCTTTTGGGGTAATTATGAATGAGCTTCTGGGTGGTGCAAAGGATGAAAGAGTTTGGCTGCTAACAGAAAGGTTGGAGGTTCAAATCCATCTAGAGGTACCTCAGAAGAAAGGCCAAAAGATCTCAGCCACTGAAAACCCTGTGGAGCACAGTTCTATTTTTTTTTTTATTTAAGTAATTTATTTGGAGTACAGGTCTACTCTGACACACAGGGGGTCGCCATGAGTTGGAGTCCACTTGATTGAAACTGGTTTTGTGAATGAGCTTGAGGCCTCCTACAGGGATGGGCTTGCAAAAGGCAGGGGAACCTTCCCCTGGTGTGAGAAGGTGGAGTGGTGGAGGGTTCACTAGAAGGTTAGGTGCTCACTGAGGGGTGGTGCCTGCCCAGTTCTGTGTCCCTGCAGATCCATCCCCAGAGCAGTTTCTTCTGAAGAGGCTCATTGCCCACACCCTTCCTGCTGGGCAGAACACCTGTGCCTCTGCTGGGTGGTATCAAATCTCAAGGGCTTGGAGCTAAGAATTGTCAGGAGCAGGTTTGCATGGAGGACTCTCCTGCATCTCAGATCATAAAGGGGATAAAAGCTCAAGGGTCCTGTCCCCATAGTGGGGTCTCAGGAGCAGAGCTCTGGGTGTTTCCATCATGGCCTGGGCTCTGCTCACCCTCACCCTCCTCTCTGCACAGGTGAGAGTCACCAAAGGAGGAGGTCTTCTGTGCACCCTGGGCCAACTTTTCTCTCCCTCTTCCCCAGGCTCCCTTGGGGGTTGAACTTACCCTAGTATATTTTTTTTTACTTTTCAGAGTCCTGGGCCTAGTCTGCCCTGACTCAGCCTCCCTCAGTATCCAGGGCTGTGGGACAGATAGTCACCATCTCCTGCTCTGGAAGCACCAGCAACATTGGAACTTACAGCCATATCTCCTGGTACCAACAGCACCTGGGCACGACCCCCAAACTTCTGACTTATGCTATCAGTTCTCAGCCCTTGGGGATCCCAGATTGATTCTCAGGCTCCAGGTCAAGCAGCACAGTCTCCCTTACCATCTCTCGGCTCCATCTTGAGAATGAGGCTGGTTACCACTGTTTGTCCTGGGACACCCATAGCATTTACACACAGTGCTGCAAGCCCACAGGGAATGAGGCCAAAACACTCGGTGTGTTGGAGCGCCACATCAGACTCTGACACCTGCTGTCACTTCTGTTCATCACCCCAAGGCCACAGGTGTTTCAGAAGTGGGCCCCCCACAAGACTGCTATTGCTTCTCCTAAGGAAGTGAAAAAGAGAAAGTCTGTCAGGGAACTTGGCAAAAATAAGAGTGACACAGATGGTCCACATATTGCTTTTTTATTGCTGTGCAATAAATGACCACAAATCTAGTGGCTTGAAACAAAACAAACCAGTTGCTGTCAAGTTGATTCCTACTCATGGCCTAGATCACCAGGCCTTTATTCTAAGGCACCTCTGGGTGGATTTGAACCTTAACCTCTCGGTTAGCAGCCAAGCACATTAACCATTTGTACCACCCAAGGAGTCAAATAGTTTCTGTGGAATTGAATCTGACTCACGGCACCCCTATCTGTGTCAGAGTAGAACTGTACTCCATAGCGTTTTCAATGGCTAATTTTTCAGAAATAGATCACAGGTTTTTCTCCTGAGGCACCTCTGGGTGGGCTCAAACTTCCAACCTTTCTGTTAGCAGCCAACTGTGTTAACAGTTTGCATCACCCAGGGACCAGGCTTGAAACGACACTCATTACCTCACAGGTTCCCTGGGTCAAGAACCCAGGACCAGCTTTGCCGGGTCCTCTGCTCAGGGACTTACCAGTTGCCATGGAGTCAATCCTGACTCATGGCGACCCCATGTGTGTCAAAGCAGAACTGTGCTCCGTAGGGTTTTCAATGACTGATTTTTCGAAAGTAGATCTCCAGGCTTTTCTTCTGAGGTACCTCTGGGTGGACTTGAACCACCAACTTTTCAGTTAGCAGCTGAGTGTCTTAACTGTTTACACTACCCAGAGACTCCATGCTCAGGGAAGTACTCGGCTGAAAACAAGGTATTGACCAGCCTGCATTCTCATCTGGAGGCTCAAATGGGGAAGACTCTGCTTGCAAGCTCATTGGCATAATTCATTTTCTTGCGCTGTGTGACTGAGGCCTTGGCTTTTTGCAGACCATCAGGTGTCAGCCACCCTCAGTTCCCAAGGACCATTTGAGTCCCACACACCACATGTCCCTTTCCACAGGCAGGTCACAGCAGGGCTATTTGCCGCCTCAAGGCCAGCAAGAGATCTCTCTCCATTCTGCTAAGAGGGAGCTTTATATAACATTACCTAATCAAGGGAGTGATTAGCTTAAAAAGCAAAGATGTCACTTTGAGGACTAAAGTACGCCTGACCCAAGCCATGGTATTTTCTATCACCTCATATGCATGTGAAAGCTGGACAACTAACAAGGAAGCCTGAAAAAAGAATTGATGCATTTGAATTATGGTGTTGTCAAAGAATATTGAATATATCATGGACTCCCAGAAGAGCGAACAAATCTGTCTTGGAAGAAGTACAGAATCCTCCTCAGAAGCAAGGATGGTGAGATTTTGTCTCACTTACTTTGAACATGTTATCAGGAGGGACCAGTCCCTGGAAAACAAAATTATGCTTAGTAAAGTAGAGGGTCAGCAAAAAAGAGAAAGGCTGTCAACGAGATGGATTGACACAGTGGCTGCAACAATGGGCTTAAACATAGCAACAATTGTGAGGATGGCGCAGGACCAGCGCTCTTTGTCATAATTTGTTAATTGAAAACAATTCACAGTTTCCACCCACATCAAGGAGAGAAGCTTATGCAAGGGATGACTCGTTAGGGATCACCTTAGTATGTGTCCTCCATGGTCCCTAAACTAGGAGTTTTTAAAAAATTCAAATCCAATTTTAAAGTCTTTTGTAAAAAGCTCTGCAAACTTTGCTGGGAGTCCAGTGAGAAACAGGAGATTCCAGTCCTACCTTTGCAGTGTCCCTCCCCACATCCCATACTCAGTTCATCATCATCTGAGCCGGGAGCATATGTCTGGGAAGGGCCACTGTTCTTCCCCAAACTAAGCCTCCCCTCAGCTCTCTGATCACTGTCCTTACAGCAAATGGTGCACTTTTATTCACTTCTTTCTCAGGATGAGTTCACTACACATGGCTCCTCTGTTTCTCCAATGAGGATCCCTGGGTGGCACAAATTATTTGCATTGGCTACTAACTGAAATGTTGATGGTTCAAACTTATCAATCAGTGCCATGGAAGAAAGACCTGGGGATCTGTTTCCGTAAAGATTTACAGCCAAGAAAACCATATGGACCTCAGTTCTACTCTATAACACATGTGGTTACCATGATTTCAGAAACCACTCCATGGCAATGGGTTTGCTTTTTCTGGTCTCTCCAATAACAAGGCCGCCAACTGCATATCTATGTGAGGCCAGATTTTCTTCATAAACTCCAGCCAGAACAACATATTGCAACAGACTGAATGTCTGCAGAAGTAGACATGAGAACCCAGCTGTCTTGATTAAGCTAGTCATTACAGAAATTTGCGAAAGTTAAAAGCAATACCATGCTGTACTTTTTTTTTTTTGGAAATCATAACTGTAATTATAAAATAAATATTGTCTAACTTTTTTTAGTTTTAATTAGTATGATAAATACTGATAAATATAACCCACATAAACAAAAGCTCTTTTGGTGTCCTCAATAATTTCTAAGAGTATAAAGGGCTTCTGAGACTAAAAAGTTTGAGAACTGCTTATCTAGGAAGGAAGTTTATGAAAGTGTTTTTTGCTAAGTGTGAGGTGTTTGGTAATGATTCTTTTCTCTTTTTATTCTTGTCTTGTTACTGAATATTGTACAAGTAATCCTAACACAGGGTTATGAGTTGGCTGGTAACGTGACCCTCCTGTCTCTACTCATTCTCAGTGGGTTCTCTTAGTTTTTACAGCCATATCAGTCCTAAGGACAAATTTTTTATCTTGTCTCTTCCATTGTAAAACTTTGTTCCTTTTCTTTTTGAGTCTGTTTTTGCCATAATTTCCCAGAATAATTTTTAATTTTAATCATAGTGTCAGCAACATGTAGATTGGATTATGTCCCCCCAAAATATGTGTTGGAATTCTAACTCCTATACCTGTGGATGTAATGTAATGTAATTACTTTCCATAATGCAATCTAATGTTACGCTAATGAGGCCATAACAGTGTAGGGTGTGTCCTAAACCTAATCACTGAGTCATAGGAAGAGTAGATTAGACACAGAGGGGAGCACGTACAGGGGAAAGATGCACTATCTGATGATCACAAATGACTCTACAAGCCCAGAAACTCCAAGGATGGCTGGCAGCTACTAGAAGCTGAAATGGATGAGGAAGGACCTCTCTCCTAGAGCCATATCCTAAATTTAGACTTCTAGCCTCCAGAACTGTGAGAAAATAAATTTCTGTTCTTTAAAGCCACCCGCTTGTGGTATTTCTGTTATAGCAACCCTAGGAAATGAAGATACCATCAAATAGACAAAGAATGTAAAGAAATACAGGGCACAGGTAAACATGACGTCTGGTTCTTGTAGGATGGGCCAAAACAAGCAGAGAACTTGGGGCCTGAGAAGAGGGAGCTTTCCCCAGGCCCTCTGCGCAGTGGAGCCCCAGAGACCCAGTTCCATCCCCTGGCTCCAACCCTGGCCTTCTCCCTATCCTGACCTGGCACCTGTCCTGCTCTTCTGCTCTACCACTTCATGATTGTGGTTTATGCTCAGAAGATATGCTGCTTCCAAGAACACTGCTAAGAAAATAAGTCAATAAATCACAGAAGTCTTGGAAAGTAAGGGATTCTCTCTTAACTGAACGGAAAGTACCAGTCCTCTGTCTCTATAACTAGAATCTACTCCCCAGCATCCTTAGTCCTCATTGCACGCAATTGCTAAGGCACCCTCTGAATTCTTCCTGCTCTTATTCAGGGGACAGCAGTTCTTAGGATCCTGGAAAGGTGGACATGTGGGGTGGGCAATGATGCTGAAAGACTGTTTTCAGAATGTTCTCACCGTCCCAAAACTCCGCACCCTCATCTCCCCTGCCCCCATTCTGATTAGGGTTAGGTTGACGCATACTTTCCTATTCACAGAAAGATCCAATGGCCCTATTTAGTGTTTTGATTGTTTACAAATCCTTTGCTTTTTCAACATTCTTTATATGTACAATTCATGACATCAGTTTTGCTCATCCTGTTGCTCAACCATCACAGTTACCATTTCCAACTTTTCTCATAATCCTGCACAGAGGCTCAGTGACCCTTAAGCAGTGAATTCCCCTTTTTTCCCTCCCTCCCACTCCTGGTAACCACTAATTAACTTTGGTCTCTATACACTTGTCTATCCCACTGTTAAAATTAAACAACTCCCCAGAAGCCTGGACAATGCCCCAAGACTTCTGGGTATCTTATCATCAAATATACCCCTGCAAACCAACCTCATTAATCCCTCAAGAATCCTTGTTTCTCCAAGGATTTTGCTCACTTTGAAGTAACAGATGTTAAATGTTTATCCTAAAAGCTTCTTTTTCCCAAGACCTGCCTCTCTAAAATTTTGTATATTCCATGTGACTTGTTCTTCTGCCCTGTTGTATAACCTTCAAAGAATTAGCTTTGCATTCCTTCTCATCACGAAATTGTAAATGGCATATAAGCAAAAAACCACTTTGTGATAGTTGCAACAGTTTCTCTAGAACTGCCTGCCTGTTTGCAAATGTCTCTCTCTTCTTCTCTTACTCTTAATAAATAATCTCTTTAAATGTCAAAGTATTATTGTTTTTAACACTAGATATTTCATGTAAGTGGAATCATGCAACATTTGTCCCTTTGTGTCTGACTTATTCCTCTCAGCGTAATGCTTTCAAGGTCCATCCATGTTTTAACATGTATCAGGACTTCATTTCTCTTTATAGCTGAGTAATACCTATTTAGGTCCCTAGATGGCACAGTTTGCTAAAGGTTGGTGGTTCGAACCCACCCACAGGCACCACTGAAGAAAGGCCTGGAGATCTGTTTCTGTAAAGATTACAGCCAAGAAAACTTTATGGAGCAGTTCCGTTATGCAACAAATGAGGTTTCCATGACTCAGAATCAACTCCATGGCAATGGATTTGTTTTTTGTTTGTTTCCTATGGAATCGTTTCTGACTCATGGAGACTCCATGTGTGTCAGAGCAGAACTGTGCTCTATAGGATTTTCAGTGGCTGATTTTTCAGAAGTAGATCACCAAACCTTTCTTCTGAGGCACCTCTTGGTGTACTGGAACCTCCAACCTTTTGTTAGAAGTCAAGTGCATTAACTGTTGGTACCACCCAGGGACTCCATGCTCAGGGACTTGTTGCTGTTATTAGTTGCCATCGAGTTGATTCCAACTAATGGTGACCCCCATGTATTACAGAGTAGAATGGCTCCATAGGATTTTCTTGACTGTGACCTTTAGAAAGTAGATTGCCAGGACTTTCTTTCAAGGCACCTTTGGGTGGGTTCGAACCACCAACTTTTTGGTTAGTAGTCCAGTGCTTAACTGTTTGTGCCATCCAGGGACTCCTGGAGAACTCCCAATGTGATCATAATTCTTTGGAGGGCACAGTGTTTACTCAGGAATGCACTGGCAAGATTAGCACTAGCATCACTGAGAAGCTCAGTGGACATCTGTCCTCTGGGTCAGGGCAGGTAGAAGATGCTGGTGAAGAAGTGGACTCTTAGATAGCAAAAGGAGTGGCAGGACCCCAAAATGCTAGAGACCTATTGGTGATGCAGCACCAGAAGCAAGGTGAGTGGCAAAGGGTAAAGTGGCAGTCAGGGGCCTGACCCATGGAGGGGATGTAGGTGGTTAATAGAACACAGTGCCCCTCAGGGCAAGACAGATGCCACCATGAAAGGTACCACTCAATCTATATGATCAAAGGAAATCAAGGAAGGATGGCCAGGAGGCTGAGAGCCAAACCCCAATAAAAAGTTTCATGGAAAGCCTGACCTGCAGTAACAGTTATCCTATGTTAGCGTATTTACCCCGTGTATTTGTTTCCCGTGACTGTCGTAACACTTTACCGCAAACTGAATGGCTAAAAACAACAGATTTCAGTGGAGCTTCCAGACTGAGACAAACTAGGAAGGAAGGCCTGGTGATCTACTCCCAAAATTATTCAATGAAAACCTTATGGATCACAACAGAACATTGTCCAACTTGCTTGCTTTGGATATGTCATCAGGAGGGATCAATGGCTGGTGGACATAGTGTTTGGTGAAGTAGAGGGCCAGCGAGGGCAAGAGAGACCCACAGTAAAATGGATTGGCACAATAGCCACAGGGACGGATTACAGCATGCTGGTGATCATGAAAATGACAGAAGACCTGGCAACATTCCATTCTGTTGTATGTAAGGTCACCACGAGTCAGAGTCAACTTGACAGCAGCTAACAACAATAACAAAAACAACAGAAATGTATTCTCTCACCCTTCTGGAGGCCAGAAGTCCAAAATCAAGGTGTCATTAAGGCCACACTCCCTCTGAGGTTTCTACAGGAGAATCCGCTTCTTGCCTTTTTCAGCTCCTGGGGGCTCACAGCATTCCTTGGTTTGAAGCTATATTGCTCTGGTTTATGCTCTGTCTTCACATCTCCTTCTCTGTGTGTGAAATATTTCTCTGTCTCTCTCTTATAAGGACACTTGTGATGTAATTTGGGGCTCACCTGGATAACCCAGGATAACCCCCCCATATCAAGATCCTTAACTTAATCACACCCACAAAGATTCTTTTTCCAAATAAGGTAAAATTTACAGAATCTGCAATTAATTATTAAGTTCCTGAGTGGCCCAAATGATTAAGCACTTGGCTACAAACTGAAAGGTTTGCAGTTTCAACCCACATAGAGGTGCCTCAGAAGAAAGGCGTGGCAATCTACTTCCAAATGGTCACAGCCATGAAAACCCTATGGAGTACAGTTCTACTCTGCAACACATGGGCTCAATTAACTCAATGGCAAAATGACCTGATATCTTTGAGCCACCATTCAGCCCACTACACCCCACATCTAACATTTTGCAGAAAAACATACAAAAATCATACATCTGCCCATGGGTGGAAGACTTCACTCCAGGTAGATAAGCTACTCTGAATTCTGACTCTTGTAAGATGGATGCTGGTAAGGCACAAAGGAGGAGCCAGAATCTTGGGTGTCTGGACATGACTCCACTCTGATGGGACATCCCTGGAGCTGGACCCTCAGGCCAAGCCTCATTAGTGCCCCATTCAGACATCCTCCAGCTGCTGAGAAGACAAAATCTTCCAGGCTTACTGGAACTTCCTCAGTCAAGATTGATCTTTCTCTCTCCCCTTCTTAAGTTTTATTTCAGCATTTTTAGACCCAAAAGATATTCTCCTTCGCCCATTTTTCTCTTCCAGTCCTACTGCCAGGATTGGCTTCAATTTATATCCAACATCTCCCCAGCTCACAATAGTGACCTGCCTCACCAGCAGTGATCCAATGATAAGGGTGCATTGGAGGAAGTGGATGGTCCTGGCAGGGGAGCATCTGGGTACTAGGTGTAGCAGGTGACACATTCCATTCTTTATGGAGCTGGAGGAACAGAAGGAAGGAGCATGGAGAAGATTAGAAGAGGAAATCATGGTGGGGGAGCAAGATAAAATTTAGATTTGGGAAGAAGACAAGGGGAGGGGGAGGGGGAGGGAAAGCAGAGCACTGATGTTTTGGTCTCCTTGTTTTCCTGATGAGGTTTCCATAGTTGGAATCAACTCCACAACAACTTGTTTAGTTTGGTTTTGGTTGACTTTTTCTTGGGGTCAAGATTTCCCATCTCAGCCACCAGGAGACAGCTAAGACATGGATTTGGAGACAGCAATCTCCCCAAAACACTGCTGTGCTTCCTCCTGGCCCGTAGGAAGTCCCTAGAACTTCTTTCTCCCTAGTCACTCCAAACGAGTAAAACTCACAAGTCCATTGTCCCCACTCAGTCCCTTCTCTGCAAAGGCCAACAACAGCCTAGTCTCAGTCTCAAACCCAGTCTCAGGCCACTGCAAAGGGTGAGGGCAGAGAGATTACTGAGGATTCACACTAAGAAGAGGTTGAGAGGGAATGAGAGGCCCCAGCCCTGCCTCCCATCCCTGTGAAGGGGAGCTATAAATTTTTCCTAAGTAGGCTGGAGTCCTGTCCTCACCCTCCTCATTCATAGCAGGATGAGGACAGCTGCAGCCTTCCCCACAGCCAGGAAGAGATTAAGTGGCAGAGATCAAAGTCCTGTACTTCTAGGGCAGAGACTGGAGGATGCTGACAGTGCCCTTTCCCTCCCCTAAGTCATGGGGTCATAGGAAAGAAAGAGAGAGAGAGAAAAAAAAATATGGTGTTTGCTTGAAGGAATATATGAGGAAATTACATCTAGACCTACTTCTACTGGATGTGCTCTCATCAGACCTGGCTGGGAAAATATTTTCTAACATCTTGAGAGTTACTTGGACACTCTTTGGGCAAGGTCAGTAGCTCAGCCTCCCTCGTCTTAGCTCTCTCCTTGATTCATTCAACAAACAGATGTTATTTAATGGGAGGTTTAGGACACATTTCTGAGTCCTTAAAAGAAGCATGTATGTGAAACATGAGGAGATGAGACTTCCAGCTGGAGGAACAGAGTGTGCAAATGCCCTGAGGTAGAAGGACCCTGTCCCATTGAAGTAACAGAAAGTCAGTGTGGCTGGGCATGGCTACCCCAGGAGCAGAGAGGAGGCAGAGTGGGGAGCTGTGTGCAGCAGATAGGACACAGGGAGACTTGAAAGCCAGGATAGGAGATTGATATTTTTCCAAATAAAAAGGAAAACTTAGTTGATGTTTTCCCGTCACTTTTACATGAGGTAATTGATTTAAAGACATTATGAAGGTTCTGTGGTGAATGAGCTGTATGGGAGAAAACTGGAAAGAGTAGGAGCACATAGATATCAGGGTTCTTGTACAAGAACAATATGATGAGGCTTGTGCCAAGTTAGAGGAGTAGGGAGGGGTGGGAGTGAGCCCCTTTGGGGAGGTTCATGATTACAGGTGGCAGGTTTGCTGTTGGATTGGATGTGGGGCATGAGAGTGAGAAAAGAGTTGATGTTGACTCCTGCAGTTAGACTTGAGAAAAAATTTTGAACCAGATGCTGAAATGTAGCAGATCATGTGCTCAGGAGGGAAAGCGCAGATAGGAGAAGTAGGACTGAAGGTCAGGACCTGTGACCGCTGGCCTGATGCCCTTTGACCTCACCATGGTGTCCGTGCATATGTGTGCACCTGTGAATCTCTGTGTGGTATATGGCTAAGGGTCGGGGAGGGACTCACCTACTCCTGGGATTTGATGCTCAGGTTCTTCAGCACAGAGGGGTGAGGTGACATGGCTCCCACTCCCTTGTGCTCTGTAAAGGTGCTGTGGATGATGTGCATGGAAATGGCAGATGTTCCCACATGGGTGGACAGCCTCATTTCCTAACAGCAGTGGGGCCTATGGAGTGTTTCTGCCCAATGGAGGCCCCACAGGGTGTAGTCTCAGGCCTGGGACGGTCAGGGGGCTTGGTCACTCCCTTCACAGCAGATAGGTCTCTGCAGGGCAAGGCGTCATCAACCCTAGAGACAGACAACAAGATATCTTTCTCCCCTGGGCAAAGTAGGTACAAACAGGTAAGATTTTTACCTGACTGGCGCTACACTTAGAGAAATACCTCTGATACAGTTTCAATCCCTCAGTGCCATTCTGCTGTCTAGGGACACAGAAGCATCTACAGTCAAGGGCCAGAAGGTTAGGTGGGGTGGGGAGAGGCAGTGCAGGAAGCAGATTTGCATGGAGGCCGCTCCCACATCAGGCACAGAGGGAAGGATAAGAGAGGCCTGGGGAGCCAGGCCCAGATGGGGTTGATAGGACACAGTGCTCTTGGGGCATTTCCACCATGGCATGGACTCCACTCTTTCTTACCATCCTCACTTACATCACAGGTAAGAGATCCAAGGGGAGGGATATCAGGAAAACTGGGCTGACCCTCTGTCTCTCCTCCCTAATCACATGGGGCCAGTATTAGACTTACCAGAGTATGTTTTGCCTTCTTTTCAACATCTTGGGGCCAGTCTGCCTTGACTCAGCTTCCCTCAGTGTCTGGGGTTCTGGTACAGATGGTCAGTATCTCCTACTCTGGAAGCAGCAGTAACATTGGGGATTATAATCTTGTGTCCTGGTACCAACAGCAACCAAGCCCGGCCCCCCAACTCCTGATTTATGACGTTAGTAATAGTCCCTCAGGGATCTCTGGCAGATTCTCTGGCTCCAAGTCTGCCAGCATGGCCTCCCTGATCATCTCCAGACTCCAGGTTGAGGACAAGGCTAACTATCACTGTATGTCATATGCTGGCAGTAACATTTACCACAGTGGTCCAGTCCCATGGGGACGTGAGATCAAAACTTCCCTGAACCACTTGGGTCCTCTCTCTTCCATCTCTGTGCAGCTGTGGTCTAACCTCCAGTCATCTTTGACCTCACCTTTCTCATGACAAGGCTCTAGGGGGCGCTGTAGGTGAACACCAGGAACATAACTGGCTGCTGGTGTAGCTTTGCCAAGCCAACCTTCTCTAATTCCTCCAGGACAGGGACAGAGGGGAGGCAGAGATGAGCTCAGAGCAGGCACAAAACTTGGTTAGCGCTGCTCTTTTCACACACCCATGAGGTCCTGTCTCACCAGGGTCTGGCTGACCCAAAAGGTAATCATCTAATTCAGTGTAACCCCACATACTCAGGTCTAGCTACACCTTAGGGGCTCTGTGTCCTCAAGTCCATTAAGAAGACCTGGCCACTGAGCAGAGCCAGGAGGGTTTGCTGTGGGAATGAGGGGATGGGGAAGGAATGGATTCCAGTGATTTGGCATCTCTCTCTTTGAGGGAACACTGAAGCACTATTTTCTGTGGACTGAGCCATGGAGAATGGAGTGACTGACCCTGTGGACAGACAGACTTGTGCTGTCAGAATCTCTGACCTGTGGCTCTTGAGCCCACCCCACATTCTCCTTGTCTCCTAGGGTGTGCTCTCTGCACAAATGCTCTTGGGCCCACCTCAAAGGCCTCCCACACTCACCTAACCCTTGTGGTGAGTCAACACATACTTTAGAGGGAATCCAAAGATTAATAAAAGAGGTGAAAATTAATAAAGAAATGTAAGGGTTTATACATAAACGTTTGTTCAACAGCTTAGTGATCACCTGAAGTCCCCTGGGCTCACTCCAAGAGACCTACTGTTTTAAGTCTTCTCACAATGTTCTCCCTCTAAAAATATCCTTCAAAATAATTTTCCCACTTACCTTTCCTTTTTCTGTACACAGTTAAATTTTTCTTGCTTTGAGCTATTTGCTCCTCAGCCCCTGAAGGGCTTCCCAGAGAGCAGCCTCTCCTTTCCTTGGTAGAGAGCCTTATCTAAGTTGTGTTCACTTCAGAGGGATGGGCCAACCCTCAGTGGACACCTTAAGAAGGACAGCACTGGGAAGCGGAGGAAGGGTGGGAGGGACATAGAGCTTTAATCTCCCCCTTCAGCTATGTGTTGGGTGTCTAGTCCACCTTCTGATTCCACCTGGAGGCAGTTTGGGCACTCAGATCTACATTTAAGATTATAGCTTCATGGATCAGAATCAGCATAAAGACAAGGAGGGGCCAAAATGGCAGCGTACTTAGATACACTGTAATGTCCCTCTACAACAAAGTCTTGTATAAACAACCAAAAACAGATACAAATAGTGACCATCAAGTGAAGGACTGAAGAAACAAACAGAATACAGACTGGAAAGAGAGATAGAACAAAGACAGTGGGAAGGTGTAAATTCATAGATTGTCCACAATGTACTTGCTAGCCCAGAGCAACATGGCCATTTTGGGGGCAGTATCCCTGAATGAGGAGCCCAGGAAGACATCATCAAGAAATACAAAACCTGAGACAAAGATACTGTGTAAACACTCTGGAAAGGAACGACAAGGTGGGCAGCCAGTGCACCAGGTCTGAGCAAGCCAGACAGAAGTGAAAAATGGGGGCAGCATCACACTGAAATGAGGAAACCTCAGGGAAGAAATGCAGGAGTAAAGGGTTGCGGGATGGAATAAACGAACTTCAGGCCAGGAGACAGATTAATCAGGGAGTGCACATTTGCAAAGGGCAAAGAGAAGGTAAAGGAGGGAGGATGTAAGCCACAATGACCTGGTAAGCACACAGAAGGGAAGGAGCTGGGTTGCCCACACACTTTCACACCGAAGCTCTGAGACTGAGCTGCTAGTGTGGCTACCCACGCATGCTCACATAGAGGGCTCCCTTTCCCCACTGACACCAATTCATTAACATGGAAATCTCCCACCCCCACCACCTTCACCCTGCCCATGATCTGAGTGCTTCCTTCACCCACCAAAAACAGGCCATTCACAAATGTGCACAGACATAGTGCTAACCACTCCCACCCTCCAATACTGTCCCATGTGTGCATGCCTGTGCAGAAGCCCTCTGGTCCACCTGACCAAGCAGGAAGCCCTGTGCCACTTCCTCCCCCAGGCACTCCACCATTGTTCCACATCTGTGTAGAAGCCCTCCAGGCCACCTGCCTGAGTATGGAAGCCTTGCACTGACCCCTCCCCTATCACGGGGAATCCTCCTGCCCTTCTGTGCCTGTGCAGAGGGCTCCTCACCTATCACAAATGGGTAGAAACTGCCTACCCTCCTCCCTCCACCATATGACTTACCTGTGATTGGGTGGAGGGCTTATCCCAACTGCCAAGCTTCTGCTTCTTGACCAACCATGAGAGGACAAGCTGCCCAGCAAACCAGGAAGCATGTCACCTATTCGTGTCAACACAAGGGATCCACACAGTCCCTCAAGTGCTAAAGAGGGGCCCCAACTACCTATACCTCACATCTTAACACAGGTAAGGACCCTGCTCTCTCAATTCCAAACAGTCATCCAAAGGGTAATTTTAAGTGTTTAATGCCACAGACCACATGTGTGTACTCAACTTCCCAAACTCTCAGTGAAGGGAAACCACAAATAACCAAATGACAGTTCCAAAGATATATATACCTCAATAATACAAAATGATAATAATTAAAACAATACAAAGGAATGGAAACAACCCAAAGAGAAAGGGGGGAAAAAAACTAAACTAATATATCAAAACAAACAATAGAAAACATTAATGTCTCAAAGACAATAGACAATTACAAAGCACATGAAGAGACAGGAAGAGATTGTCCAATCTAATGAACAAAATAAAGGGACAGAAGCAATCTCTGAGGAAGAACAAATAATGAAACTATCTGATAAAGACTTCCAAAAAACTAATACTAAGTTTACTCAGAGAAATACAGAAAAACACACACAAAAAAAAAAAAACCTAGGGGAAATTAGTAAAACAATACAAGAACAAAATGACAAATTCAGAAAAGAGATAGAATCCCCCTAAAAATTCAACAACTAGAAATTCCAAAGGTCAATAATAACAGAAATAAACAATCCCATGAATGGACAAAAAAGTAGAATTGAAACAATGGAAGTAAGAATCAGTGAACTGGAAGACAAAACCTTCAAGACTACTCACTTTGAGGAACAAACAGAAAAAAGAGTGAAGAAAAATGAAGCCAAAGAGTTATGTCGGACACCATCAAAAAGAACAATATACACATAATGAGAATTCCAGAAAAAGAGAGAAAAAAGTACAGAATGAATATTTGAAGAAATAACAGCAGAGAACTCCCCCAAATACCTTGATAAACAGGATTTTCATTCAAGAAGGTCAACAAGCTCCATATAGGATAGACCCCAAGAGAAATTCACCAAGCCATATTATAATCAAACTTTCCATATCAAAGGGCAAAGACAGAATTTTGAAAGCAGCATGTGAAAAGCTAAATATCACCTACAAAGGAGCCCCAATAAGTCTAAGAACTGAATTCTTATCAGAAACTATGCAGGCAAGAAGGCCATGGTATAACATATACAAAGCCCTGAAAGAAAAGAACTGTCAAAACAGAATTATAAATCCAGCAAAACTGTCATTCAAAAATAAGAGAGAAATATGGACATTCTCAGTTAAGAAGAAATTAAGAGAATATGCAACCACCAGAGCAGCCCTACAGGAAATATTAAAGAGAATCCTTCATATAGAAAAGCAATGACATCAGACAGCAAGCGGAGGTTAAGATGCATGACAACATCACCCTGATACCAAGCCAGATGAAGACATCACAACAGTAAAAAAAATGGTTACAGGATGTTAGGAATACAAAACTGCAATCAACAGCAACATCAAACAAAAGGGGAAAGATTGGTGTAGTTATACAACTACCATATGGTGAGGAAATTAAGGCGACTTAAGGTTATATCAGACTGTTTTAAATGAAGGATGTCAAATGTAAACCTCATAGTAACCACAAAGACAATTAATAAATCTATTCATCAAAATAAAGAAGAAAAAAAAAGACACAGTAAACACAAAACCAAGATAAATAAAAGAAAACACACCTACAAAAAGAACTCAGCACAGACAGTAAAGAACAAAAAAACCAAAAACACCCCCCCACACACACACACACAAGCATAACAAAATGGCTGCAGCAAATTCTTCCCTATAGATAATCACTGTGTGCATCATAACAAATTATGGATAACATTGAGACGAATGGGAATTCCAGAACACTTAATTGTGCTCATGCAGAACCTGTACGTAGACCAAGAGGCAGTTGTTCGAACAGAACAAGGGAATACTGCATGGTTTAAAATCAGGAGAGGTGTGTGTCAAGGTTGTATCCTTTCACTGTACTTATTCAATATGTATGCCGAGCAAATAATCAAAGAAGCTGGATTATCTGAAGAAGAAGGTGGCATCAGGATTGGAGTAAGACTCATTAACAACCTGTGATATGCAGATAACACAACCTTGCTTGTTTAAAGTGAAGAGGACTTGAAGCACTTACTGAGGAAGATCAAAGACCACAGGCTTCAGTATGGATTACACCTCAATATGAAGAAAACAAAATTCCTCACAACCGGACCAATAAGCAACATCATGATAAACTAAGAAAAGATTGAAGTTGTCAAGGATTTCATTTTACTTGGATCCACAATCAACACCCATGGAAGCAGCAGTAAAGAAATCAAAAGATGCATTGCATTAGGCAAATCTGCTGCAAAAGACCTCTCTAAAGTGTTAAAAAGCAGAGATATCACTTTAAGGACCAAAGTGTGACTGACCCAAGCCATGACGTTTTCTATCGCCTCATATGCATGCAAAAACTGGACAATGAATAAAGAAGACCGAAGAAGAATTGATGCCTCTGAATTATGGTGTTAGTGAAGAATATTGAATATACCATGGACTGCCAGAAGAACAAACAAATCTGTTTTGGAGGAAGTACAGCCAGAATGCTCATCAGAAACAAGGATGGCAAGACTTTGTCTCACATACTTTGGACACGTTATAAGGAGGAACCAGTCCCTGGAGAAGGACACCGTGCTTGGTAATGCAGAGGGTCAGTAAAAAAGAGGTAGATCCTCGACTAGATGGATTGACACAGTGGCAGCAACAGTGGGCTCAAGCATAACAATTGTAAGGATGGCACAGGACAGGGCATTGTTTCATTCTGTAGTGCAAGGGGTCACTATAAGTTGGAACCAACTTGACGACACCTATCAACAACAACATAGATAATCACACTGAATGTTTATGGATTATGTGCACCAGTCAAGAGACAGAGAGTGGCAGAATGGATTTAAAAAAAAAAAAGACCCATCAATATGCTGAGACACATCTTAGGCACAAAGACATAAATAGGTTAAACATGAAAAGGAGGGAAAAAAATACCAAGTGTCTTTAGTTATCTTGTGCTGCTATAGGAGAAATACCACAAACAGATGGCTTTAACAAAGAGAAATTTTTTCTCTCACAGTCTAGGAGGCTAGACGTCCAAATTCAGGGTGCCGGCTCCAGGGGAAGGCTTTCTCTGTCTTTCAGTTATGGGGGAAGGTCCTCATTATCAGTCTTCCCCTAGTCTGGGAGCTTCTCAGTCCGGGTATCCCAGGTCCAAAGGACACGCTCCTCTCCTAGTTCTTCATTTTTGGTGGTATTAGTTCTCCCTGTCTCTCTGCTCGCTTCTCTCTTTTATATCTCAAAAGAGATTGACTCAAGATTGAGTCCTGTCTCATTAACATAACTGTGTGTAAACCTGCCTCTTTAACATCAAAGAGATAGGATTTACAACACATAGGAAGATCACATCAGATGACAAAATGGTGGACAATCACACAATACTGGGAATCATGGCCTAGCCAAGTTGACATACATTTTGGGGGGAAACAATTCAAGCCACAACACCAAGTAAACACTAACTAAAAGAAAGCGGGAGTGGCAATATTAATATTCAACAAAATAGACTTTAGGTCAAAATCCATTATAAGAGATAACAAAGGACATTATATAATGATAAAAGGAACAATTCACCAAGAAGATATAAAAATTATAAATATTTATGCACAAATACCAGAGCTCCAAAATTTACAAAGCAAACTTTAACAGAATTAAAGAAATAGCAGATCTACACTAATAGTAGAAGATTTCAATACACCACTTTCAATGATAGAAACTAGAAAGAAAATAAAGACATAGAAGACCTGAATAACCCTTTAACCAACTGGACCTAACAGACACCCAACAGCAGCACAATACACATTCTTCTCCGACACATACAAAAACATTCTCCAGAATAAAGCATATTTTAGGCCACAAAACAAACCTCAATAAATTTAAAAAGATTGAAATCATACAGAACATCTTCTCTGATCATAAAGCTATGATGCTAGAAATCAATAACAGGAAGAATAAAGGAAAAAATAAATGGAAACTAAATAACACACTACCAGAAATCTATTTAGCACCTACATGTCTGTCAGTTTGGCATACTGTGGGGGCTTGCGTGTTGCTGTGATGCTGGAAGCTATGCCACTGGTATTCAGATATCAGCAGAGTTACCCATGGTGGACACGTTTCAGCTGAGCTTCCAGACTAAGACAGATTACGAAGAAGGACCTGGCAGTCTACTTCTGAAAAGAATTAGCCAGTGAAAAACTTATGAATAGTAGCGGAACATTGTCTGATATAGTGCCGGAAGATGAGCTCCTCAGGTTGGAACGCACTCAAAAGACAACGAGGGAAGAGCTGCCTCCTCAAGGTAGAGTCGACCTTAACGATGTGGATGGAGTCAATCTTTTGGGACCTTCATTTGCTGAGGTGGCACAACTCAAAATGAGAATAAACAGCTGCAAACATCCATTCATAACCGGAATGTGGAATGCACGAAGTATGAATCTAAGAAAATTGGAAATCATAAAAAATGAAATAAACACATAAACATTTTAAGAATGTAATTTCATGTTAAAGAGGATTATGCTGGGATTGTAACGCCCTTACTAATGTCACATCCCTGATCCAATGTAAAGGGAGCTTCCCTTGGGTGTGGCCTGCACCACCTTTTATCTCTCAAGAGATAAAAAGGAAAGGGAAGCAAGCAGAGAGGGAGACATCATACCACCAAGAAAGCACCAGCAGTAGAGCATGTCCTTTGGGCCAGAGGTTCCTGCACCTGAGAAGCTCTTTGATCAGGGGAAGATTGATGACAAGGACCTTCTGCCAGAGCCGACAGAGAAAGCCTTCCACTGGAGCAGATGCCTTGAATTTGGACTTGTAGCCTACTAGACTGTGAGAAAATAAATTGCTCTTTGTTAAAAGCCATCCACTTGTGGTATTTCTGTTACAGCAGCACTAGATGACTAAGACACCTCGCCAGATGGAATACACAGAAATCAAATCCACTACATCTGTGGAAAGAGAAGATGGAAAAGCTCAATATCATAAGTCAGAACAAGGCCAGGGGCCAACTGTGGAACAGACTATCAATTGCTCATATGCACGTTCAAGCTGAAACCAAAGAAAATTAAAACTAATCCACAAGAGTCAAAGTACGACCTTGAGTGTATCCCACCTGAATTTAGAGACCATCGCAAGAATAGATTTGATGCTTTGCACACTAAGGACTGAAGAAAAGACACACTGTGGGATGACATCAAGGATATCATACGTAAAGAAAGCAAGAGGTCATTAAAAAGACAGGAAAGAAAGAAAAGACCAGAACGGATGTCAGAAGAGACTCTGAAACTTGATCTTGAACGTCGAGTAGCTAAAGCAAAAAGAAGAAATGATGAAGTAAAGAACTGAACAGAAGATTTTGAAGGGTGGCTTGAGAGGACAAAGTAAAGTATTATAATAACATGTGCAAAGAGCTGGAGATAGAAAACCAAAAGGGAATAATATGCTCAGCATTTCTCAAGCAGAAAGAACTGAAGAAAAAATTCAAGCCTCAAGTTGCAATAGTTAAGTATTCTATGGGGAAAATATTAAACGACGCAGGAAGCATCAAAAAAAGATGGCAGAAATACACAGAGTCATTATACCAAAAAGAATTGGTCGACGTTCAACCATTTCAAGAGGTAGCATATGATCAGGAACTTATGGTACTGAAGGAAGAAGTCTAAGCTGCACTGAAGGCATTGGTGAAAAACAAGGCTCAAAGAACTGGCCGAATATCAACTGAGATGTTTCAACAGACGGATGCAGC
Source organism: Trichechus manatus latirostris (assembly GCF_000243295.1). NCBI lineage: Eukaryota > Metazoa > Chordata > Mammalia > Sirenia > Trichechidae > Trichechus > Trichechus manatus. The sequence goes on from NW_004444093.1 coordinate 1,334,190, forward strand.
ACTGGAAGTGCTCACTTGTCTATGCCAAGAAATTTGGAAGACAGCTACCTGGCCAACCGACTGGAAGAGATCCCAAGAAAGGTGATCCAACCGAATGTGGAAATTATCGAACAATATCATTAATACCACGTGCAAGTAAAATTTTGCTGAAGATGATTCAAAAGCAGCAGTACATTGACAGGGAACCGCAAGAAATTTAGGCTGGATTCAGAAGAGGATGTGGAACTAGGAATATCATTGGTGATGTCAGATGGATCCTGGCTGAAAGCAGAGAATACCAGAAAGATATTTACCTGTGTTTTATTGACTATGCTAAGTCATTCCACTGTGTGGATCATAACAAATTATGGATAACATTGCGAAAAATGAGAATTCCAGAACACTTACTTGTGCTTATGAGGAACCTGAAATAGATCAAGAGGGAGTTGCTCAGACAGAACAAGGGGATACTGTGCTGTTTAAAGTCAAGAAAGGTATAAGTCAGGGTTGTATCCTTTCACCATAAGTATTCAACCTGTAGGCTGAGCGCATAATCCGAGAAGCTGGACTATATGAAGAAGAATGGGGCATCAGGACTGGAGGAAGACTCATTAACAACCTGCATTATGCAGATGACACAACCTCACTTGCTGAAAGTGAAGCGGACTTGAAGCACTTGCTAATGAAGTTCAAAGACCACAGCCGTAAGTATAGATTACAGCTCAACATAAAGAAAACAAAAATCCTCACAACTGGACCAATAAGCAACATCATGATAAACGGAGGAGAGATTGATGTTCTCAAGGATTTCATTTTATTTGGATTCAAAATCAACACCCATGGAAGCAGCAGTCAAGAAATCAAAAGAAGATCAAAAATTCCGCTGAATGTAAATGGACTAAATGCACCAATAAAGAGACAGAGAGTGGCAGATTGGATAAAAAAAAATAATTAGGAATCAATATGCTGCCTACAGGAGACACACCTTAGACTTAACACAAACGAACTAAAACTCAAAGGATGGAAAAAATATATCAAGCAAACAACACTCAAAAAAGATCAAGAGTGGCAATATTAATCCCTGATAAAATAGACTTTCAAGTAAAATCCACCACAAAGTATGAGGAAGGACAGTATACAATGATTAAAGGGTCAATACACCAGGAGGACATAACTATAATAAATATTTACACACCCAACGACAGGGCTCCAAAATACATAAAAAAAACTTTAACAGCACTGAAAAGAGAGATAGGCAGCTCCACAATAGAAGTAGGAGACTTCAAGACGCTACTTACGGTGAAGGACAGAACATCCAGAAAGAAGCTCAACAAAGACACGGAAGAGCTAAGTGCTACAATCAACCAACTTGATCTCATAGACATATACCGAACACTCCACCCAACAGCAGCCAAGTATACTTTCTCTTCCAACGCACATGGAACATTCTCCAGAAGAGACCACATATTAGGCCATAAAGTAAGCCTTCACAAAATCCAAAGCATCGAAATATTACAAAGCATCATTTCTGACCATAAAGCCATAAAAGTAGAAATCAACAAGAAAAAAAAATCAAACACATGGCAACTGAACAACACCTTGCTCAAAAACTACTGGGTTATAGAAGAAATTATGGTTGGAATCAAGAAATTCATAGAATCAAACGAGAATGAAAACATATCCTACCAGAACCTTTGGGACACAGAAAAAGCAGTGCTCAGAAGTCAGTTTATAGCAATAAATGCACACATCCAAAAAGAAGAAAGGGCCATAATGAAAACATTAACCCTACAACTGTAACAAGTAGAAACGGAGCAGCAAAAGAAGACCTCAGGAGCCAGAAGAAAGGAAATAATAAGAATTAGAGCAGAATTAAATGAAATAGGAATAGAAAAACAACTAAAAGAGCAATAAAGTTGATAAACCATTGGGCAAACTGACAAAAGAAAAACAGGAGAGGAAGCAGATAAGCTGTATAAGAAATGAGATGGGTGATATCACAACAAACTCAACTGAAATTAAAAGAATCATAGCAGAATACTATGGAAAATTGTACTGTAACAAATTTGAAAACCTAGAGGAAATGGACATATTTCTAGAAACTCACTACCTACCTAAATTAACACAAACTGAAGTAGAACAACTCAATAACCCTATAACAGAAGAAGAGATTGAAAAGGTATTTAAAAAACTCACAACAACAACAAAAAAAAGCCCCAGCCCTGTTGGCTTCACTGGAGAATTCTACCAAATTTTCAGAGAAGAGTTAACACCTCTTTTACTAAAGGTATTTCAGAGCATAAAAAAGGATGGAATACTCCCAAACTCTTTCTATGAAGCCGTCATAACCCTGATACCAAAACCAGGTAAAGACGCCACAAAAAAAGAAAATTACACACCAATATCCCTCATGAACATTGATGCAAAAATCCTCAACAAAATTTTAGCCAATAGAATTCAGCAACATATCAAAAAAATAATTCACCATGATCAAGTGGGGTTTATACCAGGTAGGCAGGGATGGTTCAACATTAGAAAAACAATCAATGTAATCCATCACATAAATAAAACAAAAGACAA
>NW_004444093.1:1337435-1384033 GCF_000243295.1 Trichechus manatus latirostris
TAATTGGGGAAAAGACAAGTCTCTTTAACAAATGGTGCTGGCATAACTGGATATCCATCTGCAAAAAACTGAAACAAGACCCATACCTCACACCATGCGCAAAAACTAACTCAAAATGGATCAAAGACTTAAATATAAAATCGAAAATTATAAAGATCATGGAAGGAAAAATAGGGACAATCCTAAGAGCCCTAATAAATTGCATAAACACAATACAAACCATAAGTAACAATGCACAAGCACCAGAAGAGAGATTAGATAAATAGCAGCTCCTAAAAATCAAACCTTATGCTTAGAAAAAGACTTCACCAAAAGAGTAAAAAGATAACCTACAGACTGGGAAAAAAGTCTACAAATCCGATCTGTGTCTAATCTCTAAAACCTACAAGATACTGCAAAACCACCACAACAAAAAGACAAATAACCCAATTAAAAAATGGACAAAGGTTATGAACAGGCACTTCGCCAAAGAAGATATTCAGGTGGCTAATAGACATGTGAAGAAATGTTCACGATCATTAGCCATTAGAGAAATGCAGATCAAAACCACAATGAGATATCATCTCACCCCAACAAGGCTAGCATTAATGCAAAAAACACAAAATAATAAACGCAGGAGAGGCTGTGGAGAGACTGGAACACTTATACACTGTTGGTGGGAATGTAAAATGGTACAACCTATTTGGAAATCCATTTGGCCCTTCCTTAAAAAGCTAGAAATAGAAGTACCATACTATCCAGCTATCCCACTCCTTGGGATATATCCTAGAGAAATAAGAGCCGTCACACTGATATATGCACACCCATGTTCATTGCAACACTGTTCAGAATAGTAAAAAGATGGAAACAACCTAGGTGCCCATCAACAGACGAATGGATAAACAAACTATGGTATATCCACACAATGGAACACTACGCAACAATAAAGAACAAAGATTGAAGCCGTGAAATATCTTATAACATGGAGAAAGCTGGAGATCATTATGCTGAGTGAATTTAGTCAGTTACAGAAGGACAGATATTGTATAAGACCACTATTATAAAAACTCAAGAAAAAGTTTAAACACAGAAGAAAACATTCTTTGATGGTTATGAGGGTGGGGAGGAAGGGTGAGGGTTATTTACTAACTAGATAGTAGATAAGAATTATCTTAGGTGAAGGGAAAGACAGCACACACTATGGGGGAAGTCAGCACAACTGGACTAAACCAAAGCTAAGAAGTGTCCTGAATACAGTCAAACACTTCGAGACACAGAATAGCAGGGTATGGGGCTGAGGACCATGCTTTCAAGGGACACCTAGGTCAATTGGCATAACAAAGTTTATTAAGAAAATGTTCTGCATCCTACTTTGGTGAGTGACATCTGGGTCTTAAAAGCTTACAAGCGGCCATCTAAATGCAACAATTGGTCCCAACCACCTGGAGTAAAGGAGAATGAAGAACACCAAAGACACAAGGAAAGTATTGGTCCAAGAGACAGAAAAGGCCACATAAACCAGAGACTTCATCAGCCTGAGACCAGAATTAGATGGTGCCCAGCTACCACCAATGACCGCCCTGGCAGGGAACACAATAGAGAGTCCTGGATGGAGGAGGAGAAAGTTGAGGTGCAGAACTCAAATTCTGGTAAGAAGACCAGACTTAATGGTCTGACTGGGACTGGAGGAACCCTGGAAAGCATGGACCCTGGATTCTCTATCAGTCCAAAACTAAAACAATTTCCCAGGCCAACTCTTCAGACAGGGATTGGACTAGACTGTGGGATATAAAGTGATACTCGTGAGGAGTGTGCCACTTAGGTTAAGTAGATACAAGAGACTAAACGGGCAGCATCTGTCCAGAGGTGGGGTGGGAGAGCTGAGAGGGTTAGGAGTTGGTTCAATGGACATGGGGAATCAGGGGTGGAAAGGAGGAGTGTACTGTCACAGTATGGGGAGAGCAATTAGAGTCATGTAATAATGTATGTATAAGTTTTTGCATGGGAAATAATAAAAAAGAATTTTTTTAAATTGAAAGATGACTTCGGGCAACATGGCGCTATAGACAGAAGCAACATGCCTCCACTCTACAGTAAAGATCTGAAAAAACTAAGTCAAACAGAGACACACATCAATCCTGAAACCCTAAGCATCAAATGAAGAGATAAAGTACTCAGCCAAGCACCAAATGGAAACAAACTGACAGAGAACAGAGAGTGAGGAGAAATACACGCAGAGGTTCCCTATCAGCTACTGCAGCACGGATCGACCATGTTGGACTTCTATTGGAGATTGGAGAACAGGGGTACTAGAAAGCAGCTTCATGGAACTTCCAGAAGGAGACAGAACAACTGGTAACCAGTGATATACGCTTTCCCACCCTCTACCCTTCTTCACCTACACTTGGCCTCCTCTGCTTCCTGTGGCCACAGTCTCTTGTCTGGGAAGAACCGGCTTCACCCCAGAGCCACTTGGTTTCCACCTGCCTGCATTGGCTGGCTCCCTAAGTGGCATTTGTTGGCTGCTGGTGTTGCTCCTTTCCATTTCATAGATTTTTTCCTTACCTGTCACCATCTCGCACTCCTTTCTCTCAAATACCTGGCTCCGTGTGCCATCTTTGCTTCTTCCTGAAAGTCTGTGAAACGTAGCTTAAGTGTGAAACTGTTTGCCAGGGCATGCCGCCACACTGGTGGGACACCTGGGCTTTTTTGCTTGTTTGTTCTGTTTTGATTTGTTTGTTTTCTTCTTCTTTTCTTTGCTTGGGAGCCCTTTCTAGCGAGGCAGTACTGTGCAGCTTGGGAGCTACTCCCTTACTCTGTGCACATGCACAGTGGCATCCCTGGGGGCATTTCTTTTTTCTTCTTTGTTTTGTTTTCTTCTCTCTGTTTTTCCCTTTTTGTCTTTCTTCATTTCTCAGTTTATCATCTCTCTATACTTACTTTCTCTTCCTGTCTCCTGAATACCTGGTGCTGTGTGACTTCTCTAACCCTTCTAGACAGGCTGTACTTCATGGCCTGGGAGAAACTTCCCTGTCTTCACAGCCACACTGGTGGGATCCCTGGGAGCTCTTTTTTTTCCTAATTTTTATTTGTTCATTTTTTTTCTTATAGTTTTTCTCCATTTCTCAGTCTCTCATCTCTCCACTCCAATGGCAAGCTCCATTAGCACTCTTTTTTGCTTATTTGTGTGTAGTTTTTGGCTCCTGATCCTCTCTGCTCTATCTCCTCTTTCCCATACTCATCTTAGCTCCACACATCACAATCTCACCCCCCTTCTGCATACCTGCACAAGGCGCTGAATATCACACCCCTAAGCAGTACTGGCATGGCCTACCAGAACTTGCCCTGCACTGATTCCCAGCCCATCATGTTAGCCCTAGTACATGTCACAAACAACCCATCCCAGCAACTCCCTTTCAGCTGGAACTGCGTGCTGTACCATACCTGAGCACCTTACCCTGCCTATAGGAGGAGGTGAAAAATATGCATACAGAAGACCAAAGAACAAAAAACACACAGCCTGCCAGCTCAGAAATAACCAAATAAAGCAAAAAAGCAGGATGAAACAAACAAATATACAATCAATAAAAGAGGAAAATAACTACTGAATGCCCTGAATACAGCAAACAATATAAAAACATATAGAAAAGCAGGGCAGGATGGTTCCAGTTGGTGTCCAAAATAAGACACTAGATGAGTTTCCATTAGAAGAAAAGGCACTAGAACTATCGGACTGTGAATTCAAATCTCTAATATTCAGAGCTATCCAAGAGTTGAAGCAAAAAGCAGACAAAAATGAGGAAAAAATAGACAAATTCGTGGAAAACGCAGGTGAATTCTTGGAAAATATAGAAAAAAATGGAAGAATTCAGGGAAATAATACAAAAACAAAATGCGAAAATAATTTCACAAATAGAAATCATACAAAAACAACAATTAGAAATCCAAAACATAAACAACAAGATTTCATAAATGGATAGTGTCACAGAAGGGCTGAGGAGCAGGTTTAAAATGATGGAAGACAGGATCAGTGAAATTGAAGACAACCACTTGGATACAACTCTGAGAAAAAAATCAGAAAAAAGAATGAAGAAAAATGAAGACACCCTGAGAATGATGTGGGATACAATCAAAAGCAAAAATTGGGGAGTGATCGGAGTTCAAGAACAGAGGGAGAAAACAGAAAACACAGAGAGGATCATGGAAGAACTGCTGACAGAAAACTTCTCCAATATCAAGAGAGATGAAAAACTGACCATCCAATAAGCTCAACGAATCCCATTCAGGATAGGCCCCAAAAGAAAATCACCAAGGCATAGCATAATCACATTCGCTAAAACCAAAGACAAACAAAGAATCCTGAGAGCAGCTCAAGAGAAACAAAAAGTCATGTACAGAGGAGAAACAATAAGGCTAAGCTCAGCTTATTCAGCAGAAACCATGCAGGCAAGAAGGCAATGGGATGACATATATAAAACCTTGAAAGAAAAAAATTTCCAGCCAAGACTAATATATGCTGCAAAACTCTCATTCATATATGATGGTGAAATTAGGACATTTCCAGGTAAACAGAAATTAAGGGACTATGGTAAAAACCAAACCAAACTTAAAAGAATTATTAAAGGGAGTCCTTCATTCTGAGAACAAACATCAGACCACAGGCTCAATCTAGGATGCAGGATCATACCTTCCAGATACCGACCTTGGAAATGAACTCTCAAGGACTATCCAAAACCAAAAGAATTACAACAGGGAACCAGACAGGTTAATCTGCAAATGGCAACAACATCAGAACAATAAAAGAGGGAATAAACGGTGTAGGTATAGAACCTTCTAATGCAGAGGAAGGCAAGGCAATACCAAATAATAATTGACTGGTTCAAACCTAGGAAAATAAGGGTAAATTTCAAGATAACCACAAAGAAATTTAACAAACCTATCCATCAAAATAAAGAAGAAAAACATAAAGTCTCAATAAAAACAAAACCTACAAAAACAAAAGAAAAAAATCCACAAACAAAAGAAATTCAGCACAGGAGAGTAGGAGGAACAAAGAAAACATCAGCACCACAAAAAAAGCAGTACAAATGACAGCAATAAACTCACACCTATCAATAATTACACTGAATGTAAATTGGCCTAAACGCACCCACAAAGAGACAGAGAGTGACAGAATGGATTAAAAAAAAACAGGACCCATCAATATGCTGTCTACAAGAGACACACCTTAGAAACAAAGAATGTAAATTTATTAAAAATCGAAGGATGGAAAAAATATATCAAGAAAACAGCTACCAAAAAACAGCAGGAGTGGCAATACTAATCTCAGACAAAATAGACTTTAAAACAAAATCCACCATAAAAGATAAAGAAGGACACTATATAATGATTAAGGGGACAATCCATCATGAAGACATAACCATAATAAACCTAATGACAGGGCTCAAAAATACATAAAACAAACTTTAACAGCATGGAAAAGAGGTATGGACAGTTCCACAATAATAGTAGGAGACTTCAACACACCACTCTCGGTAAAGGACAGAACATCTAGACAGAAACTCAACAAAGATACAGAAGACCTAGAGGGCACAATCAGCCAACTTGACCTCATAGACGTATATAGAAAACTCTACCAAACAGCTGCAAAGGACACATTCTTTTCCAATGCACACGTAACATTGTCCAGAATAGACCACATCTTAGGCCACAGAGCAATCCTCAACAAGATCCAAAACGTTGAGATAATACAAAGTATCTTCTCTGACCACAATGCCATCAAGGTAGAAATTAACAAAGGAAGAGCAAGGAAAAAAAATCAATTACATGGAAACTGAATAACACCCTGCTTACAAACCACTAGGTAATAGAAGAAATTAGAGAGGGAATCAAAAAATTCCTAGAATCAAACAAGAATGAAAACACATCATACAAAAACCTTTGGGACACAGCAAAGGCAGTCCTCAGAGGACAATTTATAGCAGAAGATGCACACATCAAAAAAGAAGAAAGGGACAAAATCAAAACATTAACTACAGAACTTGCACAAATAGAAAGAGAACAGCAAAAAAGCCCACAGCCACTAGAAGAAAGGAAATAATAAAGATCAGAGCAGAAATAAATGAAATAGAGAATAAAAAAACGATGGAAAGAATCAACAAAACCAAAAGTTGGTTCTTTGAAAGAATCAACAAAACCGACAAACCACCAGCCAAACTGACAAAAGAAAAACAGGAGAGGCTGCATATAACCCAAATAAGAAATGAAATGGGGGATATTACTAATAGACGCAACTGAAATAAAAAGGATCATAACAGTATTATGAAAAACTATACTCCAACAAATTTGAAAACCTACAAGAAATGGATAAATTTCTAGAAACACACTACCTAATCAAACTAACACAAAGTAATGTTGAAAATCTGAACAGACATATAAGAAGAGAAGAGATTGAAAAGTAATTTAAAAAACTTGCAACAAAAAAAGCCTTGACCCAGACGACTTCACTGGAGAATTCTTCCAAACATTCAGACAAGAGCTTGTAACAGTACTACTTAAACTATTTCAGAATATAGAAAAGGAAGTGACACTTCCAAATTCATTCTGAAGCCTGCATAACCCTGATACCAAAACCAGGCAAAGACGCCACACACACACAAAAAAATTACAGACTCATATCTCTCATGAATATAGAGGCAAAAATTTTCAACAAACTTCTTGCCAATAGAATTCAGCATCATATAAAAAAATAATACACCATGACCGAGTAAGATTCATACCAGGTATGCAAGAATGTTTGAACATTAGAAAATCAACCAACGTAATCCACCACATAAGTAAAAGGAAATAAAAGAATCACATGGTCATCTCAATTGACGCAGAAAAGGCATTTGACAAAGTAAAGCACTGATTCCTGATTTTAAAAAAAACTCAGTAAAATAGGTATAGAAGAGAAATTTCTCAACATAATAAAGGGCATCTTTGCAAAACAAACTGCCAACATCTTTCTTAATGGAGAGAGGCTGAAAACATTCCCCTTGAGAGCAGGAACAAGACAAAAATGCACTTTATCTCCACTCCCATTTAACATTGTGCTGGAAGTTCTAGCTAGAGCAATAAGGCAAGAAAAAGCAATAAATGACATCCAAATTGGTAATGAAGAAGTTAAACTGTCGCTGTTTGTGGATGATATGATACTATACATAGAAAACCCTAACGATTCCACAAGAAAACTACTGGAACTAATAGAAAGATTCAGTACAGTAGGAAGATACAAGATAAACATACAAAAATCAGTTGGATTCCTATACACCAAAAAAAACAGGACAATGAATCGGAAATCAGGAAAACAATACCATTTGTAATAGCCCCTAAAAAATAAAACAGGAATAAATCTAACTAGGGATGTAAAAGACCTATACAAAGAAAACTACAAGACACTACTGCAAGAAACCCAAAGAGATCTACATAAGTGGAAAAACATACCATGCTCATGGATAGGTAGACTCAACATTGTGAAAATAACAATTCTACTCAAAGCAGTTTACAAATATAATGCAATGCCGATCCAAATACCAACAATATTCTTTAAAGAGATGGAAAAACTAATCATTAACTTTATATGGAAAGGGAAGAATCCCGGGATACGTAAAGCACTATTGGAGAAAAAGAATAAAGTAGGAGGACTCCCACTACCTGACCTCCAAACCTACTATACAGCTACGGTAGTCAGAACAGGCTGGTACTCATACAATGACAAATACATTGACCAATGGAACAGAATTGAGAACCCAGATGTAAATCCATCCACGTATGTTCACCTGATCTTCAACAAGGGCCCAAAGTCTATCAAATGGAGAAAGGACATTTTTTTAAGAAATCAAAAGATGCATTGCATTGGGAAAATCTGCTGCAAAAGACCTCTTTAATGTGTTGAAAGCAAAGGTGTCACATTGAATACTAAGGTGCTCCTGACCCAAGCCACGGTATTTTCAATCACATCACATGCATGCAAAAGGTGGACAACCAATAAGGAAGAGCAAAGAAGAAATGATGTCTTTGAATTGTGGTATTGACGAAGAATATTGAATATACCATGGACTGCCAAAAGAACAAACAAATCTGTCTTTGAAGAAGTACAACCAGAATGCTCTTTAGAAGTAAGGACAGCCAGACTATGTCTTACATACTTTGGACAAGTTGTCAGGAAGGATAAGTCCCTGGAGAAGGACATCAAGCTTGTTAAAGTACAGGGACAGTGAAAAAGAGGAAAACGCTCAGCGACATGGATTGACACAGTGACTGCAACAATGGGCTCAAGCACAACAACTATTGTTAGCATGGCACAGGACCAGGCAGTGTTTCGTTCTGTGGTGCATAGGATCGCTATGAGTTGGAACAGACTCAACGGCACATAACAACAATAACAACATAAAACTATTGTGTCATAAAATAAATCTGAACTGTAATTTTCAAATACTTAAAATCAAATGAAAATGAAAACACCACATACCAAAACCTTTGCGATGCAGCAAAAGCAGTGCTCAGCAGAAAATTCGTAGCAATAAATACCTACATTAAAAAAGAAGAAATATCCAAAATCAATAACTTTAACTGACAACTTGAAGAAATGGAAAAGGAAGAGCAGAGACGGAGCCAACATAACATTAGAGACAGGAGCACCATGCCTTCCCACTAGAGCAAAGACCTGAAAAACTAAATAAAACAGATACAATAGTCAGTTCTGGAACCCTAAGTGTCAAATGATTGGATAAAGAACTCAACCAAGCACCTAATGAAATAAGAGACAGAGAACAGAGAACAAGAAGACCCACAGAGTGTAGGTCCCCTACCAGCTAACTTGACACGGGCATGCCATCTTGCTCCTCTCAGCCACCAAGAATAGTGGAAAGGGAGTAGGGGAATGCAAGTTCACAGAGCTCCCAGCAGGAGACAAAGCACCTGGTAACCAGGGATACACGCTTTCCCACCCCCACCCCCACCCTCCTTCCCTCTGCGTGGCTTTTACCACTTTCCAGCAGGCAGAGTTTGCTTGGCCAAAGAGACGCTACTCCTTGCCACTTGGATTCACCCTGCCCCCACCAGCCGGCTCCTTTAGTGCCATTTTTTTTTTTTTTTGCTGCTATTTTTGTTCTTTGGCTTCTTTTTTATTATTCTCTGTCTCTCACCTCCCTCTTTGCACTTATTCCATCTAGCTGGTGCATGTGCCGTCTCCACTCCTTCTTCACAGGCTGTGCCATGCAGCTTGGCTGGGGAGCCGCTTCCCCAGTCTGCACTGCTATGCCATTGGGCTCCATTAGGGCTTTTTTTTCTCAGTTTCTTGACTCTCTACCTTCCTTCCTTTCCTTACTCCTGGTGCTGTCTCTGCCACTTTTTGATGGGCCTTGCCACACCGCTGGGCAGGGGAAGAGCTGGCACATGGCCTCCCCATTCCAGTGGGCACTCTTGGGGCTTTTTTTCTTTCTCAGTTTCTTGTCTCTATTTTTCTTTCTCCTGACCACCTGGCTTCGTGTGCCACCTATGCCACTTTTTGATGGGCAGTGCCACACCTGTTGCCTGCGGAACTGCTAGCACACGGCTTCCCTGGTCCCTGCCACCACAATGGTGGGCTCCCTCGGGGCATTTTTTCTTGGTTTCCTGTCTCTCTGTACCTTGCTTCCTTTCCTTTCTCCCGACCACCTAGCCGCATGTGTCATCTCTGCTCCTTCATGATGGGTTGTGTCAAACTCCTTGGAAAGAAAGCCACCAGCACACAGCTTCCCTGGGTTCACACCACTCCACTGGCACGATCCATCAGCACTATTTTTTTTTGTTTAGTTTTGTTTTGAGCTTCTGTTTCTCTTCTCTGTCCTTTCCCACACCCACTTAGCACCACACGTCACAACTTTCCCATTCCCACTGACCTAATTTCACTGTGTGCTGAGATCTGCACACTGACCCCATCCTGCACTGCCCCCCTGGCCCTGCCCTATCAGTCCCAGGATGTGCCATAAACAACTCGTCCCCACCCCTACCCCTCTGCTGGACCTGCCCTGCTGCATCATAGCTGAACAACTGGCCCTGCCCACCTGGACAAGGTGGTGAGAAGTATCATGCCCATTAATGAGCAAACAACATAGAATGCCTAGCCTGCCTGCCCAGACATATCCAAATGAAACAAAAAAGGAGAACAAAACAAACAAATCTACAATAAATAAATGAAGAAAATTATTCTGGAATATCCTAAAGACAGCAGAGAACATCAAAACATAAAAAAAGGACAGGATGGCTCCAAGAGTCATCCAAAATAAAATGCCAAATGACATTTCTATGGAAGAAAAAGCATTGGAACTACTTGATAGGGAATTCAAAAGTCTAATATTCATCACTCTTCAAGAGATTAGGAAAGAGATGAAAGAAAATGCAAAAAAAAGGAAAAATAGAAAAAATTATGGAAAATAGAGACAAAATCATGGGAAAGACAGACGAAAAAATGAAAGAATTCAAGAAAATAATACAGGAACAAAATGTCAAAATAAACAAACAACCAGAAATCATATAAAATAGCAATTATAAATCCAAAAAACAGAAGATATCAGAAATGGACTGTGCCAAAGAAGCTATTAGCAGCAAATTTGAAACAATGGAAAACATGATCAGCGAAACTGAAGACAAATCTTTGGATACCACTTTACTTGAGGAAAAATCAGAGAAAAAAATGAAGAAACCCTGAGAACCATGTGGGATACAATCAAAAGCAAAAATGTGCGTATGATCAGAGCTCCAGAACAGGGAGAGAAAGCAGAAAACATAGAGAGGATCATTGAAGATTTGCTGAAAGAAAACTTCCCTAATATGAAAGATGAAAAGCTGACCATCCAAGAAGCTTAATGAACCCCATATAGAACAGACCCCAAAAGAAAATCACCAAGACATATCATAAGTACATTCACTAAAACCAAAGACAAAGGACGAATCCTGAGAGCAGCTTGAGAAAAACCAAAAGTCACATACAGAGGGGAAAAAATAAGCTCTGATTACTTGGCAGAAACCATGCAGGCAAGAAAGCAATGGAATTACATGTATAAAACCTTGAAAGAAAAAAATTGCAAACCAAGAATAATATACCCTGTAAAACTCTCACTCAAATATGATGGTGAAGTTAGGACATTTCCAGATAAACCGAAATTAAGGGAATATGTAAAAACCAAATCAAACTTACAGTAATTATTAAAGGGAGTCGTTTGGTTAGAGAACCAACAACATCAGACAATGGCCTGAATCTAGGATGTAAGACAGCATCAGCCAGATGCCAACGTGGTAATGAACTCTCATGGATAAAACAAAACTAAAAAATTTATAACAGGGAACCAGAGAGGTAAAATGACAATAATCTCAGAACAGTAAAAGAGGGAATAAAAGGTGTAGGTAGAGAACTTTGAAATGGAGAGAAAGTCAAGGTGATTTCAAGGAATAAAAGACTGGTTCAAACTTAGGAAGATAGGCATAAATTTCAAGGTAACCAGAAAGAAATTTAACAAACGTACTCATCAAAATAAAGAAGAAAAAACAAAGTCTCAGTAAACACAAAATCTACAAAAATGAAAGAAACAAACAAAAAAATCCACAAAAAAGGAATTCAGCACAGGAGAATAAGAGGAACAAAGAAAACATCAGCACCACAAAAAAGCACTACAAAATGCCAGCAATAAGCTCACACCTATCAATAATCACACTGAACATAAATGGCTTACATGCACCCGTAAAGAGATGGAGAGGGACAGAATGAATTAAAAAACAAAAAAAAAGGACCCATCAATATGCTGTCTACAAGAGACATACCTTAGAAAGAAAGACATAAATTTATAAACATAAAAGGATGGAAAAAATATATCAGGCAAATAGCAATGAAAAAAGAGAAGGAGTGGAAAAACTAATCTCAGATAAAATAGACTTTAAGAAAAATCCACCATAAAACACAAAGAAGGACATTATATAATGATTAAGGGGACAATCCACCATGAAGACATAACCGTAGTAAATATCTACACACACGATGACAGGGCTCCAAAATACATAAAACAAACTAACAGCACTGAAAAGACAAATTGATAGTTCCAAAATGATAGTAGGAGACTTCAACACACCAGTCTCAGTAAAGGAGAGAACTTCTAGAAAGAAACTCAACAAAGATGCTGAAGATTTAAAGGCCACAATCAACCAACTTGACCTCATAGACATATATAGAACACTCCACCCAATAGCAGAAAAGTACACATTCTTATTCAACGCACATGGAACATTTTCCAGAATAGACCACATCTTAGACCATGTCTTAGTCATCTAGTGCTGCTATAACAGAAATACCACAAGAAGATGGCTTTAACAAAGAGAAGTTTATTCTGTCACAGTCTGGTAGGCTAGAAGTCTGAATTCAGGGTGCTGGCTCCAGGGGAAGGCTTTCTCTCTCTGTCGGTTCTGGAAGAATTTCCTTGTCAACAGTCTTCCCTTGGTCTGGGAGCATCTCTGCACAGGAACCTGAGAACCAAAGGACGCACTCTGCTCCTGGTGCTGCTTTCTTGGTGCTATGAGTTCCCCAACCCTCTGCTTGCTTCCTTTCCTTTTTTCTCTTGTAAGATAAAAGATGGTGCAGGACACACCCCAGGGAAACTCCCTTTACATTGAATCAGTGATGTGACTTCAGTAAGGGTGTTTACAATCCCACCATAATCCTTTTTAACATAAAATTACAATCACAAAATGGAGGACACCATACAATACTGGGAATCATGGCCCAGCCAAATTGATACACACATTTTTGGGGGGACATAATTCAATCCATGACAGACCACAAAGCAACCGTCAACAAAATCCAAAACATTGAAATAATACAAAGTATCTTCTCTGATCACAAAGCAGTAAAAGGAGAAATTACTAACAGGAAGAGCAAGGGAAAAAATCAAATACATGGAAACTGAATAACACCCTGCTTAAAAACCACTGGCTAATAGAAGAAATCAAAGATGGAATCAAAAAATTCCTAGAATCAAATGAGAATGAAAACACGTCCTACCAAAAACTTTGGGACACAGCAAAGGCAGTGCTCAGAGGTCAATTTATACCAATAGATGTACACATCAAAAAAGAAGAAAGGGATAAAATCAAAACATTAGCTACATAACACAAACAAATAAAAAGAGAACAACAAAAGTAGCACCCAGCCACTGGAAGAAAGGAAATAATAAAGATCAGAGCAGAAATAAATGAAATAGAAAAAAGAAAAAAAACACTAGAGAGAATCAACAAAACCAAAAGTTCGTTTTTTGAAAGGATCAACAAAATTGACAAAACATTGGTCAAACTGACAAAAGAAAAACAGGAGAGGATGCAAATAAACCAAAGAAATGAAATGGGAGACATTACAAGAGACCCAACTGAAATAAAAAGGATCATGGCAGAGTACTATGAAAAACCATACTTCAACAAATTTTAAAACCTAGTGGAAGTGGACTAATTTCTGGAAATGCGCTACTTACCAAAACTAACACAAATTGAAGTTAAAAATCTGAACAGACCCATAAGAAGAGAAGAGATTGAAAAGATAATTTAAAAAACCTCCTAACAAAAAAAAGTCCTGGCCCAGATGGCTTCATCGGAGATTTCTACCAAACATTCAGAGAAGAGCTTACACTAGTACTAGTTAAACTATTTCAGAACATAGAAAAGGAAGGGATACTTCTGAATTCATTCTATGAAGCTAGCATAACCCTGATACCAAAGCCAAGCAAAGACACCACAAAAAAAAAAGAAAATTACAGATCAATATCTCTCATTGTCTTAGGCTGGGTTGGCTAGAGAAGCAAAACCAGTAAAGCATATAAATATGTATATAGAGAGATTTATATCAAATAACTCATGCGATTGTAGAGGCTGGAACATCCCAGGTCTATGGATTAGGACAGAGGCTTCTCCACATTCACCTAGCTGCAGGGTCTGGCAAATCCAAGATCACAAGTTGGAGAACAGAGCTTTTGCTCACAGGCTGTGAAGATCAATGAATCCCAATATATATAAGCTGATAGCTCAAGTCCTAAAAACTGGAGGAGAGATGAACAGGAGGCAGCTGAAAGACACAGAGCGAGCAAAAAGCCAGAACTTACGCTTATATTCGGATGCAGGCCACATCCCCAAGGAAACTCCCTTTCAACTGATTGGCTAATCACAGCAGATTCAATCATGGGACTGATCACATATAAACACTAAGAATCATGGCCCAGCCAAGTTGACACACAATCTTAATCATCACACTCATGAATATAGATGAAAAAATTCTCAAAATTCTAGCTAATAGAATTCAGGATCATTTCAAAAAATAATACACCATGACCAAGTGGGATATGTACCAGGTATGCAAGGATGATTCAACGTTAGAAAATCAATCAATGTAATCCACCACATAAATAAAAGAATCACATGCTGTTATCAATCGATGCAGAAAAGACATCTGACAAAGTCCAACACCAGATACAGAAGGGAAATTCCTCAACGTAGTAAAGGGTATCTATACAAGACCAACAACCAACATCATTCTTAATGGAGAGAGGCCGAAAACATTCCCCTTGAGAAGAGGAAAAGGCAACGTTGCCCTTTATCACCACTCCAATCTTGCATTGGGCCGGAAGTCCTAGCTAGATCTATAGGGCAAGAAAAAGAAAAAAAGGAGCATCCAAATTGGTAAGGAAGAAGTAAAACTGTCCCTATTTGTGGGTGATATGACACTATACATAGAAAATCCTAAAGACTCCACAAGAAAACTACTGGAATAGAAAGATTCAGCAGAGTAGCAGGAAACAAGATAAATATACAAAAATCAGTAGATTCCTATACACCAATAGAGAGGACAATGAAAAGGAAGTCAGGAAAACAATATCATTTATAATAGCCCCTAAAAAAATAAAATACTTAGGAAAAAATCTAACCAAGAATGTAAAAGATCTATACAAAGTAAACTACAAAACACTACTGCAAGAAACCAAAACACACCTACATAAATGGAAAAATATACCATGGTCGTGGATAGGTAGACTCAACATTATGAAAATGTCAATTTTGCCCAAAGCAATCTACAAGTACAATGCAATCCTTATCCAAATATCAACAGCATTTTAAAAGAAATGGAAAAACTAATCATTCACTTTATAAGGAAAGGGAAAGAGGCCCTGGATAAATGAAGCACTGCCGAAGAAGAATAAAGTAGAAGGACTCTCTCTACCTGACCTCAGAACCTACTCTACAGCTGTGGTAGTCAAAACAGCCTGGTACTGGTACAGTGACAGACAGATTGACCAATGGAACAGAATTGAGAACCCAGATGTAAATCCATTCACCTAAGTTCACCTGATTTTGACAAAGGCCCAAATTCCATCAAACAGGCAAAAGACAGTCTTTTTAACAAATGGTGCTGGCAAAACTGGATGTCCACCTGTAAAAAAATTAAACTGGAGCCATACCTCACACCATGCACAAAAACTAATTCAAAATAAAGCCAAAAATAAGAAAGATCATAGAAGACAAAATAGGATCAATTCTAGAGGCATGGCATTAACAGGCTAGAAACCATAACAAACAATACACAAACACCAGAAGATAAGCCAGATAACTGGGATCTTCTAAAAATTAAACACTTATGCTCATCAAAAGAATTGACCAAAACAGCAAAAAGAGAACCTACAGAATGGGGAAAAAAAGTTTGACACCGACAAATCAGACTAAGGTCTAATCTCTAAAATCTACAGGAAAATACAATACCTCTATAACAAAAAGTCAAATAATCCAATTAAAAAATGGACAAAGGATATGAACAGACACTTAACCAAAGAAGACATTCAAGCAGCTAACAGGTACATGAGGAAATGCTTGTGATCACTAGCCATTAGAGAATTGCAAATCAAAATCACAATGAGATACCATTTAACCCCGACACTACGGCACGAATCAAAAATATGAAGACTCAGCAAATACAAAATCAATGACAATCAAAAAGATGAAAATAAAATACATAAAGAAAAACTACTCAGCATAGGAAATTAAGTGGAACAAAGAAACTGTGAACAGCACACACAGAAAAGACAACAAAATGACAACATTAAACTCATACCTATCAATAATTACGCTGAATGTAAATAGACTAAATGCACCGATAAAGGGACAGAAAGTGGCAGATTGGATTAAAAAAACACGATCCGTCTATATGCTGCCTCCAAGAGACACACCTTAGACTTAAAGATACAAACAAACTAAAACTGAAAGGATGGAAAAAATATATCAAGCAAACAACATTCAAAATAAGAGCAGGAGTGGCAATATTAATCCCTGACAAAGTAAACTTTAAAGTAAAATTCACCACTAATGATAAGGAAGGACACTATATAATGATTAAAGGGTCAATACACCAGGAGGACGTAACTATAATAAATATTTACGCACCCAACAACAGGGCTCCAAAATACATAAAACAAACTCTAACAACACTGAAAAGAGAGACAGCTCCACAATAGTAGTAGGAGACTTCAACACACCACTTTCGGTGAAGGACAGAACATCCAGAAAGAAGCTCAACAAAGACATGGAAGAGCTAAATGCTACAATCAACCAACTTGATCTCATAGACATATACCATACACTCTACCCAACAGGAGCCAAGTATACTTTCTTTTTCAACACACGTGGAATGTTTTCCAGAATAGACCACATATTAGGCCATAAAGTAAGCCTTAACAAAATCCAAAGCATTGAAATATTACAAAGCATCCTTTCTGACCATAAAGCCATAAAAGTAGAAATCAATCACAGAAAAAGCAAAGAAAAAGTCAAACACATGGAAACTAAACAAAACCATGCTCAAAAACTACTGGGTTATAAAAGAAATTAAGGATGGAATAAAGAAATTCATAGAATCAAATGAGAATGAAAATACATCCTAGAAGAACCTTTGGGACACAGCAAAAGCAGTGCTCAGAGGTCAGTTTATAGCAATAAATGCACACATCCAAAAAGAAGAAAGGGCCAAAATCAAAATGTTAACCCTACAACTGGAACAAGTAGAAACAGAGCAGCAAAAGAAACCCTCGGGTGCCAGAAGAAAGGAAATAATAAGAATTAGAGCGGAATTAAATGAAATAGAGAATAGAAAAACAATTGAAAGAGTTAACAAGAACAAACACTTGTTCTTTGAAAAGATCAACAAATTGATAAACCATTGGCCAAACTGACAAAAGAAAAACAGGAGAAGAAGCAGATAACCCATATAAGAAATGAGATGGGTGATATCACAGCACACCCAACTGAAATGAAAAGAATCATAGCAGAATACTATGAAAGATTGTACTCTAATAAACTTGAAAACCTAGAGGAAATGGAGAAATTTCTAGAAACTGACTACCTACCTAAACTAACACAAACAGACGTAGAACAACTCAATAAACTTATAACAAAAGAAGAGATTAAAAAGGTAATTAAAAAACTCCCAACAAAAAAAAAGCCCTGGCCTGAACGGGTTCACTGGAGAATTCTATCAAACGTTCAGAGAAGAGTTAACACCACTACTTCTAAAGGTATTTCAGAACATAGAAAAGGATGAAATACTTCCAAACTCATTCTATAAAGCCATCATAACCCTGATACCAAAACCAGGTAAAGACACCACAAAAAAAGAAAATTACAGACCAATATCCCTTATGAACATTGACACAAAAATCCTCAACAAAATTCTAGCCAATAGAAATCAGCAACATATCAAAAAAAATAATTCAGCACGATCAAGAGGGATTTACACCAGGTATGCAGGGATGGTTCAACATTAGAAAAACAACCAATGCATTCCATCACATTAATAAAAGACAAGAACCATATGATCTTATCAATCGATGCAGAAAAGGCATTAGACAAAGTCCAACACCCATTCATGATAAAAACTCTCAACAAAATAGGAATATAAGGGAAATTCCTCAACATAATTAAGGGCATTTATACAAAGCCAACAGCCAACATCATTCTAAATGGAGAGACTTTGAAAGCATTCCCCTTGAGAACGGGAACCAGACAAGGATGCCTTTTATCACCACTCTTACTTAACATTGTGCTGGAGGCCCTAGCCAGAGTGATTAGGCTAGAAAAAGAAAGAAAGAGCGGCCAAATTGGTAGGGAAGAAGTCAAAGTATCTCTACTTCCAGGTGATATGCTCTTATACGCAAAAAACCCCAAAGAATCCAGAAGAAAACTACTGGAACTAATAGATTTCAGTAAAGTATCAGGATACAAGAAAAACATACAAAAATCAGTTGGATTCCTTTACAGAAATAAAGAGAACTTCGAGGAGGAAATAACCAAATCAATACCATTTACAATAGTCCTCAAGAAGATAAAATACTTAGGAATGAATCTAACCAGAGACATAAAAGACCTATGCAATGAAAACTATAAGACATTACTGCAAGAAACCAAAAGAGACCTGCATAAGTGGAAAAACATACCTTGCTTATGGATAGGAAGACTCAACATTGTGAAAATGTCAGTTCTACCCAAAGCAATCTACAGATACAATGCAATCTCGATTCAAATTCCAACGGCATTTTTTAATGAGATGGAGAAACAAATCACCAACTTCAGATGGAAAGCGAAGAGGCCCCGTATAAGTAAAGCATGATTCAAGAAGAAGAACAAGGTGGGAGGCCTCACACTACCTGATTTTAGAACCTATTATATCTCCACGGAAGTCAAAACAGCCTGGTATTGGTACAACAACAGATACATAGACCAATGGAACAGAATTGAGAACCCAGACATAAATTCATCCACCTACGAGCAGCTGATATTTGACAAAGGCCCAAAGTCTGTTAACTCGGTGTTGGTATAACTGGATATCCATCTGCAAAAAACTGAAACAAGACCCATACCTCACACCATGCACAAAAACTAACTCAAAATGAATCAAAGAGTTAAATATAAAATTGAAAAAGATAAAGATCACTGAAGAAAAAATAGGGACAATGCTAGGAGCCCTAACACGTGGTATAAAAAGAATATAAAATATTAATAACAATGCACAAACACCGGAAAAGAATCTAGATAACTGGGAGCTCCTAAAAATCAAAACTTAAGCTTATCAAAAGACTTCACCAAAAGAGTAAAAAGACAACCTACAGACTGGGAAAAAATTTTTGGCTATGACAAATCCAATTAGGCTATAATTGCTAAAATCTGCCAGATACTGCAAAACCTCAACAACAGAAAGACAAATAACTCAGTTAAAAAATGGGCAAAGGATATGAACAGGCACTTCATCAAAGATGACATTCAGGTGACTAACAGACATATGAAGAAATGCTCATGATCATTAGCCATTAGAGAAATGCAAATTAAAACTACAATGAGATACCATCTCACTCCAAAATGTCTAGCATTAATCCAAGAATCACAAAATAAAAAAAGTTGGAGAGGTTGTAGAGAGACTGGAACACTTATACACTGTTGGTGGGAATGTAAAATGGTACAACCACTTTGGAAATCAATTTGACACTTACTTAAAAGCTAGAAATAGAAGCATCTTATGACCCAGCGATTCCTCTACTTGGAATTTATCCTAGAGAAATAAGAGTTGTCACACGAGTAGATATATGCACACCCATGTTCATTGCAACACTGTTCACTATGGCAAAAAGATGGAAACAACGTAGGTGCCCATCAACGGATGAAAAGATAAAAAAATTATGGTATATTCATACAATGGGATACTATGCATTGATAAAGATCAACGATGAATCCGTGAAACATCTTATAACATGGAGGAATCTGGAGGGCATTATGCTGAGTGAATTTAGTCAGTTACAGAAGGACAAATATTGTATAAGACCAATATGATAAGAAATCAAGAAAAGGTTTAAACATAGAAGAAAACATTCTTTGATGGCTACGGGGTTGGGGAGGGAGGGGGAGGATTAGTCCCTAACTAGATAGTAGCCAAGAATTTTCTTAGGTGAAGGGAAGGACAACACACACTACAGGGGAAGTCAGCACAACTGGACTAACCCAAAGCTAAGAAGTGTCCTGAATACAACCAAACACCTGGAAGGACAGAGTAGCAGGGTTGGAGGTCTGGGGACCATGCTTTCAGGGGACATCTAGGTCAACTGGCATAATAAAGTTTATTAAGAAATTGTTCTACATCCTACTTTGGTGAGTGGTGTCTGGGGTCTTAAAAGCTAGCGAGCAGCCATCTAAGATGCATCAACTGGTCCCAACCCACCTGGAGTAAAAGAGGGAGAAGAATACCAAAAACAAGGAAAGTATTAGCCCAAGATAAAAAAAACTAAGTCAAACAGAGTCACACGTCAATCCTGAAACCCTAACCATCAAATGAAGAGATAAAGAACTCAGCCAAGCACCAAATGGAATAAGAAACTGACTGAGAACAGAGAGCGAGGGGAGATACATACAGAGGTCCCGTATCAGTTACCTCAGCAAGGATCTGCTATCTTGGACTCCTACTGGAGATCAGCGAACAGGAGGTATGAGAAAGCAGCTTCAAGGAACTTCCAGCAGGAGACAGAACAACCGGTAAGCCACAATATATGCTTTCCCATCCTCCACCCTTCTTCATCCCCATTTAGCCTCCTCTGCTTCTTGTAGCCACAGTCTATTGGCCGGGAAGCATGAGCTTCCCCCCATTGCTGCTTGGATTCCACCCGCCCGCACTGGCCAGCTCCCTGAGTGCCATTTGTTGGATGCT
The DNA here is from genome assembly GCF_000243295.1 of Trichechus manatus latirostris. Classification (NCBI taxonomy): domain Eukaryota; kingdom Metazoa; phylum Chordata; class Mammalia; order Sirenia; family Trichechidae; genus Trichechus; species Trichechus manatus. The sequence goes on from NW_004444093.1 coordinate 1,358,200, forward strand.
GGTGTTGCTTTTGTCCACTTCTTTAGATTTCTTCCTTACCTCTCACCACCTCCCCCTCCTTTCTTTCAAATACCTGGCTCCCTGTGCCATCTTTGCTTCTTCCTGAAAAGCTGTGAAACACTGCTCGACTGTGAAACTGCTTCCCGACCCATGCCGCCACGCTGGTGGGACCCCTGGGTCTTCTTTGTTTGTTTGCTTGCTCTGACTTGTTCTGTTTTGATTTGTTTGTTTTCTTTTTCTTTTCTCGGCTTGGGAGCCCCTTCTTGCAGGGCAGTACCATGTGGCTTGGAAGCCTGTCCTTACTCTGCACAGACACACAGGGACATCCCTGGGGGCATTTCTTTTTTCTTGTTTTTTTTTTTTTTTCCATTTCTTTGTTTAGTTTTCTTCTCTCATTCCCTTTTTGTCTTTCTTCATTTCAAGTTTCTCGATTTATTCATTTTTTCTTCTACCCTTTTTCTTGTTTTACATTTTTCTTTTTCCCCATTTCTCAGTTTCTCATGTCTCCACTCCAACAGCAAGCTCCCTTAACACTCTTTTTTGTTTGTGTGTAGGTATTTGGATCCTGTTCCTCTCTCCTCTCATCTTTCCCATACCCATCTTAGCTCCACACATCACAATCTACCCCCTCCTTCCTGCCTAACTGCACTGTGTGCTGAACGTCACACTCCCAAGCAACACAGGCACAGCCTACTGGAACCTGCACTGCACTAATTCTCAGTCCGCACTTTCAGCCCTGGTACGTGCCACAGAAAACCTATCCCAGCAACTCCCCTTCAGCTGGACCTGCCCTGCTGTACCACACCTGAGTGACTTACCCTGCCCATTGGAGAAGGAAGTGAAAAGTATCATGCCCACAGATGACAAATCAACAAAGAACACAAAGCCCGCCTGCTCAGACATAACCAAATAAAACAAAAAAGCAGGACGAAACAAACAAATCTACAATCAATAAAATAGGAACATAACCACTGAATGCCTCGAAGACAGCTGACAATATCAAAATATTTACAAAAACAAGACAGGATGGTTCCACTGGGCATTGAAAATAAAACACCAGATGACCTTCCAGTAGAAGAAAATGCACTAGACCTAACTGATAGGGAATTCAAATCTGTAATATTCAGAATTATCCAAGAGTTGAAGAAAAAAACAGACAAAAACAAGGAAAAATAGACAAATTCATGGAAAATACAGACAAAAAAATGGAAGAATTCAAGAAAATAATGCAGGAACAAAATGCTAAAACAGATTCACTACTAGAAATCATACAAAAACAACAATTAGAAATCCGAAAGATAAACAACAAGATTTCAGAAATGAACAGTGTCATAGAAGGGCTGAGGAGCAGGTCTGAAACGATGGAAGATAGGATCAGCGAAATTGAAGACAAGCACTTGGATACAACCCTGTTTGAGGAAAAATCAGAAAAAAGAACAAAGAAAAATGAAGACACCATGAGAATTATGTGGGATACAATCAAAAGCAAAAATGTGCAAGTGATCAGAGTTCCAGAACAGGGAGAGAAAACAGAAAACACAGAGAGGATCACTGAAGAATTGCTGACAGAAAACGTCCCCAATATCATGAAAGATGAAAATCTGTCCATCCAAGAAGCTCAACGAACCCCATGTAGGATAGACCCCAAAAGAAAATCACCAAGGCATATCATAATCACACTTCCTAAAACCAAAGACAATGAATCCTGAGACCACCTCGAGAAAAAAGTCACATACAGAGGAGAAACAGTAAGACTAAGCTCAGATTATTCAGCAGAAACCATTCAGGAAAGAAGGTAATGGGATGATATATATAAAACCTTGAAAGAAAAAAATGGCCAGCCAAGAATAATATATCCTGCAAAACTCTCGTTCAAATATTATGATGAAATTAGGTCATTTCCAGATAAACAGAAATTAAGGGAATATGTAAAAACCAAATCAAACATACAAGAATTATTAAAGGGAGTGATTTTGTTAGAGAACCAACATCAGACAACAGCCTGAATCCAGGATGCAAGACAGCATCAGCCAGACACCAACCTAGGAAATGAACTCTTAAGGACTATAAAAAACCAAAATAATTACAACAGGGAACCAGAGAAGTTAATCTGTAAATGACAACAACATAAGAACAATAAAAGAGGGAATAAACGGTGTAGGTATAGAACCTTCTAATGGAATGGAAGTCAAGTGATACCAAGTAATAATAGACTGGTACAAATCCAGGAAGATAAGGGTAGATTTCAAAGTAACCACAAAGAAAGTTAACAAACCTACTCTTCAAAATAAAGAAGAAAAACCTAAATTCTCAGTGAAAACAAAAGAAATGAAAAAAAAAATCCACAAACAAAAGGAACTCAGCACAGGAGAGTAAGAGGAACAAAGAAAACTTCAGCACCACAAAAAAAAAAAAGCACTATAAAATGCAATCCTACTCCTAGGAATATATCCTAGAGAAATAAGAGCGGTCACACTAATAGACATATGCACACCCATATTCTCTGAAGCACTGTTCACAATAGCAAAAAGATGGAAACAACCTAGATGCCAATCAACAGATGAATGGATAAACAAATTATGGTACACACACACTATGGTGTATTATACAAAGATAAAGAACAATGATGAATCTGTGAAGCATTTCATAACATGGATGAAACTGGAGGACAATATGCTGAGTGAAACAAGTCAATCACAAAAGGACAAGTATTGTATGAGACCTCTACTGTATAACTCATGTAAAAGTTTACACACAAAAAGAAACAATCTTTGCTGGTTACAAGGGATGGGAGGGGTTGGAGGGAACTAAATAGATAAGTGGTAACTTTGGTGAAGGGTAAGACAGTACACATTACTGGGGAAGCCAGCACAACTTGTACAAGGAAAGGTCATGGAAGCTCCATAGACACTTCCAAACTCCCTGAGGGACTGAATTGCTAGGCAGAGAGCTGTGGGGACCCTGGTCTCAGGGAAAATCTAGCTCAATTGGCATAATACAATTTATAAAGACAATGTTCTACATTCTACCTTGAAGAGTAGCATCCGGGGTCTTAAAAGCCTGTGAGCAGCCATGTAAGATACTTCACCGGTCTTACCCCTTCGGGAGCAAGGGATTACAAAGAGAACAAAATACAAGGAAAAGATTAGTCCAAAGGACTAATGGACCACTGCTACCACGGCCTCCACCAGACTGAGTCCAGTACAGATAGATGGTGCCCAGTTACCACCACTGACTGCTCTGACTGGGATCACTATAAAGGGTCCGTGACAGAACTGGAAAAGGATATAGAACAAAATTCTAACTCACAAAAAAAAAAGACCAGATTTACTGGCCTGACAGAGACTGGAGAAACACTGAGAGTATGGCCCCCGGACACCCTTTTAGCTCAGTGGTGAAGCCCCTCACGAGATTCACCATTCCGCCAGGGATTGGACAGCCTCATAAAACAAAACAGGACTAATGAGGCACAGCAGTCTAGGGACAAGGACTAAAAGGCAGGAGGGGACAGGAAAGCTGGTGATAGGGAACCCAAAGTTGACAAAGGAAAGTGTTGACATGTCATGGGGTTGTTAACCATTGTCATAGGGTGATATGTGTACTAAGTGTTTAATGAGAAACTATTCTGCAAACCTTCATCTAAGGTACAAAAAAAAAAAGAATTATCTATGTGAGATCAAATTGACAACAGCAACTCAAAAGCTTTGATGGGAAGCCTAAGGGGCAGTGAGTTGAAGATAATGGTGATGGAATAATTTGGAAAAGGATAGTGAGAATAGCAGCACAGCTGGAAGAATGTAATCGATGTCACTGAATTGTACATGTAGAAACTTTCATAATGGTATAACTTTGGCTATGTATATTTTCACCAAAATAGGTCCTCAAGGTTGAGAAGGGAGAGTGTTGACACTTCGTGGGGTTCTTAACCAATGTCATAAAACAGTATGCGAACTGACTGTTTAATGAGAAAGTATTTGTTCTGTAAACCTTCATCTAAAGTACAATAAAAAATTTTTTTAAAAAAATACCAGACTTAATGGTCTGACTGAGACTGAAGGAACCCCAGAAAGCATGGCCCTCAGACTCTCTGTCAAACCAGAACTAAAATAATTCCTGAGGCTAACTCTTCAGACGAAGATTAGACTGGGCTGGGGGACATAAAATGATACTTTTGAAGAGTATGCTTCTTAGCTTAAATAGATACATGAGACTAAAAGGGCAGCTCCTGTCTGGACATGAGACGAGAAGGCAGAGCAGGGTCAAATGTCACGAACCTGCCGCTTCATAGCTGAAACAGTTGAAGTTAGACTTCAGGTATATACCCTGTTGTACTGTGCTAATAAGGGCCTACACTGTTGAAATGGGCCGACACAAGTCTATGCAGGGGGAAAGACACTCAAAGTCCATGAACCCCTTATGCCTGTGCCTAGGCAAAAGAGTTGCGCCTACCCTGAGTTCCTGGCTTAGGGGAGCTGGGAGATTATTTTTTCCCCAGGTTAATTTGTTCCCTCTCCAAGGCCATAAGAATGGCTCAGGGTGCATGACGGGTCCTAGTTCCAGCCCAGGGGACTCAGCAATCGCTAAAGGCATCCTAGACCCAGTACAGAGCAGGGAGCGAGGAGGTAAATGGCAAAGAGGTTTTCCCCAAAGGGGGTTGTTTTTGATCCGTGCGGTAGGCCAGACGCAGGTGCTTATCTTTTGCTAATCAAGGCTGCTTCTCACTGGTTCTGGATGACTGAGAATACTTTCTGCCGCTGGGTCTCTCCCGGTGTGGAAAAGGTCTCCCGAGCGCCGCTGCTTGCCTCAGCATGCACCACGAACTGATTTGGCCTGACGGGCTCCAGCTACCGCCGGGTCAGGTCTGGCAACTCCTCGCTGCTTCTGAACCGTCTCTCTCTCCCTCTGCCACTCAGTCCAATTGCTCATACATAATTGATCCACTTGTTTTTTGAGGTCCTTGTTGTAAAAGGGACCACCTGAAGCATCTGACTACTCTGCCTTCTTGTCCCCACCTCCTGGATACTTTCTATTCTATGACTTCAAGTCACTATTTTTGTTTCTTCTCCAATGTATAATCTGCTATTAAACCTATCTAATTTTGTTTTAATCTTTTGTAATTCCATATTATATCTTCTATTTCTTTGCTGAGACATTGTATCTCTCCTTTTATTTCAAGAGAACTTGTCCTTATCTTAGATAGTTTTAAAAATCTGTCTTAAAGTTTTTGTCAGATAATCCCAACACATCTGTCATATCACGGTTAGATTCTGTTAAGCATCTTTCCCATGCTAGTTGAGATTGTGGTAATTTTTCATATGTCATGTGATTTTGGATTGAATCTTGGAAATATCAGATATTATACTACAAAACTCTGGGTTTTGTTTGAGTCTGATGCTGAGATTTTTGTATTAGCACATGATCAATCCAGTTAAGTTCAGTCTGGAATTTCTGACTAGCGTTCTGTGGGTCGTTGTTTTAATGTCAGTTCATTTTACAACACTTTTGCAGTGCTGTTTGGATCTGTCTTGAATTTTTGCCACCTAGTGCCCTTCTGAGGTCTGAACAGTGGTTCATTCCTTAATTCTAGTCTCAAAGTGTTTCTTATTCTGTTTAGATCCATGCATGGAAATCAGAAGGGAGCTCAGGTGTTGATGAACTATTTACAAGATTTCTTTCCCAAGCTTATCCATCTCTATAATCTCCCCAGAACTTTCTGGTTTCCTGGACCTCCCTTTTCTGGTCCTCTGGCCTGAAAACTGGGATTTTTTTTTAAATCCTGTGCCTAATGTGTATTCTTGTGATTGTCTCATGTGCAGGAAGAAATAACAAGAGGACAGAGAGGAATAAAATCAATGAGGTTTCATGTCACCCCCTTGGGAGATCAGCCCCTCTCTAAAGTTCCTCTCTCTAGGGTGTTCTATTCTTTCAGATCTCCACTGAGATGAGTCCCCTGCGAGTGATTTGGCATTCTTCTTCCTGATCTGTAGGGGGGGAAAACTCTACAGAGGGTTCAGCACTAAGCAGTGGGTGCTGCAGGGACATGGAGACTGGGGATGTGAGTAAGGTTGCAACCTGAGCCAAGACTGGCCATTTACTCTGGCTTTTTGGAGTTAATGCACATAGAAAAAGCAAGTGCTTCCATGTGCATGGGCACCTCACTTCTAATGAATGTGGTCTCTAAGGGTTCTTCTTGGCAGAGGGCTGCAGGGTGTGCCCAGGGTTGGAAGGTCAGGGAGACACAGTCATTTCACAGAAAAGAGGTCACTGCAGGGCTGGCTAGCACCAGATGTGAGAACAGCTTGGGCTTCTTTTGGTGAATCAAATAGATTAATGGGCACCAATATCAGTAATATAGTTTCCTCTTTAGATTCTTTCCACCTAGACATGCAGCCACAAACAACTTATCTTGTAGTTTTGAATCAATGTGTAGCAAAGCAACAAATGAGATGATTAAAAAAGAGCAATGTGTCCATTTGGTGAGGACACCGGTGATGTTAAGCTTAACAGAGGCTCATGGTCAGTGTCTGGATAACCTTCCAAGGCAGTTTGCTGAAGCCCCTTCTTAAGACAACAGGAGAGGTCATGGGGGGATGATAAGGGCCTCCAGACTTGGACATCTGTCCTTGTTGTGTTGTGAGCCAGGAAATAGGTGTTTAGCAGAAATACTGTGAAAGGATTAGGTGCCCCAAATTTTCTAGCTCAGCATGTTGTCACAAGAGTGCATCCAAGAACACATCTCTGGGAGAAAAAACAAAAACAAAAAACTCTTACCATCGAGTCATTTCCAATTCATAGGGATCCTATAGGACAGAGTAAAACTGCCCCATAGAGTTTCCAAGGAGCACCTGGTAGATTCGAACTGCCTACTTTTTGGTTAGCAGCCAAAGCTCTTAACCACTATGCCACCAGTGTTTCCATCTCTGGGAGGAGGAGAGAAAATATGATCATTGTTGACTGATCAGGACATTAAGGCTTGGCTTCACCATGATCAGAACAAACCTAGTACAGATATGAAAGTGCAGGTAAGAATCCAGGGCAGACACACAGAGCAGTACTTCCTTGGGCTTACAAGAAGTCGTCATTGCTGCCAGCACCTTGGCAAGATCAGCTTCCTCTGATACCCATCTCTTGAAGGACCTGGATGGGGACGGTCACTGGAAAGAGGTGGCCCAAACCCGAGGATCTATAATATACCTTGGTATGTTTTTCTTCATGTTCCTTGTGCTTGGGGTTTGTTGAGTTTTTGAATCTGTTCATTCCTCTGTCTCCTCTTTTTCAGGAACTCCAATTTCATGTATACTGTGCCACTTAAAGTTATCCCACTATTCAATTATACTTTTTCATTTTCTTAATTCTTTTTTTATGCATTTTATATTAGACAATTTCTGTTGCTATTTCTGTTACCTTCAAGTCACTGATTTTTTTAGTCCAATGTATAATCTGTTAATAATTCTATCTATTGTAGTTTTCATTTCTAGTAGTTCCAGTTCATACTTCATAATATATTCTATTTCTTTGTTGAGACTATCTCTGTATTCATGTCAAGAGGGTTTGCCCTTACCTATGATAGTTGTTAAATTCTTTGTCAGATAATTCCAATACATCTGTCATCTCAGGATTAGATTCTGTTAAATGTCAGTTTGGGCTATCCCTGGTTCATCATAACCTTTGTAATATTGGAGTCTATCCTGGACATATCCAATATTATTTAGGAAAGTCTGGGTATTGTTTCTATATTAACACCGATATATTTGTATTAGCACATAATTGACCCTGTTGAGTTCAGGCTGCAAGCTCCAATCAGCCTTCTGTGAGTTGTGGTTTCAGTGTTAGTCCAATTTACAAACCTTTGCAGTGCTATTTGAATCTGTCTTAAGTGTGCATCACCCAGTGGCCGTTTTGGGACCTGATCAGTGGTCTAGCTCTAGAATCTCTTCTCAAAGTCTTCCTTATGCTTCTTAGAATCAGATTAATGCATGCACAGTTCAGAACAGATAAACAATTTACAGGGTTTTTTTCCAAGCTTATCCATTTCCGTTAACTCTCCAGTACTTCCCTATTCCTGGGCCTCCCATTTTTTTGCCTCGACCAGAAAACTGGACTTCTGTTACCCTGTACAGCATGCACTTCTTGTAACTGTACTATGTCCTGGACTAAGTAGCAAGGGGACAGAGAGGAACAAAAGCAACCAGGTTTCATGCCACTCTCTTGGGAAATCAGCCCCTCCAAACAGAGAGAAAGTTCCCCTCTCTGAATTTTCAGTGCTTGCAGGCCCCACTGAAATGAGTCCCCTGAAGGTGGTTTGTCATTCTTCCTCCTGATCTGTGGGTGGGAAGACCCTACAAAGGGTTCAGAACCAGACATTGGGGGCTTACAGGTTACAGAGGCTGGGAACAAGGACAAGGCTGCTGCTGAGCCAAGATGTGCCATTTCCTCTGGCTTTTTTAGAGTTATCAATGGAGAAAAATCAGGTGTTTTCACGTAGGTGGGCAGTCTTACTTCCAAACGGTTGTTGTCTCCTAAGTGTTCTTCTTGGTGGAGGGCACTGCGGGGTGTGTTCCAGGTTTGGGGGTCAAGGGGACACAAACATTCCACTGGGAAAAAAATCACTGCTAGTTTGGTGAGTAGCATCTGTGGTCTTAAAAGCTTGCCAGCAGCCATCTAAGATACAACTATTGGTCTCTACTCAACTGAAGCAAAAGAAAAAGAAGGAAACCAAAGACTCAAAGAAGAAACTAGTCTACAGAACCAATAGTCTTCATGAACAATGATATCATCTACCTCCAGACTAGAAGAACTAGATGGTGCCCACCTACCACTACCAACTGTTCCAACCAGGGACTCAGTAGATGGTGCTGGATAGAATGGGAGAAAAACGTAAAACAAAACTCAAATTCCTAAAAAAAGGCCAGACTTACTGGACCGGTAGAGACTAGAGGAACCCCTGAGACTATCACTCAGAGATTCTCTTTAAACTTGGAACTCAAACAACTCCCAGAGATCACCTTTCAGCCAAATAAAAGATTGACCCATAAAATAAATAATATCACCCGTGAGTACTGTGCTTCTCAAAATAATCAGCTAGATTAAACCAAATGGTTAACATTTACCCTAGACCAAAGATGAGAAGGCAAGGGGAGATGCAGAAGCTAGATTAAAAGAAACAGAACAACCAAAATGGAAATAACGAGAATGCTAATATATTGTGAAGAATGTAACCAATGCCACTGAACAATATGTATAGAAAGTGTTAAGTGAGAACCTAATTTCCTGTGTAAACTTTCACCCAAAACACAATGAAATATTTTTAAAAAGAAGAAGAAGAAAAGAGGTAACTGCTGAGCTGAAAACCCATGGAGCATATTTCTACTCATAGAGTCTTTATGAGTTGGTATTAACTCGAAGGCAACATGTTTTTTAATCGATAATATAATTCCCTCAGATACACTTTGCTGTCCAGGAATGCAAGGCGCCCCCAGTAACGGTAAGGAAGTGAGGCAGGGAGAAGCAGATGCAGGAAGCAGATATGCCTGGAGGCCCCTCCTTCATCAGAGAGCAGGGGAAGGGGATAATAGTGGTCTGAGAGCCAGGCCCAGATGGGGATGACAGGACACGGTGCTCTTGGGGAATCTCCACTATGGCCTGGGCTCCGCTCCTCATCACCCTCCTCACTCACAGCACAGGTGAGAGATCCAAGGGAAGAGACCATCAGGGACACTTGGGCAGACCCTTCATCCCTCCTTTTCAGGCTCACCTGGGGCCAGTACTGGACTTACCAGAGTGTGTTTTTCCTTCTTTTCAGGGTCCTAGGCCCAGTCGGCCCTGAGTCAGTCTCCCTCAGTGTCCAAGTCTCTGGGACAGACGGTCACTATCTCCTGTGCTGGAAGCAGCAGTGACATTAGGAAATATAACTATGTCTCCTGGTACCAACAGCACCCTGGCACAGCTCCCAAACTCCGAATTTATAGTGTCAGTAATCGGCTCTCAGGGATCCCTGACCGATTCTCTGGCTCCAAGTCTGGCAGTACAGCCTCCCTGATCATCTCCGGGCTCCAGGCTGTGGACGAGGCTAACTATTACTGTATGTCATATGCCAGCAGTAACACTTACCACAGTGGTTCAAGCCCACGAGGAAGTGAGACAAAAACCTCCCCGAGCTCACAGACTCCCTCCTTCTCTAAAGATGCTTCCTTAACCCTGTGCAGAGGGGCCTTCCAGGAACACAGGTTTAAATTCCAGTTCTCTCTCAGATCTTTTACTCCTTCAAAACAAAATAAAAACAAATAGAAAAAAGTTGTCAATGAGTCGATTCCAACTCATGATGACTCCATGTGTGTCAGAGTAGAAATGTGCCCATAGGGTTTTCAATGGCTGATTTTATCAGAAATAGATAACCAGGTTTTTCTTCTGAGGCACCTCTGGGTGGACTCAAATCTCCAACCTTTCAGTTAGTAGCCAAATGCCTTAACCATTTGCATTACCTAGAGACTCCAAAAAATAAGCAAACAAAAAACACCCTCTCAGATGACTTGTCTGGGGTAAATGGCATCTTCCTCTTTGCCTGTGTGATATGGCCCTGGAATGAGACTCTTTCCAACTCTTCAACATCAGGAACAGAGAGACTAGGAAACACCTGCTCACTGCAGTTCCCAGTTCTCAGTAAAATCTTCCCTTTAATGCCCCATCTGCCCACACCTGTGCAGACCAGCCTGGACACCACTGAAAAAATGACACTATCTCAGTCAATACTGTGTCCACCCTGGTCTACTCAGACGGACCTCTTTGGTGGGTTCTCCTTCTGCATATCTGATGGTGAAACAATAGCAACTAAGAAACTATCTGAAGACGTTGCTGCAGGAAAGGGGAAGATGATGCTTTGCTTTTTAGCGTTCCTCATCTTTGGCCCAATATCCAAGAGAGCTGAGCTGGGAGAGTTGAGTGATAGACTCTGTGATACATCACAATTGCCTTCCCCTTCCATCACTAAGTCCCTGTCCTGGGAACAGCCCTGCAGTTTTCCTGTCTTCCTGTGAGGATGGGCACTTTCCTACAAGGGGAGTCGTTGGGTGGTGCAAATGGTTAATGCATTCAGTTGCTAAACAGAAAGTTGGAGGTTCAAGTCCACCCAGAAGTGCCTCAGAAGAAAGGCCTGATGATTTACTTTCAGCCTCTGAAAACCCTATGGAACACAGTTCTACTCTGAACACATGGAGTCTCAATGAATCGGAGTTGACTCTACAGCAACTGATGGTGGTGTTGGTTCCACAAAAATTTGGTGGTTCTGATGCTTTTCCCTAGGCATTATTAACCTTAACTAATTTCTCTAGTGAACCAATACAGTTTCTAACTGGAATTCTGTTTAATCTAATATTCGTAAGAGTGAGTTAAAAAATACAAGCAGTGGTGGGCTAGGGTCAATTACTAAATTTACTAGAATTTTGTGAGCCAGGTATTAAACACAGCCGTTATTAAAAATTAAATTACATCACCTCCAATTAATTAAAATATATTTACAAGAAAGTGCATTAGTTATCTGATACATACATACATACATACATAGAAACATAGATACATAGATAGATAGCTGCCCTCAAGCCTCTCTGACTCATGGTGACTTTATGTGCAACAAAATGAAACATTGCCCAGTCCTGCATCGTCCTCACAGTCACCAGCGTGTTCGAGTCCATTGTTGTGACTATTGTGCAGATCCATCTTACCAAGGGTTTCCCATGCCCTCATTGGCCCTCCACTTCACCAAAACGACATCATCCTCCAGTGATTGTTCCCCCGATAACGTGTCCAAAGCAAGGGAGTTATACAGTGCTCTATGGTGATCCATAGGCTTTCATTGGCTAATTGTTGAAAGTAGATCAGCAGGCCTTTCTTCCTAATCTATTTTAGTCTGGAAGCTCTGCTTAAACCTGTCCACCGGGGTACCCTTGCTGGTATTTGAAATATTGGTGGCATAGCTTCCAGCATCGCAGCAACACACAAGCCACCACAACACGACAAACTGACATATGGGTAGTGGAGTTACCTATTACTACATAAAAATTACCCAGTGCTTAGCAGATTAAAGTAACAACATTTATCATCTTGTTTCTGTGCATCAGCAATTTGAGAACAGCTTACTTGGGTGGTTCTTGCTTATGGTTGCTCATGAAGTTGCTGTTGGCTGTACTTTATTCATTGAAGATTTAACTAGGGCTGGAGAATCCACTTCTAATATGGCTGATTCACATTCCTGAGAGACTCGTGAGTGCCCTCACAATTGTTTTGTTGGCCTCTTCCAGGGAGAATGATCCAAGAGAGAATGAGTAGCCAAGACAGAAGCTACAATGTTTCCTATAACCTAGTAACAGTACTGGTATGTCATCATTTCTGCCATATTCTATTTGATCACACTAAAGTCAACCTGGCAACAGTGTGGGATAAGACTATGTGAGTGTATGAACATAAGGAGACAGGGATCATTAGATACGGTCTTGAAAGTTGAAAGTTTATTACACACAAAGGTAATAAATACTCAAAACACATCATTTCCTAATTGTTTTTCTACATACTATTACCTAAGCTCTTGAGGACATTTACATCTATTTCATCTGTATGGTGGAAATACTATATAATGGTGCAGTTCTCTCACCTGTTATTGTAAATAAGTTTTATTGCAACACAACCACACTCATTCATTTTTGTGTTGTCTATGAATACATTCATACTAGAACAGTAAAGGTGAGTAGTTGCAATTGAGCCTATGGCCTCAAAGTGTAAATTATTTATTATCTTGGGCTTTTACAGGAAAAGTTGGAAGATCTCTCATCCAGTGGGATCTGGATACCAAGTTACAAAGATTTGATGCACACATGAGTATTTCCTTGGGAATAAACCAGAATGATTGGAGCAGAATGTTTAAATACACACCTACACATTTCTTGAGAGAATCTTCCCAAGAACTATTAAACCTTCATTTTATGTTTTTTAGGAAATCTCTGCTGCTATCCCTCCTGTTAAATATTAAATAAAAATTAAATGGCTATTTGTGCCAGGTGCAAAACTTTTCTGAGAAGAATAAATCAAAATAGCTAATTTTGTCAGGTACAAACCTTGAAAGAACAGGGAGTTTTCAAAATGTTCTAACCATAGGAACTTTCTCAGAAAAACTGCTTGATACTGAAGGATGTTTCTGATGCACCATATAGACTCCACAAATTCCCATCAGAAAAGTGTGCTTACAAAGCCAATGACAGAAAGGCCCCCTCTTTGCAAGACCCTCCTATCAATTCAAGACATACCTAAGATCCAATCATTGTAACCTCCCTACTGGAAATCCCCTCATTGTCTTTGAAGCCCTTCTGCTTGTACTGCTAAAATGAGCCCCTTACCACTTTCGGTGTGGTAGGCTCCTGTTGGAGAATAGATTTTCACTCAATAAACTCTGTGAACTCTGATTTGTTCATCACATTTTTCTTTCCACACTTCCATCAAGTAATTTCTAGATTATGAAAACTAAGTAATTTACATGTCTTTATCCCCTTTGATTTTATTTGTAAACTGCAAAAGGTCATTTTGTTTCTTGCTTGACAGTTGCATTTTTTCTTATTTTTGTTTCTTTCTATCATGTATTGGCAAGGTCATTCAGAAAAACTTGAAGCAAACATAGTGATGCTAGCAGCTACGGTGTCCCAAGGCCATGCCTAGTGCAGACAGCCAGACAGAACAGAGGACTAGTTCAGGGGGCAGCAAACTAAGGACCACAGAAACTAAATTACAGATATCGTTTATACGCATGAGTGTTTCCTAGGAAAGAAATCAGAATAACTGGAGTAGAATGTTGAAATATACACATTTGTTTCTGAGGTTTGTTTTTTGCAGGAAGAAGGTGGACCTTGAGATTCTTTCCCTAGGGAATCTCTCCTGAAGAACCAAGAAACAAAGTTCCCATTCACAGCCTCAAAATCCAGGTGAAAATCCAGTTCTATTTCCCATCCTAATGGTTTTTACCACTACCTGCCGCCATTTTGTTGTGGTTGTTAGTACCCTGATAGTTGGCTAAACACTTTTATAAAAATGACTGGTATGTGTTAAACCTAAAGAACTTGCTCAGCATTCAAATGAAAAGATAAGTGAAAACCCTCTATCACTTGAACATCATCTCCAAACAGCCCATTTCCTTCCCTCATCCTGCAAAGCCACCATTTAGCTCTTTCCATTTTTGGAATAGGCTCACTATTTTATGTGTTAGAACATTATGACATGCTGTGCTACAATGACAACAAAATATTTACTTAGAACTTTAGCACCTCATAGGATATCTCATCCCTCCATTTATTTCAGGGTGAATGATAGGCGCTTCCCATCCTTTGAAGTATGAGCCATCTTTGATTGTTTATGCAGAGTTCTTGGGTGAAGAATACTTTATCTCAGGAAGGCAGTGAGCTCAGAGTTCCAGTTCTTTGAATATGGTCAGAGATGACAGGTACAAAGTCCTGGAGTATGCAGACACAATTCCAGTTTGTTAAGACAACCCTGGAGCTGGTATCTTGGGGCAACCCTTGAGGAGCACCAGACATAATTAGTGACCGAGTCTGCTCTGGATGGAGCCAGAGGGAGAACAAGTGGAGATCAGAGACTCATAGAAAAGAAAAGACCTTGGGAGAGAGGACTGGAGCTAGGATATGAAGGAGGTGCACAGGGCAAGAGGCAGAGTTGAAGCTCTTGTTTTCTGGCACTCGCTTAGCCCTGTTTCTTGGTGGTAAGACTCCAGGGGAACCAGGGCGCACCAAGGGTCTGCATCCTGAGGCTGTTGGAGCCTCAAAGGATTGCGTTGCTCATCATGGGCTTGTGTGAGGTCCACAAAGCTGTGTCTTCCCAAGGGGGCACACTCAGTGGTCTATTGATACCCACCAAGTCTCATCTCTGTAGACAAGTGAAACTCTAGGCCTCTGGGGCGACTGAGGACTGTGGGAGAAAAAAGTGAAATACATGAGGCTACATCCTCTATGAAAAGACAGGGAGAGATGACAGAAGAGGGGAAGGGAAGCTCTTTGAACCATTCACTTTGTGGTCTAGGATCCTCTTCTCTGACTTCTCATCACTGCATTGTTGGCCAAGTCCCTAATTTCATTGTAAAGCCAGAATTGCATTTTTCCCAGAGAAATACGTTTAAAACAAAAGGGGCTCTTATGACATTCCTAGGTTTTTAGTTTCCAAGGATTAATGGATAGTAGTGAAGAAGGATGAATGAAGGAATCTAGTATATCCTCACAGGGTTGGGCATGGTGCCCCCTGCAGCTGTGCAACGAGGATCACAGAAGGGAGAGGCCCCCAGAACCTCAGCTTCCATTGCTGTCCAGAGACACAGTGGTCCCCAGTCAAGGCCCAGGTCATGTAGGGGTGGGGAGAAGAAGGTGCAGGAAGCAGATTTGCATGGAGACCCCTTTCCCTTATCCAAGAGCACGGGAGAGGATAAGAAAGGTCTGAGAAGCCAGGCCCAGAAGGAGGTGACAGGACACAGAGCTCTTGGGGGGCATCCACTATGGCCTGGGCTCCGCTCTTCCTCACCCTCGTCACTCACCACACAGGTGAGATCCAAGGGAAGGAACCTTTGGGAACGCCTGGGATGATCCTTTGTCCCTCCTGCTCAGGCTCACCTGGGGCCAGTACCGGACTCATCAGAGTGTGTTTTGCCTCTTTGCAGAGTCCTGGGCCCCGTCTGCCCTGACAGCTTCTTTCGATGTCCAAGACTCAGGGACAGATAGTCACCATCTCCAGCTCTGGAAGCAGCAGTGACATTGAGGGTTATAACGACATGTCCTGGTTCCAAAAACTCCCGCACAGTACCTCCAAACTCTTAATTTATGGGGCAAATCTCAGCCCTCAGAAATCCCTGATCACTTCTCTGGCTCCAAGTCCAGCAACACGATCTCCCTGACCATCTCGGGTCTCCAGCCTGAGGATGCGGCTGATTGTTACTGCTGCGTATACATGGGCAGTGGCAATTTCCACAGCGGTCTATGTTCATCGGGAAGTAAGACAAAAAGAGTCTCTGAGCTCATGGTCTTCCTCCTGCTCTGAATATGGGTTCCTCTACCCTGCAGAGAGGGGCCTTAAGGCAAGAATGCCTTGAAATTTCAGTTCTCTCACAGGATCTGTCCTCCTTAGACATGAAGTCCAAAAGTAAACACATCTCAGGTGAATTGTCTAAGACAATGACACCTTCCCCTTTGCCTATGGAACATGGCCCCAGGATGTGACTTGATCCAACTCTTCAACATCAGGAACAGAGAGACTAGGAGATGCTTCCTCAGAACAGTTCTCACAGTTCTTAGGAAAATTCTCCCTTTAATGCCTCCATTTCTCCACACTTGTGCAAAGCAGCCTGGACACAGCTCTCCAAAAATGTTGTTGTTTTAGTCAAATTCGTGTCCACCATGGTTGTGATCATTAAGGCTGTGTGTCAACTTGGCTGGGCCATTACTGTCAGTGGTTTGGCAGTTATGATGCAGTTTGGCTGTCATATAGTGGATGTGATCACCTCCATGATGAGATTTGGTAGAATGTGATCACCTCCATGATGGATTATGCTGTGAGTAGCCAATCAGTTGAAAGGGAGTTTCCTTGGGGGTGTGGCCTGCATCCAATATAGGTGGGCTTTCTGACAGGGCTCTGAGGCTTTTTCTCACACTGTATCCTGCAGCTGGCTTCTGTTTGAACTCCAGTTCTTGAGACTTAAGCTAGCAGTTTACCTGCTGTCTTGGCTGCCGACCTTGGGATTCATAGGTCTTCCCAGCCTGTGAGCAAGAGCCCTGTTGTCTGACTTGCCAATCCTGGGTTCCCCAGCCCCTGCAACTACGTGAATCAGGAGAAGCCTCCAGCTTGACCCACGGTCTTGGGACGTTTCAGCGTCTACAACCACATGAGCCATTTCCTTGATATAAATCTCTCTATATATATGTTTATATGCTTTACTGGTTTTGCTTCTCTAGAGAACCCAGCCTAAGACAATGATCTACTCAAGATGTCAATCCTTGGTGGGACTTTCTTATCCACGTCTGTTAGTGAAGCAATAGCAACTTCGTAAAGATCTCAAAATGTTGCTGATGGAATAAGAACAAAAGAGGAAGATGTTGCTTTGCTTTTTAGTGCCCCTTATATTTGATCCAATATCCAAGGGTGCTGAGCTGGGAGATTTGAGGGACAGGCTCTATGGTATGTCCCCTTCCATCACTGAGCCTCTGTACTGGAAACAGCCCTGTAGGGGGTCCTGTTTCTCCTTGACGATGGACAAACTCTTTCCAAATGGCTCTTCTGTCCCATAAGGGAGGAGAGATCACCCGGATGTGTCCCTGAGGATTCTCAAGGGTATCTGACTTCCATGGTGAGACACCCCAGTTTCTAGCTCGAGTTCCAGTTATAATGAGTCACTGAGTGTACATATGCACATACACATAAATGTCTGTGAGGAATTTATGAACCTGGGTTTACTCTCCAGAAAGACCTCATAGGGTGACAACTCTTCTTTGTTTGATGGGACATTCATGATTTTATCTCTAAGAGTCCCATGTTCCAGAAGCGCCCTCAGTCTGGGGAAATCAGCTTAGTTGTTCACCCTACATAATAAATCAAGCTTCCCATAATGCTGTCTCCTTTTTTTTTTTTCCAAAATCCCTTGTCCAGATATGTTCAAGTCCTAACCCCTAGTATCCGTGAATGGGACCTTATTTGGAAATAGTGTCTTTGGAGATGTAATTAGTTACATTAACATGAGTTTATACTGATGTAGGTGGGCCCTAATCCAATACGATTGGTATCGTTTTAAGAAGACAAGAGACCAGAGGGAAAACGGCCATATGGAGATGGAGGCAGACATTGGAGTCACGCTGTCACAAGCCAAGGAATGCGTGGTACCACTAGAAGCTAGAAGTGAGGAAAGAGTCCTCCTCTAGAACCTTCAAAAAAATTAACACAATCAAAACTCTATTTTAGACTTGTAGCCCCTAGAACTGTGAGACAATAAATTTCTGTTGTAAAAAAAAAAAAAATCCCTTGTCCTCTTTTTTCCCCAGTAAACAGTTTCTTCATGCTTTAATCATCTTCTGTTGGAACATGTACTCACACTGACCCTAAGCAACTGGGTCACAGCAGCCAGTGGATAGGGCCCTTACTGTTGGATTCACAATAATGTTTGAATCACGGCCTCTTGTTTGTGTGAGTCTGGTTAGAGGCCGAGACTGCTCTAAGGTGTGTTCAAGTGGAGAAAGCCAGTAGAAGAGAGAGGGGCCACTCTTCTGGTTTTCATCTGAAGCCTCTTAGTGTAATCATTTTTGGGGGAGAAGTTTTCATTCTGGAAAGACCAATCAGCCCTAATTACAGTCTTTCCCCATATCCATTTCTTTCTAGAAAAACACACTTGTTCAATCATATCTCTGTTGATGGAAAAGACTTTACCTAAGGAAGGGGTACAACTGTGAGGTGAGATAGTCTCAATGTTCACAAGGAAACAATAGAAAGAAGAGTCATGTCCTCCTGTGACAGACAGACAGGCTCTGATGAGAAGTCTCTGGAGCTGGGACCCTCAGGCCAATCTTGACCGTAGATCATCAAACAAATCATCCAACACTGGAATTTCTCTCTGCTTTCCATTAGATTGTTCCCAATCCTGACCGAGCTGTCTCTCCATCTGATATATTTTTTCTTTCAAGCTTTTGGGAAGCCATCAGTCTTCTCCTCATCCATTTTCTAATCCAGGCTTTCCGGTAGGGTTGGTTTCATTTCTTAGCTAAAACTCTCCAGCCCTAAGCTGAGAGCTACCTCATAAGCAATAACCTGTGACAAGGTTGTCCTGGGACAGGAAAATGGTCTGAGGAGAGTATCTGGGCCATCTGCTGTGGTAGGTGACACATTATAAGCTGGAGGGAGCTGGAGGACACAGGGAAAAGGAAATGGGTAGGGTTAGGAGACCAGGGGGCCTGGCATTGGTCTGGTAGGGATGAGGGAGGATTGGAGAGGGATAGAGCTTGGATTCTAGGCTGTCTCTCAGTTGTCTCCCTGGCGTTTGGATCCATTCCCTGAGCCCACCGGAGGTCAGTGGGTGCCTAGATTTGAGTAGGTAATTGTGCTTTACCCTGGCCTGTGGAAAGTCCCAAAAGTGGCTTTCTTTTGGGCCCTTTTTTGAGCGTCTGTTTGTAATGCAAGGCAGAGAAGAAGCAAGTCCTTGAGGATAAGGGGATGTTGGGGCTTGTGGTAGGAAAGGGCCTGGACAATCCCAAGATCAGGAGGAGCAGAAGAAATTCCTGGAGGCTAAATCAGAGAAAACTGGTGGGAAAGGAGGGACTCAGGCTTGAAAGAAATCAAGGAAGAATTCTGGGCTCACTGGGAGTGTGGACAGAGGCCAGTAAAAGATGCTCTGTAGGGGAGCAGGAGCCAGTTGACGTTGCACAGACCCATGGTTGCCATGTGGAGAGCAGAGTGTAGACCTCAAAGTGGAGGCTGGGTAGATGGTGAGGTCTCAGGGTCACAGTACAGCCGTGGAGAGGACGGGACGGTCTGGGACTCCTAGAAGGGAGCATCAGCCAACACAGTGGATCAGAGATGGGAATGAGGTGACAACAGGGGTGGGGACATGTCCTTGAGGTTTGAGTTGAGCCACGGGATGTTTGATGATCTCCTGTATGAGGTGAGAAGTGTAGGAGCAAAGCAGGAATGTAGGAAGGAGTTAGTTCTGCTTGAGCTCATGGTGTTTAATGAGGAAGAAAGACAGATGTTAGGAAGAAGTAGATGTCTCCAGTGTCGAATGAAACAGCAGGAAACAAAATAACATAGATAACATGATCTTATTTATGCAAAATATTGTATATGTGTATATTTTGTGAGTGTATTTCTTCATGTATATATTTATAATATACATATTTATAATATCCATGTACTAACTCATTGTTGTAAGTAATATAACCAAATGCCTCCATGGTCCCTCCCTCTGCTGGGACTGGAAATAGGCAGGTAAGCAAACCAAATGGCCCCACCTCATAGAACATATAGAGCCTGGAGGCCAGACCACATACATGAGTGAACTCCATATACGTGGCAGATGGCACTGATCTCACCCCATCTGGAGCAAAGGAGAAAGAAGAAAATCAAAGACACAGGGGGAAAGATTAGCTCAAAGGACTAAAGGACAACAACTAAAACAGACTCCACCAGACTGAGTCCAGTACAACTAGATGGTGCCTGGCTACTACCACTGACTGCTCTGACAGGGATCACAATAGAAGTTCCTGGAAAGAGCTGGAGAAAAATGTAGAACAAAATTCTAACTCATAAAAAAAAAACCATACTCACTGGTCTGACAGAGACTGGAGAAACCCCGAGAGTATGGCCCCCTGACACCCATATAGCTCAATAATGAAGTCACTCCTGAGGTTCATCCTTCAGCTAAATATTAGACAGGCCAATAAAACAAAATGAGATTAAATGGGCACACCAGCCCAGGGGCAAGGGCGAGAACGCTGGAGGGAACAGGAAAGCTGGTAGTGCAGAACCCAAGGTCGAGAAGGGGAGTGCTGACATGTCGTGGGGTTGGCAACTGATGTCACAAAACAACACGTGTATTAATTGTTTAATGAGAGTACAATTAAAAAAAATTTTTTTTTTAAATATGTGGCAGATGGAGACACCCAAAAAGATGGTCACAAAAATGGAGATACTGCTGAGTTCTGGGGTTTCATTTCTCCTCTACATTTCTGCACTTTTTCGTAGGTACTATGAGCTGATATGGTTTTTATAATCTGCTATGATAATCCATATGTATTCCTTTGAATGGAGCAAGAGTCACCATGCACGGCCTTGAGGAGAAGATGAGGACAGTCTAGGGAAAAGAACCAGAGGAGGGAGGCCAGGGCAAACAGACTTTTGTTCTTCCTCATTCCAGGAATGAGGAGAGGACAGCTGAGGCTGAACATTGAAGGTCGGGTCAAAAGAGTGCCTGTGAGGAGCAGTGAGCCCAGAGGTTCATGAACAGTTTACGGAGTTTTCTCCCCGAGCTTATCCATCTCCACAATCTCCCCAGTATTTACCATTTCCTTGGGCCTCCCGTTTTTGGTGCTCTGGCAAGAAACATGGGATTTACTTACCCCGTGATACTCTATTTCCTATGACTGTCGCATGTGCAGGGCAAAGCAGCAAGAGGACAGAGAGGAACAAAAGCAACCAGGTTTCACGCCACCTTCTTGGGAGATCAGCCCCTCCAACCAGAGAGGAGCACTCCCCTCTCTCTCAGTTTCTGGTGTCTGCAGGACCAACTGAGATGACTACCCTAAGAGTGGCTTGTCATTCTTTCTCCAGATCTGTGGGTAGGGAAGACCCTACAGAGTGTTCATCACCAAGTTGTGGAGGCAGAAGGAACACGGAGACTGGGGATATGGGCAAAGCTGCCACCTGAGCCAAGACCTGCTGTTTACTCTGGTTTTTTGGAGTTGCCAGATGGAGAAAAATAGGTGTTTCCATGTGGGTGGGCAGCCTTATTTGCTCATAGTGGTGGCCCCCAAGGGTTTGCCTGGTGTAGGTCTCCATGAGGTGTTCTCCAGGCCTGTGAGGGTTAGGGTGTCATGGTCACTTCAGAGCAGAGAGAACTCTGCAAGGCCAGGCACTCACCAACCTGAGAGATGTCAGGAGACCCCTCTCTCGTAGATTAATCAGGTAAGAACAAAGGTAAGATTTTACATGAGGGGATGACACTCAGAAAAATATATGAGAAAAAGTGTTAATCCCTCAGCTCTGCTCTGCTGTCCAGGGATACTGGGGCCCCCACTAAAGGACAAGGATCAGGTAGGGGTGAGGAGAGGCAGATTTAGGACGCAGATTTCCATGGAAGCCCCTCCCATATCAGGGGCAGGGGGAGACGTAAGAGAGGTCTGAGAAGACAGGCCCATATGAGGGTGATAGGACACAGTTCTCTTGGGGCATATCCACTGTGTCCTGGCCTCTGCTCCTTTTCACCCTCCTCAGTCATTGCACAGGTGAGATCCAAGAGAAGGGACATCAGGAACACCTGGGCTGATCCTTGTCCCTCCTCCTCAGGCTCACCTGGGGCCAGTACTGGACTCACCAGAGTATGTTTTTTCCTCTTTCCAGCTTCTTGGGCCCAGTCTGCCCTGACTCAGCTTCCCTTAGTATCTGGGGCTCTGGGACAGACGGTCACCATGTCCTGCTCTGGAAGCAGCAACAACATTGGGGGTTACAGCCTTGTATCCTTGTACCAATAGCACTTGGGCACAGCCCCCAAACTCCTCATTTATGATGCCAGTTCTCAGCCCTCAGGGATCCCTGACTGATTCTCTGGCTCCAAGTCTGGCAGCATGGCCCCCCGACCATCTTTAGGCTCCAGGTTGAGGACGAGGCTGCCACTGTATGTCATATGCTGGCAGTAACACCACAGTGGTCCAGGCCCATGGGGAAGTGAGACCAAAACCTCCCCAAAATACTTGGGGTGTCTTGCTGTCTCATTACTGTGCAGCTGTGGCCTAACCTCCAGCCCTCATCCTTCTCATGACAAGGCTCTAGGGGGCACTGTAGGTGAACTCATGGCACATATATGACTGCTGGTCTGGACTTGACAGGTTGATCTTCTCCAGTTCCTTCAGGACAGGGACAGAAGGGAGGCCGAGACCAGCTCAGAGCAGCCACAAGCCCCCGTCAGTGCTGCTCTCTCACACACCCACAAGGTTTGGCCCCACCACTGTCTGGTTGACACTAAAGGCCAGGTCTAATTCAATGTGTCCCCATCATACTTTGGTTTAGCTTCACATCAGGGGGTCTGTGTTCTCAAGTCTATTGAGAAGCCCTAAGCACTGAGCAGAGCCCTGAAGGTTTGCTGTGGGAATGAAGGACAGGGAAGGAATGGATCTGAGTGATTTGTCATCTCTCTCCTTAAGGGAACACTGAAGAGCTTCTTCCTAGGGGCCAAGCTGTGGAGAATGGAGTGACAGACGCTGTGGATGGACATACTTCTGCCTTCAGTTCCCTGACCCCTAGGTCTTGAGCCAGCCCCTCACTCTCCCTGTCTCCTTCTAGGGTAGGCCATCTGCAAATTGCTCCTGGTCCTGCCAAAAGTCTCCCACAGTCATCTAACCTCTGTGGTGAAGTGAGTCAACATTTTCTACCAGCAATCTAAGCTTAAATAAAACAAGTGAAAAGAAAGAAATGCATGGATTTATATGTTTATTCAAAGGTTAGTAACCCCCTGAATTCGCCTGGGTTCACTCTTTAGGAGACTTGTTTTCTCAAATCTTCTCACAATATTGTCCCCCAATAATTTCCCTCAAAATATTTTCCACTTAACCTTTCCTTCTTCTGTGCAGTCACCTTTTTCTTGCTTTAAATTGTGTCCTCCTTAGCCAGTGCAGGAAGCTTTTAAGTAGCAGTCTCTCCTGTCCTGGGCAGACAGCCTCACCTGGGTCCTGGTCAGTGGCTGGGCCAACCCTCAGTGGATACCTTAGGAGGGACAGCAAGAGAAGTGGAGGAAGGGGAGGAAGGGATATAGAGCTTTAATCATCCCCTCAGCTGTGTGTCTGGTCCATCCTCTGGGCCCAGAGTTACGGCCACCTTGACCTCCATTGCTGCTGGGACCCTGACCATGGATTGGGCTGAGCAGGATCCTGACTCCCAGGACAAAGGCTATCACGATTTGGGGCCATCTGAAGAACTGAATATCTTGGAAAGCAGATATGGGCCTACCCCATGCAGAGCCTCATCTAGTCTCTTTCCTCATCTCACTCCCCAAACATTTAGTGGGTGGCTTCTGGATACAACAGTCCCCAGTCTGTTTGAACTGTAATTTATAGAGGGATGAATGGGACAAAGCAGGGGAAGGTTCTAGCCCCTGGGCCCAGCCCTGTCCAAAAACATCACCCTCACCCTCCCAGTCACAGCGAGGTCATGGGGGTGACAGGAAAGCAGAGAGTTGGTTGCTGCAGTCAAGGATTTGGGCTTCATGGAGATTCCTGGGGAGGAAATGAAGAGACAAGAAAGAATATAAATCAGATTTAAAATAGCAGATTGAAATTAGAGTTAAGGGTGGTGAAAATGGTTAAGCGCTTGGCTACTAACCAAAAGGCTGGAGGTTTGAGTCCACCAGAGGCACTGCAGAAGAAATGCCTGGCAATCTATTTCTGAAAAATCAACCATTGAAAACTCTATGGAACACAGTTCTACTCTGACATTAATGGGTCACTTGAGTTGGAATCGACTCAAAGGCAACTGGTTTAATGGGAGTTATGAATAAGTTATGATGTTAGGGGGCCTGGATGGGCCTATCTTGGGAACCTCCGAGGTTAGATGCTGTAAGCCTCTCTCCTTGGGCTGTTCAGATTCCTCACGTAAGACAGTTTCTGTCCTTTCTCAGGAGAGGAATTGTCTGCATGCTGGAAATGCTGGGAAGGGGATGAGTCAATTTTGGGGATGGGGTCTCACTTTCCACAGCAGAATCCTGCATCCCTGAAACCCCCCCATATCTGCAGGATTCCCTCAAGGCCAGCGTACTGACCCCCTCCAGATGAGAGGACCGCATGACCTGTCTTGAGAACAAACCACAGAAGCTGATGGGCTGGGGTGTGGGTCCTCTGTGAACCCCTGATGTGCAGTGGGGTGTAGGGACTGGAGAACCCATTGCTTCTCTCTCTGCTCCCCTTATTCTCCTCACTCCCTACTCCCCTCACTCCTGTCTCTGCTTCTGGGGGGACCCTCCAAGGTATCTCAGGGTCAGGATTTGCCTATTCTGAAGCCGGGCCAATAAGCCCTTCTTTAACTCCTTTACAGCTTTCCACAACTTCGTGTTTCTCTCCCATCCTGTCCTTCAAACCCTGGTTTGCATACAATCACTTTAACAGCTTAACTATGATTTTGTCAGAGGGTTAGGAAGGCAAAAAATTAGACTTGTAGTCAGTCTAATCTACCCCCTATCTCAACACCCCAGAGGTGTTTTCTCTGAATTCCTACAGGCCATGTAGACAGGGGTCTCCTGATGCCAGAACAAGACATGGACCCAGAGCAAGCAGAGATATATAATGAGCACTTGGATAAGAGTTGACCTAGTGATGGGGGAGAAGTGTGAGGGAGTATTGTCGTTGACCTCACACATAATTTAATCGTCAGTAGGGTGGGCAGAATATAGGCACCTAAACATGTGCACGTCCTAATCCCAGGAACCTGACAATATATTACCTTACATGGTAAAGGGAAGCTACAAATGTTCTTAAATTCAGCGCATTGAGATGAGGAGATTATGTTGGGTCATCCAGGTGGGCCCAATAAAATCATGAGGTCCATATAAGATGGAGACATGAGGGTAAGATTCAGAGAAGGGGATGTAAGGACAAAATAGAGTGATGGGGCCCTGAGCCAGGGAATGCTGCAACCTCTAGAAACTGGAAAAGGCGTTCTCCTCAGAGCCACCAGTAGGAACACAGCCTGGCTGGCACCCTGAATCCACTCAGTAAGACCCGTCTCAGACTTGTGACCCTCAGAACTATGAGAATGAGAATGTTTCTTTAATCCATTAAGTTTGTGGTGATTTGTTTCAACAGCAACAGGAAACTAATGCAGAGGGGCACAGAGGTGTCTGCAAGGCAGTCCAACATACAAAATTAGTGGTGATCACTGAGTGATGACACACAGTAGAAATGTATTTTCCTTCAAGAAAATCTAACAACGATGACAATAAAAATAGATTTTTTTTAGATATTTTAATACTTTTTTTTTTATAGTACTTCAGGTGTACACGTATTGTTTTATGACATTGTTTAACAAACCCACAACATGTCAACCCTCTCCCTTCTCAACC
>NW_004444093.1:1401410-1410097 GCF_000243295.1 Trichechus manatus latirostris
ATTTAAAAAAAAAAAAGAAAAAAAAAAGAAAGCAAAAGAAAATCCCCTCAAAAAAACAGAAAAAAAAACGTGAAAAAAAATGCTCTCAGGGATCCCCCTGTGCATCTGCACAAGCCGAGGGGGTAGTTCCCAGGCCGTGCAGCACCGCCTGGCCGGAACTGGCTCCCAACTAAAGAAAGGGAAAAAGAAAACAAACAAACAATTGAAAACAAACAAGCAAAAGCCCTGGGATCCCACCAGCATGGCAGCCCAGACTGGGAAGCAGTTTCACACTTGAACGGAGCTCCGCAGCCCCTCAGGAAGAAGAAAAGATGATGCACTGAGCTAGGTATTTGAGCAAAAGGAAGAGGTGGTGGTGAGAGGTAAGGAAGAAATCAAAAGAAGCAGAAAAAAGCAACACCAGCAGCCAACAAATGGCACTCAGAAAACCGGCCTGTGCAGGCAGGTGGAATCCAAGCAGCCAGTGCTTCCCGGACAAGAGACTGTGGCCATGGGAAGCAGAGGAGGCCGAGTTGGGGTGAAGAAGGGTGGGGGTGGGAATGCATATATCTCAAATCACCAGAACTCTGCAGCCCCTCAGGAAGAAGCAAAGATGGTGCACGGAGCCAGGTATTTGAGTGAAAGGAGGGGGAGGTGGTGAGAGGTAAGGAAGAAATCAAAAGAAGCAGAAAAAAGCAACACCAGCAGCCAACAAATGGTACTCAGAGAATCGGCCTGTGCAGGCAAGTGGAATCCAAGCAGCCAGTGCTTCCCGGACAAGGGACTGTGGCCACGAGAAGCAGAGGAGGCTGAGTGGGGGTAAAGAATGGTGGGGTTGGGATAGCATATATCTCAAATTACCGGATGTTTTTTTCTCCCACTGGAAGCTCCGTGAAGCTGCTTTCTCGTACCGCCATTTGCTGGTCTCTGATAGGAGTCCAAGATGGTGGATCCACACTGTGTTAGCTGATAGGGGACCTCTGTATGAATCTCTCCTTGATCTCTGTTCTCTTTCAGTTTTCTCACTCCATTTGGTGCTTGGCTGAGTTCTTTATCTCTTCCTTTGATGTTTTAGGGTTTCAGGATTGCTGTTTTCTCTGTTTTGGCTTAGTTTTTTGGATCTTTGCTATGGAGGGAAAGCATGGTGCTTCTGCCTAGAGCGCCATTTTACCACTTAATCCTTTGACTTTTACAAGCTCTGGTAAGGACAATTAATTCAGCTTGTTGAGCTGAAGTGACTTCAGGAAGGGTCTGACTCTCAAGCACTTTGGTAGAGGTTGTAATTGCATATCCAGCCTGATAGCAAGAAGCACTGGGATTAGGTTTTAAGAATCATCCACAGACAAAACTAAATCAGGATTAGCTAAAGGAGTTTCTTTCAAATCCTTCCAAGGAGTTAAAAGTTGTTCAGTCAAGTCTAAAAAGTCATACGTAAGACATTTATCTTCATCAGTTGCGAGGAAAAGAGTGGCCAAATTTATACAGGCCGTGGAGTGCAGCCTAATATTGGTTGTGGCCAGGTGACGGGCCTCATAGGAAGTAATCCTAACTGTAGAAAGATGTATCAGGACAGAATTAAGTAAGGCAGACACAGCATGGGGCACCTAAACATCTAAAGAGTTTCCTAGCACTACCTTTGCCATGGTTTCCACTAGTTTAGCAGTGGCAGCCACAGCTCAAAGGCAGAAAGCATAGCCTTTGGCTACAGGATCAAGATGCAGACTATAATAACCTATGGGTCTTTGTAAGCCCCCATGTTTCTGAGTTAATATATCTAAGGCATTTCCAGATACTTCATGTAAAAACAAAGAGAAATCTAGGCAGTAATTAGAAAAGCCTAGAGCAGGCATATATATCAAAGCCTCTTTTAATCTGTTATTGACTCTTGATCTTCAGGTGCAATTTGAAAAGAATCTTGTTCAGAGGTCTTTAAATATTTGTATAAATGTTGAGTCATCAAAGAGAAGTTAGGTATCTAGGTTTGATAATAGCCACAGAGTCCTAAGAAAACCCATAGTTATTTCTTGGCTTCAGGTATAGGAAAAACAGAATAACCTCTTTTTGTTTAGGGTCAGTAGAGATGACTTGCAGAAACTAGGTGGCCTAAATATTTAACAGAAGGCTGAGCTAATTGCAATTTCTCTTTAGAACCTATGTCCTCCAGCAACCAAATGTTTCAGTAAAGATACTCTATCTTCAAAGCAGGCTTGTTGAGAGTTTGAACAAACTAAGAAGTCATCAACATATTACAACAATGTAGATTGATTACAAATTGTAAAGGCTGTAAGTCAGCATGCCAAATTTGAGAAAAGTGAGTAGGAGATTCAGTAAATCCTTGGGACATTACAGTCCAGGTAAACTGCTGATTTTCCCAAGTAAAAGAAAACAAATATTTGCTATCAGGATGCAAAGGAACACTGAAAAAAAACACTACAAAGATCTACAACCATAAAATGTGTTGCATCTGAAGGAACATTGGAAAGTAACAAATGTGGATTAGGAACTACTGAGAATCTAAGAATAGCAGTACGGCTGATTGCACAGAGATCTTGAACAAATCTCCAGCCCCTATTATTTGTTTTTTTAACTGGAAGGACAGGAGTCTCACAGGGGCTAGTACAAGGGACAATTAAACCTTTAGAGAGAAAATCCTGTATGATAAGGGCAAGCCCTTATTTGGCTTCCCATTTGAGAGAATACTGGGAAATTTTTGGTAAAGGAATTTTGGTAATCTATTTAGATTTTAATCAGTTCAGCTGACAAAACTTGACCTACATCTATGGATGTAGTGGCACACAAGGTCTCAGAAACTGAGGAGAGGATGTCATAAGGGAGGGGCTTAGGCTGTGTTGTATCTTGGAGAGGCATAATAAGCACCTGCATGCAACAAAGAACCTCTTCTTTTTGGATACTGTCTAATTCAGAGCCTGTTTCCGTCATCTTAGGGGCATCAGGTAAACTTAATAATATTTCCTCCTTCTCATCAAATTGTAGACAGCAGTTCCATTTGAATAAAAGATCTCCTCCTAACAAGTTAACAAGGGTGCAGGGCTAAGTAAAAAGGGTCTAAGTCTTCACTCTGACAAAGGGATCTTGGAATACGTTGGGAATGGGTTAATAAGTATTCCTGATTAGTAACCCCCACTACTTTTAAGGTTTTTGTACTCCATGGCAGAGGCATTTGTAAGTGATCTAGGATCCTCTCCTACTTCTCAACAGCCATGTTGGCCAAGTCTATAATTTCATTGTAAAGCCAGATTTGTGTTTTTCAGAGAGAAACATGTTCAATGCTAAGGTGGATCTTATAATATCCCCCATGTTCATAGACTTTTGTGTTATACCTCCAATGATTAAGGGATTGGTGTGAATAAGGATAAAGGAGGGAATCTTGTATTTCCTCACAGAGTTAGGCCTGGTACTCCCTGCAGTTGTGCAGTGGGGCAGCCCTGGAAATATCAGAGGAAGTGCACTGACCCTACTGATCCAGGAATCTGACATGAACTGAGGTGAAAATCTTTGGGATTCCCACATGGGAGACTGGCAATATGGCTGTAAACTGGAGCCATTGGGAACTGTCTTAGTTTCCTAGGGCTGCTGTAGCAGAAATACCACAGGTGGGTGGCTTTAATTAACATAAATTTATTTTCGCATAGTTCAGGCGGCTAGAAGTCTGAATTCAGGGCATTGGCTCTAGAGGAAAGCTCTCTGTGTCATCACTGGGGAAAGATCCTTGTCTATTTCAGCTTTCAAAGCCCCAGAGTTCCTCAGTTTCTTGATGCTTGTGATGGTTAAGGTTGCGTGTCAACTTTATTGGGCCATGATCCTCAGTTGTTCGACAGTTATGACATAGTTTAGCAGCTTTTTAAGGACGTAATCATCTCCATAATGAGATCTGATATAATATGATCATCTTCTTGATGAGATCTGTTGTGAGCAGCCAATAAGATGAAGGGGTGTTTCCTTGGAGGTGTGGCGTGCATTCAATATAGGTGGACTTTCTGGTAAGGATCATGGGTTTTTGCTCACTCTGGATCCTGCAGCTGGCTCCTGTTCATCTGATCTCTGGTTCTTGGGACTTGAGCTTACCTGCCAGTCTTGGGATTCATTCGCCTTCACAGCCTGTGAGCCAGAGACCCTCTATCTGACCCTCCCATCTTGGATTCATCAGCAACTGCAGCTACGTGAGTGAGAAGAAGCCTCCAACCTGGCCCATGGACTTGGGACTTTCCAGACTCGACAACCACATAAGCCATTTCCTTTATATAAATATCTCTATATAGTGCTTAAGAGTTCGGCTGCTAACCAGAAATTTGGCATTTTGAATCCACCAGGTGCTCCTCGGAAACTCTATAAGGAAGTTCTACTCTGTCCTATGGGTCGCTATGA
Source organism: Trichechus manatus latirostris (assembly GCF_000243295.1). Lineage (NCBI taxonomy): Eukaryota > Metazoa > Chordata > Mammalia > Sirenia > Trichechidae > Trichechus > Trichechus manatus. Next base: position 1,405,776 of record NW_004444093.1, read on the forward strand.
GTCAGAATTGACTTGACGGCAAGGGGGTTGGTTTTTTTGGTTATATATGTATTTATACTCTGCACTAGTTTTTCTTCTCCAGAGAACCCAGCCTAAGACAATGTTCTTCACTTGGCATCCATCTTCCCCTGATTGTGCTTGTTTCTGTATCTAATCTGCTCTTTTCATAACTTAGAAGTGATTAGGTTTAAGACACACCCTACTATGGTATGGCCTCATTCACATAACAAAGAGAACTATTTCAAATGGTATTACATCCACAGGTAAAAGGATTAGGATACCAACACATATTTTAGGAGGACACAGTTCAGTCATACAGGAACATAGACAAAGATAAACATCAGAGCAAGAGGTCTTTATCCACCCCATGCCCCGGGCCTCCATTCCCTCCCCTCACCTTAAGACAGGATGCAGGGGACCACTTATATCATCCTACACTATAGCTCAGAGGCTCAACTATCAAAAGCTAAATGACCCAGGAAGGTAGTCAAGCTTGAGATACCTCTAGATTATTCCTTCTACACAGACTTCTTACAACTCTCATGATGAAGATTAAAGAGATCCTAAAGATTGAGATGCTTGGAGGATGTCTTTTCAGTATTTTAAAATCTGTAGAGTTGGGATGGATAACCAATTAAAAAAATTGTTTTGTGATAATTCATTATCCATTTGAAAAATAAAATGTAATTAGATTCAAGCCTGAAAAATACACAAAGAAATTTCACATAAAGAATTAAATGTAAAAAAAAAAAAAAAAAAAAAAACCTTTTTAAAAAACAAAAGAGAAGGTGTAAACTTTTTAAAATAACCCTAGGCCAAAGAAAACCTTCTTAAAAAAGGCATAAAACCTAGACACCAAAATAAAGGTGATTGTAAAATTTGACTATATAAGAAGTAAAATATTTTGAATATTTTGAATGACAAAAGAAAATAAAGTTAAAAATGAGTAGTTCAGAAAATCTTTGAAGCATGTATACATACATACCAGTTGCCAACAAGTCCAGAGTAGAACTGTGCTTCATAAGGTTTTCAATGGCTATGGTCTTTTCAAGTAAAAAAAAATTAATGCTCAACTAACACATGGGCAAAGGTTGTAAACAAGTGATTCCTAGAAGAAGAAAAACTAGCAGAAATTAAAAACAGCCCATGACACCCATCCACTTGCTTATAATCTTTTATTGATAATCCATCTACAAAGAATTAAATGCAAACTCCTCCTCATGACCCCGAAGGCCTTGTATGTCCTGGCCGACCCATGTAACATCATTTCATGCCACACAAAACAACTTGATATATTTCCTTTTTTTAAATCACTTGCCACAATGATTGATATAGCACATATTGTGTAATAACTGCACCCATATAACAGTTCTATAACCATCCTCTTCTCCATGCATGTCACTTCGTTCAAGTAAAAGAAAGCCAAACAGGACTTCCGGGCAACATGGCGCTATAGACTGAAACACCACACCATCCCTCCACAGCAAAGATCCAAAAAACTAAGTCAAACAGAGACATACGTCAATCCTGAAACCCTAAGCATCAAATGAAGAGATAAAGAACTCATCCAAGCACAGAATGGAATAAGAAATTGACAGAGAAGAGAGAGCAAAGAGAGATTCATGCAGAGGTCCCCTATTAGCTAACACAGCACAGATCTGTCATCTTGGACTCCTGTCAGAGTTCAGCAAACAGGGAGTACAGGTAAGCAGCTTCACAGAGCTCTCAGCAGGAGACAGAACAACCAGTAACCAGCAATATACACTTTCCCACTCCCCACCGTTCTTCACCCCCACTTGGCCTCCTTTGCTTCCTGTGGCCACGGTCTCTTGGCCAGGAAGAACCGACTTCACCCCTTTGCCACTTGGATTCCACCTTCCCACACTGGCTGGCTCCCTGAGTGCCATTTGTTGGTTGCTGGTGTTGCTTTTTTCCTCTTCTTTTGGTTTCTTCCATACCTCTCACCACATCCTCCTCCTTTCTGTCAAATACCTGCCTCCCCATGCCATCGTTGCTTCTTCCTAAAAGGCTGTGAAATGCTACTTGACTGCGGAGCTACTTCCCGGCCTAGGCCACTATGCTGGTGGGATGCCTGGGGCTTTTTGTTTGTTTTGATTTGTTCTGTTTTAATTTCTTTGTTTTCTTTTTCTTTTCTCAACTTGGGAGCCTCTTCTAAACTGTCAGTACTGTGTGGCTTGGGAGCTACTGCCTCATTCTGCCCAACCATGCAGTGGGATTCCTGGGGGCATTTCTTTTTTCTTGTTTTTTGTTTTTTGTTTTCTTTTCTCTCATTCTACCTTTTGCTCTTTCCTCATTTCTAAGTTTCTCGTCTCTCTATACTTGCCTTCTCTTCCTGTCTCCTGATGCTGTGTAACACCTCTACCCCTTCTATCCAGGAAAAACTTCACAGTGTAGCAGGAACTTCCCCAGTCCTCACAGCTGCACCAGTGGGATTCCTGGGGTTTTTTTTTTTTTTTTTTGTAATTTTCATTTATTCGCTTTTTTCTTTTACCCTTTTTATTTTTTCCCTTTAGTTTTTATCCATTTGTCAATCTCTCCTCTCTTCACTCCAAGCTCCTTTGAAACTCTTTTTTGTTTGTATGTTTTTCACTCCTGTTTCTATCTCCTCTCTCTCCTCTTTCCCATACCTATCTTAGCTCCACACATCACAATCTTCCCCCTCCTTCTTGCCTACCTGCACAGTGAGCTGAGCATCACACCACCAAGCAGCACAGACATGACTACCGGAGCTTGCCCTGCACTGATTCCCAGTTCACCCTGTCGGCCCTAGTACAAGCCACAAACAACCTATCCCAGCAACTCGCCTTCAGCTGGATCTGCCCTGCTATACCATACCTGAGCAACTGCCCTGCCCATTGGAGAAGGAGGCAAAAAGTATCTTCCCCACAGATGAGTCAATATAAAATAAATCATAGCCCAACATAACCAAATATAACAAATAAAACATAACCAAACAAACCAAAACCAAATAACTAAATAAAACAAAAAAGCATGACCAAACATCAGTCTACAATCAATAAAAGAGGAAAATAATTATTGAATGTCACGAAGACAGCAGACAATACCAAAACATATAAAAAAGGACAAGATGGTTCCAGTAGGCATCCAAAATAAAACACAAGATGACTTTCCAGTAAAAGAAAAGACAGTAGAACTACCTGAGTGGGAATTCAGAGGAAAAAACACACAAATTCGTGGAAAAGACAGACAAATTCAGGAAAAAAACAGACAAAAAATGGAAGAATTCAGGAAAATAATACAGGAACAAAATACTAAAATAACTTCATAACTAGAAATCATTAAAAAAAGCAATTAGAAATCCAAAGGAAAACAACAGGATTTCAGAAAAGGATGGTGTCATACAAGGGCTGAGGAGCAGGTTTGAAACGATGGAAGACAAGATCAGCGAAAGTGAAGACAAACACTTGGATACAACTCTGAGGAAAAATCAGAAAAAAAGAACAAAGAAAAATGAAGAAGCCCTGAGAATTATGTGGGATACAATCAAAAGCAAAAATCTGGAGGTGATTGGAGTTCCAGAACAGAGGATAAAACAGAAAATACAGAGAGGATCATTGTAGAACTGTTGACAGAAAACTTCCCTAATATCATGAAAGATGAAAAGCGGACCATCCAAAAAGCTTAATGTACTCCATATAGGATAGACCCCAAAAGAAAATCACCAAGACATAGCATAATCACACTCTCTAAAACCAAAGACAAAGAATCCTGAGAGCAGCTTGAGAAAAACAGAAAGTCACATACAAAGGAGAAAAAATAAGACTAAGCTCAGATTATTTGGCAGAAACCATGAAGGCAAGAAGGCAATAGGATGACAGATATAAAACACTGAAAAAAAAAATTGCCAGCCAGAATAATGTATCCTGCAAAACTCTCATTTAAATATGATGGTTAAATTAGGACATTTCCAGACAAACAGAAAATAAAGGACTGTATAAAACCAAACCAAATTTACAAGACTTAATAAAGGGAGTCCTTCTATCTGAGAACAAACAACATAAGACAACAGGCTGAAACTAGGAGCAGGATTATACCAGCCAGATGTTAATCTAGGAAATGAACTCTCAAGAACTATCCAAATCCAAAAGAATTACAGCCAGGAACCACAGAGGTTAATCTGTAAATGACAACAACATCAGAACACTACAAGAAGGAATAAATAGTGTAGGTATACAAACTTCTAATGGAGAGTAAGGCAAGGCGATAGCAAGTAATAATAGACTGGTTCAAACTTAGGAAGATAAGGATAAATTTCAAGGTAACCACAAAGAAAGTTAACA
>NW_004444093.1:1416076-1418453 GCF_000243295.1 Trichechus manatus latirostris
CCAAATTGGTAATGAAGATGCTAAACTGTCCCTGTTTGCGGATGACATGATATTATACATAGAAAACCTTAAAGACTCCACAAGAAAACTACTGGAACTAATAGAAAGACTCAGCAGAGTAGAAGGATATAAGATAAACATACAAAAATTGGTTGGATTCCTATACACCAATAAATAGAATGATGAAAAGGAAATCAGAAAAGCAATTCCATTTATAATAGCCCCTAAAAAAATAAAATACTTAGGAATAAATCTAACCAGGGATGTAAAAGAAAACTACAAAACACTAGCACAAGAAACACAAAGGGATCTACATAAATGGAAAAACATACCATGCTCATGGATAGGTAGACTCGACATTGCGAAAATGACAATTCTACACAAAGCACTTTACAAATACAATGCAATCCCGATCCAAATACCAACAACATTCTTCAAAGAGATGGAAACACTAATCATTAACTTTATATGGAAGGGGAAGAAGCCCCGGATAAGTAAAGCACTATTGAAAATGAAGAATAAAGTAGGAGGTCTTGGACTACCTGAACTCATAACCTACTATACAGCGATGGTAGTCAAAACAGCCTGCTACTGGTACAAGGACAGACACACTGACCAATGGAACAGAATTAAGAACCCAGATGTAAATCCACCCATGTTATGTTCACCTGATCTTCGACAAGGGCCCAAAGTCCATCAAATGGGGAAAAGACAGTCTTTTTAACAAATGGGGTGGGCAAAACTGGATGTCCATCTGCAAAAAAATGAAACAGGACCCATATTTCACACCATATACAAAAACTAATTCAAAATAGTTCAAAGACCTAAGTATAAACCCAAATGCTATAAAGTTCATAGAAGAAAAAGTAGGATCAATGCTACAGGCCCTAATGCATGGCATTAACAGGATAGAAACCGCAATCAACAACATACAAACCCCAGAAGATAAGCTAGACTACTGGGATCTTCTAAAAATTAAACACTTATGCTCATTAGAAGACTTCACCAAAAGACTAAAAAGAGAACCTACAGACCGGGAAAAAAATTTTGGGTATTACAAGTCAGACAAAGGTCTAATCTCTAAAATCTACAAGAAACTCCAACACCTCTACAACAAGAAGACAAATAATCCAATTAAAAAATGGGCACAAGAAATGAACAGACCCTTCACCAAAGAAGACATTCAAGCGGCCAACAGACACATGAGAAAATGCTCACAATCACTAGCCATTAGAAAAATGCAAATTAAAACCACAATGAGATACCATTTCACCCCGTCATTACTGGCACAAATCAAAAACCCTGGGAATAATAAATGTTGGAGAGACTGCGGGGAGATCGGAACTCTTATGTACTGCTGGTGGGAATGCAAAATGATACAACCATTTTGGAAAATGATATGGCTCTTCCCTAGAAAGCTAGAAATAGAAATACCATAGGATCCACCAATCCCACTCCTAGGATTATCTCCTAGAGAAATAAGAGCCGTCACACGAATAGACATACGCACACCCATGTTCATTGCAGCACTGTTCACAATAGCAGAAAGATGGAAACAACCTAGATACCCATCAACAGATGAATGGATAAAGAAAATATGGTACATACACACAATGGAGTATTATGCAACGATAACAATGATGAATCTGTGAAGCATCTCATAACATGGATGAAACTGGAGGACATTATGCTGAGTGAAACAAGTCAATCACAAAAGGACAAATATTGTATGAGACCTCTACTGTAAAAACTCATGCAAATTTACACACAAAAAGAGACAATCGTTTTTGGTTACAAGGGATGGAAGGGGTGGGGGAGAACTAAATAGATAATAGATAAGTGGTAATTTTGGTGAAGGATAAGACAGTACCCAATACTGGGGAAGCCAGCACGACTTGTACAAGGAAAGGTCATGGAAGCTCCATAGACACATTCAAATTCCCTGAAGGACTGAATTGCTGGGGGGAGGGCTGTAGGGATCATGATCTTGGGGACTATCTAGCTCAATTGGCACAACACAGTTTATAAAGACAATGTTCTACTTTTACCTTGGTGAGTAGAGTCTGGGGTCTTAAAAGACTGTGAGTCGCCATCTAAGATACTCCACTGGTCTCACCCCTTCCGGAGCAAGGGATTAGGAAGAGAACAAAATACAAGGAAAAGATTAGTCCAAAGGAATGATGGACCACAGCTACTAAGGTCTCCACCAGACTGAGTCCAGTACAGCTAGATGGTGCCCGGCTACCACCACTGACTGCTCTGACTGGGATCACAACAGAGGGTCCTGGACAGAGCTGGAAAAGGATGTAGAACAAAATTCTAATTCACAAAAAAGACCAGATTTACTGGCCTGACAGAGACTGGAGAAACCCCCAGA
>NW_004444093.1:1419015-1424016 GCF_000243295.1 Trichechus manatus latirostris
AAAAGGTCCTCCAAGGTCGAGAACGAAGAGTGTTGCCACGTTGTGGGGTTGTTAACCAATGTCATAAAACAATACGTGTACTGACTGTTTAATGAGAAACTATTTGTTCTGTAAACCTTCACCTAAAGTACAATAACAAAATTAAAAAAAAAAGATTTTGCTTCTTGCTGTCCTTCTCCCTGTCACCTGCCCTCAGAGACACACTCGGAGTTGCCGAGGAATTCTTGGGTGAGCACTTATGAAAAATATGAACAGCGTCAACTGGAGAGATTTGCAGCTGGGCCGAGGACTGCAGGCACAGAGACGTGGCTCCACAGCATCCCCTGCTGCTCACACAGCCATAAGTCTCATTTCTCACAAAAGATTTCAGGAGGACCACCTAACTGATAGATTCAACTTTGAACCTCTGGCTGATTCACTCTAAAACAAATCTCAGTCCTTTCTCCAATGGAAAAAGTAAAGCTGTTCCTTTTCAAGTCTGAACTGTCTTCTCTGAATGTACCTGACTTGGAAGTCCTAGAATCTTTATCAAAACTGTTTTGTGTCTTTAGGTCCAATCAGAACAGAAAAGAATGCATGTGGTCCTTTTCCCAGAATTTTGATGATTTAGTTTGTCTTCAGTCTCAGTTACAATTCTGATTTTTTGGCTTTTTTTCTCAGGGAGAGTTCTGAGTCTGTACTGATCATGTGAGACGCCCTTCTCTGAACCACCAAGAGACTTGTCATAGGTAGACTGGAGGCACTGAGGGGAATAAGGACTCATTGTTTTGTGCTGGGGATCTGTTGACTGTCTTTTTTCCAATCCTTGTGAGAGTGAGGGAAGGGGTAAGGAGAAGTGTACAGGATCCCACTCTTTGTGAATGGGCTGGCTACATTCAACATGTCGATGCTCTCTCTTCAATTTAATTAAATGCACACTGCTTCTGTCCGTAAGGCAGCTCAGTCAGCCATAGGGATTTAGGACACAGGAGGCTGTGGAACCAACAAATCTCTGGAGATTACTGAGCCTTGGTGATGTCTGAGTACTCCCTGAGAAGTGACCAGAAAAGCTAGTTGCCACCTAGTCAGTTCTAACTCATGCCAATCCCATGTGTGTCAGAGTAGAATTGTACTCCATAGGGTCTTCAATGGCTAATATTTCAGAAGTAGATCACCAGGCCCTTTCTTCTGAGGAGTCTCTGGGTGGTGCCTTTTGGTTAGCAGCTGAGCATGTTAATCATTGCACCTCCAGGGCTTCCCTGAGAACTGACAGTGACTTCCAAATAAAATCTTAAAAATTCAATCCATTTCCAATCAAAATCCAAATAAAATTTTTAATTTGTGCCAGGAAACTTAGCTTGAAGAATGATCAATTTAGAAAATTAGGAGAAAAGTTTGTAGGTGTTTGGCTTTCCTTTTCTTTTTAAATTTTTTATTGCACATTAGGTGAAAGTTTACAGATCGTTTGTACATAAAGTATTCCATGACATTGGTTTCATTCCCCCACAATGTGTCAGCACTCTCCCCATTTCCACCCTAGGTTCCCCATTTCCTTTCTTCCTAATTTTCTACCTCTTCGTGCTTTCCCATCTTTGCTTTTGTGTAAGTATTGCCCTTTTGATCTCATATAAATTGATGGTTCTAAGAAGCAGTTTCCTCTCAGGTGTTATTGTTTATTTTATGGTCCTGTCTATGGTTTGGCTGAAAGGTTGTCTCTGGGAATGGCTTCAGTTGCAGTTCAAAAGGGTGTCTGTCTTAGGGCCATTGTTTCAGGGTCAAGCATTATAAGACAACAAACAGTAGACATGGGTATTTTCTCACAGAAAGTTTTTTTTTTTTTTTATCTCATAACACTTGTTTTTCAGATTCTTCACTCTAGTAGCATCTGTTAAGGGCTCTCTTTGTGACAAATGCATCCGTGGGTGGAAAAAACAGTTAACGTGTTTGGCTGCTAACCGAAAGTTTGGCAGTTCAAGTCCATCCAGAAGTATAGTCCTGTTTAAAACTGAGGTTGTAGCTAACCAAGAACTTTCTTGTCCACTTTATTTCAACAATAGTGTTTTGCCATGGAGTAGTCCCCGGGTGGTGCAAACCTTTAACACGCTCAGCTGCTAACTGAAAAAGTTGGAGGTTTAAGTTCATTCAGAGGCACCTGGGAAGAAAGGCCTGGTGATCTGCTTCCAAAAAATCAACATTGAAAACTCTACTGTGCGCAGTTCTATTATATATATATATATATATGTATATAGTACTTTAGATGAAGGATTGCAGAACAAATAGTTTTTCATTAAACAGCTAGCACACATATTGTTTTATTACAATGGTTAACAACTCCACGACAAGTCAACACTGTCCCTTCTCAACCTTGAGTTCCCTATTACCAGCTTTCTTGTCCCCTCCGTCTTCTAGTCCTTGTCCTTGGACTGTTGTGCCCTATTAGTCTCATTTTGTTTTATGGGGCTATCTCATCTTTGGCTGAAAGGTGACCCTCAGGAGTGACTTAACTGCTGAGCTAAGAGGGTGTCCAGGGGCCATACTTTCAGGGTTTCTCCAGTCTCTGTCAGGCCAGTAAGTCTGGTGTTTTTTTGTGAGTTAGAATTTTGTTCTACACCCTTCTCCAGCTCTGTCTGGGACCATCTGTTGTGATCCTGGTCAGAGCAGTCAGTGGTGGTAGCTGGGTACCACCTAGTTGTACTGAACTCAGCCTGGTGGAGGCCATGGTAGTTGTGGTCCATTAGTCCTTTGGACTAATCTTCCCCTTGTATCTTGTTTTCTTCATTCTCCTTTGCTCCCCAAGGGGTGTTACCAGTGGAGTATCTTAGATGGCTACTCACAGGCTTTTAAGACCACAGATACTACTCACCAAGGTAAAATGTAGAACATTTTCTTTATAAACCATGCTATGCCAATTGAGCTAGATGTTCCCCAAGACCATGGTCCCCACAGCCCTCCGTCCAGCAATTCGGTGCCTCAGGGAGTTTGAATCTGTCTATGGAGCTTCCATGACTTTCCTTGTACAAGTTGCGCTGGCTTCCCCAGTATTGTGTACTGTCTTGGTCATCGAGTGCTGCTATAACAGAAATACCACAAGTGGATGGCTTTTACAAAGAGAATTTTATTCTCTCACAGTCCAGTAGGCTACAAGTCCAAATTCAGGGCATCAGATCCAAGAGAAGGCTTTCTGTCTCCGTCGGCTCTGGAGAATGGTCCTTGTGATGCATCAGACTTCCCTTGGTCTCAGAGCATCTCAGAGCAGGAATCTCAAGTCCAAAGGACCCGCTCTGCTCCCAGCACCGCTTTCTTGGTGGTATAAGGCTCCCAAGTGACTCTGGTCACTTTTCTCTTTTATATCTCAAAAGAGATTGGATTAAGACATCATCCAATCGTGTATACCTTATCAGTATAACTGCCGCTAATCCATCTTATTAGATCATAGTGATTAAATTTACAAGACATAAGGAAATCACATCAGATTACAAAATCATACACAATTATACAATCCTGGGAATCATGACCCAGCAAAGGTGACAGATATTTTTGGGGCACACAATTCAATCCATGACATGTACTCTTACCCTTCACAAAAGTTACTACTTATCTACTGTCTATTTGGTATTCCCTCCCATCTCTCCCATCCCTCGTAACCATCAAAGATAGTTTCTTTTTGTGTGTAAACTTTTTCATGAGTTTTTACAGTAGTGGTCTCACACAATATTTGTCCTTTTGTGATTTACTTATTTCATTCAGCATAAAGTCCTTTAGTTTCACACATGTTATTGGATGCTTCACGGATTTATCATTGTTTTTTATCGTTGCATAGTACTCCATTGTGTACCATAGTTTGTTTATCCATTCATTTGTTGATGGGCATCTAGGTTGTTTCCATCTTGTTGCTATTGTGAACAATGCTGCAATGAACATGGGTGTGCATTTTCGTGTGACGGCTCTTATTTCTCTAGGATATATTCCTAGGAGAGAGATTGCTGAATCGTATGGTATTTCTATTTCTAGCTTTCTAAGGAAGTGCCGTATCATTTTCCAAAATGGATGTAACATTTTGCATTCCCACCAGCACTGCATAAGCGTTCCGATCTCCCCACAGCCTCTCCAACAGTTATTTCCAGTGTTTTTGATTCCTGCCAGTAATGCCGGCTATCTCATTATGGTTTTAATTTTCATTTCTCTAATGGCTGGTGATCGTGAGCATTTCCTCATGTGTCTGTTGGCCTCTTGAATGTCTTCTTTGATGAAGTGTCTGTTCATTTCCTTTGTCCATTTTTTAATAGGATTATTTGTCTTTTTTTTATAGAAGTGTTGGATTTTCTTGTAGATTTTAGAGATTAGACCTTTGTCTGACTTGTAATGTCCAAAAATGTTTTCCCAGTCTCTAGGTTCTCTTTTTAGTCTTTTCGTGAAGTCTTTTGATGAGCATAAGTGTTTAATTTTTAGAAGATCTCAATAGTCTAGCTTATCTTCTGGAGTTTGTATGTTGTTGGTTATGGTTTGTGTCTTGTTAATGCTGAGTATTAAGGCCTCTAGCGTTGATCCTATTTTTCTTCTATGAACTTTATAGCATTTGGGTTTATATTTAGGTTTTTGATCCATTTTGAATTCGTTTTTGTATATGGTGTGAAATATGGGTCCTGTTTCATCTTTTTTGCAGATGGACATCTAGTTTTGCCAGCACCATTTATTAAAAAGACTGTCTTTTCCCCATTTGATGGACTTTGGGCCCTTGTCGAAGATAAGGTGAACATAACATGGATGGATTTACATCTGGGTTCTTAATTCTGTTCCATTGGTCAGTGTGTCTGTCCTTGTACCAGTACCAGGCTGTTTTGACTACCGTAGCTATATAGTAGGTTTTGAGGTCTGATAGTGCGATACCTCCTACTTTGTTCTTCTTCAGTAGTGCTTTCCTTATCTTATTCTTCCCTTTCCATATAAAGTTAATGATTAGTTTTTCCATCTCTTTAAAGAACGTTGTTGGTATTTGGATCGGGATTGCATTGTATTTGTAAA
>NW_004444093.1:1425193-1441306 GCF_000243295.1 Trichechus manatus latirostris
GTGTTTCTAGAAATTTACCCATTTCCTCTAGGTCTTCAAATTTGTTGGAGTATAGTTTTTCATAATACTCTGTTATAATCCTTTTTATTTCAGTTTGGTCTGTTGTAATGTCCCCCGTTTCATGTCTTATTTGTGTTATTTGCATCCTGTCCTGCTTTTCTTTTGTCAGTCTAGCCAGGGGTTTGTCGATTTTGTTTATCTTTTTGAAGAATCAGCTTTGGGTTTTGTAGATTCTTTCTATTGTTCTCCACTTCTCTATTTCATTTATTTCTGCTCTGATCTTTATTATTTCCTTTCTTCTAGCGGTTGTGAGCTTTTTTTGATGTTCTCTTTCTATTTGTTGGAGTTCTATAGTTAATGTTCTGATTTTGTCCCTTTCTTCTTTTTTGACGTGTGCATCTATTGCTATAAATTGACTTCGGAGGACTGCCTTTGCTGTGTCCCAAAGGTTTTGGTATGATGTGTTTTCATTCTCGTTTGATTCTAGGAATCTTTTGATTCCATCTCTGATGTCTTCTATTACCCAGTGGTTTGTAAGCAGGGTGTTATTCAGTTTCCATGTAATTGATTTTTTCCCTTGCTTTTCCTGTTGTTAATTTCTACCTTGATGGTGTTGTGGTCAGAGAAGATACTTTGCATTATCTCATCGTTTTGGATCTTTTGAGGATCGCTCTGTGGCCTAAGATGTGGTCTATTCTGGTGAACATTCCACGTGCATTGGAAAAGAATGTGTACTTTGCCGCTGTTGGGTGGAGGTTTCTAAATATGTCTATGCAGTCAAGTTGGCTGATTGTGCCCTTTAGGTCTTCTGTATCTTTGCTGAGTTTCTGTCTAGATGTTCTGTCCTTTACTGAGAGTGGTGTGTTGAAGTCTCCTACTATTATTGTGGAACTGTCAATTTCTCTTTTCAGTACTGTTAGAGTTTATGTATTTTGAAGCCTTGTCATTGGGTGCTTAGATGTTTATGATGGTTATATCTTCATGACGGGTCATCCCCTTAATCATTACGTAGTGTCGTTCTTTGTCTTTTATGGTGGATTTTGTTTTAAAGTCTATTTTATCTGAGAATAGTATTACCACTCCTGCTCTTTTTTGGTAGCTGTTTGCTTCATATATTTTTTTCCATCCTTTGATTTTTAAAAATTTATGTCTTTGTTTCTAAGTTGTCTCTCTTGTAGACAGCATATTGATGGATCCTGTTTTCTTATCCCTTCTGTCACTCTCTGTCTCTTTATGGGTGCATTTAGGCCATTTACATTCAGTGTCATTATTGAGAGGTGTGAGTTTATTGCTATCATTTTGTAGTTCTTTTTTTTTGTGGTGCTGATGTTTTCTTAGTTCCTCTAGCTTCCTTTGATGAATTCCTTTTGTTTGTGTTTTTTTTTTTTATTTCTTTTGTTTTTGTAGGTTTTACTTTACTGAGAATTTATGTTTTTTTTTCTTTATTTTGATGAGTAGATTTGTTAACTTTCTTTGTGGTTACCTTGAAATTTATCCTTATCTTCCTAAGTTTGAACCAGTCTATTATTACTTGCTATCGCCTTGCCTTACTCTCCATTAGAAGTTTGTATACCTACACTATTTATTCCTTCTTGTAGTGTTCTGATGTTGTTGTCATTTACAGATTAACCTCTGTGGTTCCTGGCTGTAATTCTTTTGGATTTGGATAGTTCTTGAGAGTTCATTTCCTAGATTAACATCTGGCTGGTATAATCCTGCTCCTAGTTTCAGCCTGTTGTCTTATGTTGTTTGTTCTCAGATAGAAGGACTCCCTTTATTAAGTCTTGTAAATTTTGTTTGGTTTTTACACAGTCCCTTAATTTCTGTTTATCTGGAAATGACCTAATGTCACCATCATATTTGAACGAGAGTTTTTCAGCATATATTATTTTTGGCTGACAATTTTTTTCTTTCAAGATTTTGTGTATTTCATCCCATTGCCTTTCTTGCCGTATGGTTTCTGCTGAATAATCTGGGCTTAGTCTTACTGTTTCTCCTCTGTATTTGACTTCTTGTTTTTCAGGAGCCGTTCTCAGGATTCTTTGTCTTTGGTTGTAGTGAGTGTGATTATCATATGCCTTGGTGATTTTCTTTTGGGGGGTCTATCCTATACGGGGTTCACTTTGAGCTTCTTGGATGGTCAGTTTTTCATCTTTCATGATATTGGGGAAGTTTTCTGGCAGCAATTCTTCAATGATCTTCTCTGTTTTCTGTTTTCTCCATCTGTTCCAGAACTCTGATTACTCGAAGATTTTTGCTTTTGATTGTATCCTACGTAATTTTCATGGTTTCTTCAGCTTTCTGCGTTGTTTTTTTCTGATTTTTCTCAGAGTTGTATACAAGTATTCATCTTCAATTTCGCTGATTCTGTCTTCCGTAGTTTCAAACCTGCTTCTGAGCCCTTCTATGACACTGTCCATTTCTGAAATCTTGTTGTTTATCTTTTGGATTTCTAATTGTTATTTTTGTATGATTTCTAGTTGTGAATTTATTTTAGCATTTTGTTCCTGTATTATTTTCTTGAATTATTCTATTTTTTTGTCTTAATTTCCACAAATTTGTCTGTCTTTTCCATGAATTTGTTGTTGTTGTTTTTTTTTCCTCATTTTTGTCTGCTTTTTGCTTCAACTCTTGGATAATTCTATTAGAGATTTGAATTCCCTATCAGGTAGTTCTAGTGCCTTTTCTTCTACTGGAAATCATCTGGTGTTTTACTTTGTATGCCTACTGGAATGGTCCTGTCCTGTTTCTGTACATGTTTTGACATTGTCTGCTGTCTTTGGGGCAATCAGTAGTTATTTTCCTCTTTTATTGATTGTATATTTGTTTGTTTTGTCCTGATTTTTTCTTTTATTTGGTTATGTCTGACAAGGTGGGCTGTGCATTCTTTGTTGTTTGCTCACTTGTGGGAATGATACTTTTCATCTCCTTCTCCAGTGGGTAGGGTTAGTCACTCAGGTATGATACAGCAGGGCAGGTCCAGCTGAAGGGGAGTTTCTGGGATGGTTGTTTGTGGCACGTACTACAGCTGACAGAACGGGCAGAGAATCAGTGCAGGGAATGTTCTGGTATGCCATGCCTGTGCTGCTTTGGGGTGTGATGTTCAGTGCACAGTGCTGGTAGGCAGGAAGGAGGGGAGAGACTGTGAAGTGTGGAGCTAAGATGGGTATGGGAAAGAGAAGAAAGGAGAGAGGAACAGGAGCCAAAAGTATACACACAAACAAGAAAGAGTGCTAAGGGAGCTTGCTATTGGAGTGGAGAGATAAGAAACTGAGAAATGGAGAAAAACAAAAATGAAAGAAAAGGGTAAAAGAAAAAATGAATAAATTGACAAACTGGAAATGAAGAAAGAAAAAAGGGAAAAAGAGAAAGAAGTAAACAAAACATAGAAACAAAAGCAAAACAAAACAAAACCAGAGGGGGGAAAAAAAGACAAGAAGAAAGAAATGCCCCCAGGGATGTCACTGTGCTTCTGCACAGTGTAAGGGATTATCTCCCAAGTCGCTCAACAGTTCCCAGCCAAAAGGGCTCCCAAGCTGAGAAAAGAAAAAGAAAACAATCAAACAAACAAATCAAAACAGAACAAATCAGAACAAACAAACAGCCCCGGGGGGTCAAACCAGCGAGGCGGCATGGGACAGGAGGCAGAGTCCACAGTTGATCAGTGCCTCACAGCCCCCCAGGAAGAAGCAAAGATGGCAACGGAGCCAGGTATTTGAGAGAAAGGATGGGGAAGTGGTGAGAAGTAAGGAAGAAATCTAATGAAGTGGAAAAAAGCTACACCAGCAGCCAACAAATGTCACCCAGGGAGCTGGTCAGTATGAGCAAGTGGAATCCAAGCAACACTGTGGTGAAGCCGGTGCTTCCCGTCCAAGAGCCTGTGGCCGCAGAAAGCAGAGGAGGCTGACTGGCGGTGAAGAAATGTTGGGGGGGTGGGAAAGCATATATTATTGGTCACCGGTTGTTCTGTCTCCTGCTGGAAACTCCGTGAAGCTGCTTTCTCATACACCCATTCACCAATCTCTGATAGGAATAGAAGATGGAGGATCGGCGCTGCAGTAGCTTATAGAGGGGACGTCTGCAGGTATCTCTCCTCACTCTCTGTTTTCAATCAGTTTCTTATTTCATTCGGTTCTTGGCTGAGTTCTTTACCTCTTCATTTGATGGTTAGAGTTTCAGGATGGACGTGTGACTCTGCTTGACTTAGTTTTTCGGGTCTTTGCTGTGGGGGAAAGAGTGGTGTTTCTGCATATAGCGCCATGTTGCCCGGAATTCCAAGAAGCAAAATCTTGATACCCCCATCTTCCACCCACCCTCCGTCTGGAAGGGTGTTTACCCAGCTAAGACTCAGTCTTTGAGTACTTGGCTGCTAACTGAAAGGTTTGAATCCATCCAGAGGTGCTTCAGAAGAAAGGTTTGGTGATCTGATTCTGAAAAATCAGCCACTGAAAACCCTAAGAAGCACAGTTCTACTCTGACACACATAGGGTTGCTGTGAGTCAGAATCAATTCAATGGAAACTGATTGGTTGGCTGGGTCGGTGGGTGCTTGGGCACAAGCAGGACACTGGATGGGGGATTCGCATGAAGACTACTTTCCATTGAAGAGCCCAGGGAAGAAAGAGAGACAAAGTTGGAGAAGGCCAGTTCCAGCCTCGAGGTCTGCAGAAAGCAGTGTCTGCAGAAGCATCACCACCATGTCCTGGACTACTGTCCTCTTCATGTCAGGGCAGACTCTGTGGGCTTGGGGAGGGGATATAGAAAAGGGGCCCTATAGAGTAGCTGTCCTAACTCCAGTGCTCACAAACCTCTCCATTGTTCTCTTCAGCGGTCAGCTCCCATCCCGTGGTGACTCAGGAACCCTCCCTCACGGTGATGCCTGGGCTTACAGTCACTCTCACTTGCTCTATGAATATGGAACCTGTCACAACAGGGAACGTTGTTCCTGAAGAAACATGGTCAAGCTCCTCTGAAGAATATATGCCAGACAAATGACCATTATCTGCCTCAACTGCTTTTCAGGCTCCATTCTCAGAGACAAAGCCACCCTCACCATCACTGGGGTGCAGCACAAGGATGAGGATGAGTACTTTTGTATGGTCTAGGACAATGCACCTGCTTCACGGTGACAGATTCTGATAGGGAGCCCAGCCTGCAGTAGCATCATATTGTTGTTAATTGCCGTCAAATCGGCTCTAACTCATGGCAACTGTCTTAGTCCTCTAGTGCTGCTCCAACAGAGATACCATAGGTGGATGGTTTTAACAAAGAGAAATTTATTCTCTTCACAGTCCAGTAGGCTACAAGTCCAAATTCAAGGCATCAGCTCCAGGAAAGGTCTCTCTTTCTCTGTCGGCTTTGGAGGAAGGTCCTTGTCTCAATCTTTCCTTGGTCTAGGGGCTTCTCTGTGCAGGAACCTCAGGTCCAAAGGAGACATTCTGCTCCTGGCACTGCTTTCTTGGTGGTATGATGTTCCCATGTGTCTCTGCTCGCTTCTCTCTTTTGTATCTCAAAAGAGATTGGATTAAGAAACTATCCAATCTTGTAAATCTCATCAATATAACATCACAGTGATAGAATTTACAACATATAAGGAGATCACGTATAACCTCATCACAGTGATAAATTTTACAACACATAAAGAAATCACATCAGATTACACAATCATACAATACTGGAAATCATGACCCAGCCAAGTTGACAGATATTTTGGGGGGACACAATTCAATCCATGACAGCAACCTTCTGTATAACAGAATGAAATACTGCCTGGTCCTGCACCATCCTCTGTATGTTTGGACGTATTCCTCTTTTTTGCTGACCCCTTACTTTACCAAGCATGATATCCTTCTCCAGAGATTTGTCCTTCCTGATGATGGATGATGTGTCAAAGTAAGTGAGATGATGTCTTGCCATCCTCACTCCTAAGCATTCTGTCTGTACTTCCTCTAAGACTGATTTGTTTGTTCCTCTGGAAGTTCACAGTATAGTCAATATTCTTCATCAAAACCACAATTTGAATGTATCAATTCTTCTATCTTCCTTTTTCATTGTCCAGCTGGAGCATCATGAGCAGAGAGAAAATTCTCCCCATCCTGGGCAAAAGCTGCTGCTGAAAACCCACTTCTTCCCACCTGGCTGATGTTGGCCTGGGTATCAAGTTCTTATCACAACTTTCTTTTTCCGCCTTTGCACTGTGGATGCACCTCAATGTTTCACTAGCATTCAGTGCATCAGGGAAGGAGTGTGGAGTCAGTCTGATTTTCATTATTGGGGATCACAGGAATTTTGTTTTGGTAAGTTATACAAGTCTTCTTTAGGATAAATGTAATTAATTTGAATGTGAACTCCAAATATTATACACATATAGTTAGAAAATGGTCAGATGGTACCAGTAGCAGTTGCTGTTCGTGCTCAGCTCAGATTCCCTGAGGTGCCACAGTTCGTTTGCTGTGCAAATCTCCAAGCTGAGGAGGATGTTCTGGCTGATCCTCACACCCGCAGCCTTCTCTGGGGGTCTGTCCTTGGACCACTGAAGACTGAAGGTGGCTTGCCCATATGTGCCTGAGAGTTGCACTTCTACCATTACCTCCTATAGTCAATGACAATCATTGACAGGGGTACAGAAACCCTATTCACTTTCCCCAAAGTGGGACACACTCTGTAGGGCACTTACGCTGGAGTCAGAATTTGTCTTCATACCTTCCTTACCCAGTTCCTCTCTCTCCCTTACCAGTTTCTTAGTAACCAAAATTTAAAAAAAAAAAAATTGTCATCAAGTCAATCCTGACTCACGGCATCCCCGACTCATAGTGACACCATGTGTGTCAGAGTAGAACTGTGCTCCATGTGTTTTCAATGTTGATTTTTCAGAAGTAGCTCACCAGGCCTTACTTCTGAGTTGCCTCTGGGTCAACTCTAACCTCCAACCTTTTGGTTAGCAGCCAAGCACGTTAACCCTTTGCACCGTCCAGGAACACCTCTCTTGAGAACACTCAATAAAATCACATGGACCCAGGTCCCCATCTCAGGCTTTGCTTCCAGAAAACCCACCTAAGACTGTTCATAAGGGCAAAGTGAAAAATAAGTCTTCTTCTCTGGTACTTCGTGTCAAAGATCATCACATTCACTGTTTGTTGTACATCCTTCCAGAGGCAGCTTAGGCTGCCATATCCACAGAAACCCATACATATAGTGCCGCCTCCTTGTTTATAAGGCTACAGAGTACTCCACAGTAGTGGAAACTATAACCTATAGAATGAAAGAAAATATTTGCAAATCATATATTTTAACCAACTGGGTTCTAATGATAAACATTTAGATTATCACCAAGATTTTGCTTTTACAAATAACACTGCAATGAACACATCTAATGCATACTGCTTTAGGTTCATGTATGAATATGGCCATAAAATTTCTAGAAGTATAATTGCTGGGTAAAGAGGTTGTGCATTTGCAGTTTTCATAGATTTTGTCAGATTTCTCAGCAACAAACACTAAATCAGAGTATATTGTTAAAATTTTGGGCTTTTGCCAACCTGTTAGATAGAAATGTTATCTTCTTATAGTTTTAATTTGTATTTTTATTATTATAATTGATATTGGGCATCCTTTCATTTGTTTCAATATTCTTTACATTTTAACAGTTGGTAAACTTTTTCTTAAATATCTAAATAACAAATATTTTAGACTTTGTAGTCAAAGAGTAAAAATTGAAGAAATAATGTAAACACTTACAAAATCATTTAAAATGTAACTTTTTAAAAGTAGAAAAACCAACATTCATTATTTCAAAACTTACTACAAAGTAACCAAAACAGTATGATACTGGCATAAGGATAGACATATAGACGAATGGAATAGAATTGAAAATCCAAAAATAAAATCATACATCTGTGGTCAATTGATTTTTGACAAGAGTCACAAGACCATTCAATAGAGAAAGAATAGTCTCTTCAACACAAGTTGCTGGGAAAATTGTACATCAACATGCAAAAGAGCGAAATTAGAATTCTACCTCACACTATATACAAAAATTAACTTAAAATAGATCAAATATCTAAATCTAAGAGCTAAAACTATAAAATTCTTAGATGAAAACACAGGGGTAAATAATCATGCATTTTGATTTAGTAAGAATTCTTAGATATGACAGCAAAAACACAACTGTCAAGAAACAATAGATAAATTGAACTTCATCAAAATTAAAAACTTTTGTACATCAAAAGATATTATCAAGAAAGTTAAAAGACAACCTATAGAGTGAGAGAGAAATTTTATAAATCATATATCTGATAAGAGATTGGTATCTAGACTATATAAACACATCTTAAAACTCAATAGTAAAAAGACAAACCAATTTGAAAATGAACAAAGAATTTGGATAAACATTTCTCCAAAGGAGATATGCAAATGGAAAACAAGCACATGAGAAGATGTGTCCCATCAGGAAAATGTAAATCAAAACCACAATGAGATTCTATTGCACATTCACTGGGATGGTTATAATAAAGAATACAAACAATAACAGATGTTGGTGAGGATAGGAGGAACAGGAACCCTCCTACCCTGCTGGGTGGGAATGTAAAATAGTGCAGCCACTTTGGAAAACAGTGTGGTAGTTCCTCAAAAGGTTAAACATAGAATTACTATATGACTCAACAATACGACTCCTAGGTACACCCAAGAGAAATGAAAACATGCATCCACACGAAAATATAGCAGCATTATTCATAATAGTACAATATCAGAAACCACTCAAATGTTCATCAGCTGCTGAATGAATAAATATGATGTGGTATACCCCTACAATGGCATGTTATTTAGTCACAAAAGGAATGAAGTATTAATATGTGCTACAACATGAATAAACCTTTAAAACATTATACTAAGTGAAAAAAATAAGATGAGAAAGACCACGGATTTATGGTTCCATTCATATGAAATGTACAGAATAAGCAAATCTATAGACAGAAAGTAGATTAGTGGTTGCCTAAGGCTGGGGGTGAGTAGGGATAAATGAGGTATGACTGGTAATGGGTAAGGAGTGATAAAAAATATTCTAAAGTTGATTGTGACCATGATTGCACACTCCGTGAATATGTTAAAAACCATCCAATTGTACCCTTAAATGAGTGAATTGTATGGTGTGTGAATTAGATCTCAATAAAGCTGTTATCCCCCATGCGTCTGTCAGTTTGTCTTACTGTGGTGGGTTGTGTGTTGCTATGATGTTAGAAGCTATACCACTGGTATTCAAATACCAGCAGGGTCACCAAAGGCCAACAGGTTTCAGCTGAGCTTCCAGACTAAGACAGACTAAGAAGAAGGACCTGGTGGTCTACTTCTGAAAAGAATTAGCCAGTGAAAACCTTATGAATAGCAGCGGAAAACTGTCTGATACAGTGCTAGAAGATGAGCCCCTCAGGTTGGAAGTCACTCAAAAGAAGACTAGGGAAGAGCTGTCTCCTCAAAGTACTGTCGATTCTTAATGATGTGGATGGAGTCAAGCCTTTGGGACCTTCATTTGCTAATGTGGCCCTACTCAAAATGAGAAGAAACAGCTGCAAACACCCATTAATAATCAGAATGTGGAATGTGCGAAGTATTAATCTAGGATAATTGGAAATAATAAAAAATGAAATGGAACACATAAACGTTGATATCCTAGGCATTAGTGAGCTGAAATGGACTGGAACTGTCCTTTTGGAATCAGACAATCATAGTCTACTATGCCAGGAAAAACAACTTGAAGAGGAATGGCATTGTATTCATAAGCAAAAAGAACATTTCAAGATCTATCTGAAGTACAACGCTGTCAGTGATAGGATATTATCCATACGCCTACAAGGAAGACAAGTTAATATGACTATTTTTCAAATTTGCGCACCAATCACTAACTCCAAAGATGGAGAAATTGAAGATTTTTACCAACTTCTTCCATCTGAAATTGATCAGACATGCAATCAGGATGCGCTGATAATTGGTGGTGATTGGAATATGAAAGTTGGAAACAAAGAAGAAGGATTGGTAGTTGGAAAATGTGACCTGGTGATAGAAAAGATGCAGGAGATCACATGATAGAATTTTGCAAGACCAAAAACCTCTTCATTGCAAATACCTTTTTCAACAACATAAGCAGCAATGATACATGTGGACCTCTCCAGATGGAATATGCAGGAATCAAATCTACTATATCTGTGGAAAAAGATGATGGAAAAGCTCAATATCATCAGTCAGAACAAGGCCAGGGGCTGACTGTGGAACAGTCCATCAATTGCTCATAAGCAAGTTCAAGTTGAAGTTCAAGAAAATTAGAACAACGCTCCTAAAGCCAAAGTACAAACTTGAGTATATCCCATCTGAATTTGGAGACCATCTCAAGAATAGATTTGATGTGTAGAGCACTAATGACCAATGACCACATGAGTTGTGGAAGGACATCAAGGCCATCATACATGAAGAAAGCAAGAGGTCATTTGAAAGACAGGAAAGAAAGAAAAGACCAAAATGGATGTCAGAAGAGACTCTGAAACTTGCTCTTGAACGTCAAGTAGCTAAAGCAAATGGAAGAAATGATGCAGTAAAAGAGTTGAACGGAAGATTTCAAAGGGCAGCTCGAAAAGACATATTATAATGACATGTACAAATACCTGGAGATAGAAAACCAAAAGGGAAGATCACACTTAGCATTTCTCAAGCTGGAAGAATTGAAGAAAAAATTCAAGCTTCAAGTAGCAGTAGTGAAAAATTCTATGGGGAAAATATTAAAAGAGGCAGGAAGCATCAAAAGAAGATGGAAGGAATACACAGTCACCACACCAAAAAGAATTGGTCAATGTTCAATCATTTCATGAGGAAGCATATGATCAGAAACCAATGGTACTGAAGGAAGAAGTCCAAGCTGTACTGAAGGCACTGGTGAAAAACAAAGCTCCAGGAATTGATGGAATATCAGTTAAGATGTTTCAACAAATGGATGCAGCTCTGGGAGTGCTCACTCGTCTATGCCAAGAAATTTGGAAGAGAGCTATCTGGTCAACCAGCTGGAATAGATCCATATTTATGCCTATTCCAAAGAAAGGTGATCCCACAGAATGTGGAAATTATCAAAAATATTATTAATATCATATGCAAGTAAAATTTTCCTGAAGATCATCCAAAACCGGCTGCAGCGGTACACCAAAAGGGACCTGACAGAAATTCAAGCCGGATTCAGAACAGGACGTGGAACCAGGGATATGATTGCTGATGTCAGATGGATCTTGGCTGAAAGCAGAGAATACCAGAAAGATGTTTGCCTGTGTTTCATTGACTACGCAAAGACGTTCGACTGTGTGGAACATAAGAAATTACGGATAACATTGAGAAGAATAGGAATTCCGAAACACTTAATTGTGCTCGTGAGCAACCTGTATATAGAGCAAGAGGCAGTCGTTCGAACAGAACAAGGGGATACTGCTTGGTTTAAAGTCAGGAAAGATATGAATCAGGGTTGTATCCTTTCACCATACTTATTCAATCTGTATGCTGAGCAAATAATCAAGGAAGCTGGACTATCTGAAGAAGAATGTGGCATCAGGATTGGAGGAATCCTCATTAACAACCTGTATTATGCAGATGACACAACCTTGCTTTCTTAATGTGACGAGGACTTGAAGCACTTACTAATGATAATCAAAGACCACATCCTTCAGTATGGATTACATCTCAGCATAAAGAAAACAAAAATCTTCACAACTGGACCAATAAGCAACATCCTGATAAATGGGGGAAAGATTGATGTTATTAAGGATTTCATTTCACTTGGATCCACAATCAACACCCATGGAAGCAGCAGTCAAGCAATCAAACAATGCGGAGGTGGGGCCACGATGGAGTAGTCAGATGCTTCCGGAGC
This sequence comes from Trichechus manatus latirostris, assembly GCF_000243295.1. Classification (NCBI taxonomy): domain Eukaryota; kingdom Metazoa; phylum Chordata; class Mammalia; order Sirenia; family Trichechidae; genus Trichechus; species Trichechus manatus. The sequence goes on from NW_004444093.1 coordinate 1,437,092, forward strand.
CCTTCAGGCTGTATCAGCTCATGGTGTGTGGTGAGGCAAGAAGCAACACTTGGGAGGCGTTTTCCGCGTTGAGAAAGACCCAGAGGCAGAGTCTGCTCGGCCATCCAGAACCAGTGAGCAGCAGCCCTCGATCAGCGAAAGATAAGTACTTGCGTCTGGCCTACCTTACAGATCAAAAACACCCTACTTTGGGAAAAACCTCTCTCCCATTTACCTCCCTGCTCCCTAATCTGCACTGGGTCAGGGAAGGCTTCAGTGATTGCCGAGTCCCCTGAGCTGGAAGTAGGACCTATCACAGGCCCTGAGGGATTCTCCCGGCCTTGGAGATGAAACAAATTAACAAACTGGGGAAAAAATAATCTGCAAGCTCGCCTAAACCAGGAACTCAGGATAGGCACAGCTTCTTTGCCTAGGCACAGGCATAAGGGGTCCATGGATTTTGAGTGCCTTTCCCCCTGCAGAGACTTGTGTGGGCCCATTTCAACAGCGTAGGCCCTCATTACCACAGTACAACAGGGTATATACCTGAAGTCTAACTTCAACTGTTTCAGCTGTGAAGTGGCAGTTTCGTGACATTTGATGCTGCTCTGCCTATTAAGCAGTTTCTTCACCTACCCACATCAGGGTCCTGAGGACTGGTGGCTCCACCCCTGCCACCTAGCCACCTGTGACATGCGCCCAAGAATAAGTGGTGCTCCCAGTCCTTACAGCCAACAGCATTGGACACCCATAGTCCAGCTGGAAAACCCACCCACCTACAAGCTTTAGGGAACAGGGACACGCTTTGCTCCTGGACACTCAGGGGCAGCCGTCAGCCCCCTGCCTTGCTCAGCTGTGGCTCCTGCTGTAGTCAGATGCTTGTACTTACACCAATCACCAATGCCTGTCTAGGACTGTAGGAGAGAGCCTGCACCACACACTTGGTGGCTGACTACCTGGACACCTGAGCTGAATCCATATAGGAGTGGGTGGGATCCAGGGCTCACATACTTAGTGGCAGGTCTGGACACCTGGTGGCAGGTTGTTGGAGCTTCATGGGCACCAGTGATTGGGCTATCTCACAAGAGCAGCCTATTTGGGCATATCAAAACAAAACAAAGCAAGAAGCTAGGACACAGTAAGCAAATATAAAAAAAATAAATATAATAACTTATTGATGGTTCGGAGACAACAGTCAAGATCAAACCACATAGAGAGGTAGACCATCATGGCTTCAGCAAGCTCCCAAACTAAAGAATCTAGAAACTTTCCAGAGGAAGATAATTTCTGGGAATTACCAGAGGCATAATACAAAAGATTAATATACAGAACTCTTCAAAAAATCAGGAAGGAAATGAGGAGAAATGCAGGCCAAGCAGTAGAGGAACTTAAGAAGATTAAAGAAGAGCATTATGACAAGTTTAACAGGCTGAAAGAATCCACAGGGAAACAGCAATCAGAAATACAGAAGATTAACAATAAAATTTCAGAATTAGACAACTCAATAGAAAGTCATAGGAAGAGAATTGAGGCAATGGAAGTCAGAATTAGTGAGATTGAAGATAAAGCACTTCACACCAACTTATTTGAGGAAAAAATCAGATAAAAGGATTTAAAAAAACTGAAGAAAATCTAAGAATTATGTGGCATTCTATCAAGAGGAATAACTTATGAGTGATTGGAGTACCAGAACGGGGGAGAGGGGTAACAGAAAATACAGAGAGAATTGTTGAAGATTTGTTGGCAGAAAACTTCCCTGATGTCATGAAACATGACAAGATATCTATCCAAGATGCTCATCGAACCCCACATAACGTAGATCCCAAAAGAAAGTCACCAAGACATATTATAATCAAACTTGCCAAAACCAAAGATAAAGAGAGAATTTTAAGAGTGGCTAGGGATAAACGAAAAGTCATCTACAAAGGAAAGTCAATAAGAATACGCTCGGACTACTTAGCAGAAACCATGCAGACAAGAAGGCAATGGGATGACATATATAAAGCCTTGAAGGGGAAAAACAAAACTACTAGGCAAGAATTATATAGCCAGCAGAACTGTCTCTCAAATATGATGGTGAAATTAGGGTATTTCCAAATAAACAAAAGTTTAGGGAATTTGCAAAACCCAAACCAAAATTACAGGAAATACTAAAGGGAGACCTCAGGTTAGAAGATCAATAACATCAGATAACAACCCAAGACTAGACCACAGGACAGAGCAACCAGATATCAACCCTGATAGGGAAGTCACAAAAGTAAATCAAAGCTAAAACACTGAAAATAGGGAAACAGAAATGTCAATATGTAAAAAAGCACAACATTTAAAAAAAAAGAGGGACTAAAAATGTAGACATAGATTTTTTTATATGGAGTGGAAGTCAAGGCAATATAAAGAAATAAAAGACTGGTTTAACTTTAGAAAAATAGGGGTAAATAAATATTAAGGTAACCACAAAGGAAACTAAGAATCCTACACATCAAAATAAAAAAAAAATACAAAAATATAAAGACTCAGTAAACACAAAATCAACAATAATGACAAAGATGGAAAGAAAATACATAAAGAAAAACGACTGCACAGAAAATTAACTGGAACAAAGAAACTGTCAACAACCCACAAAAAAGACATCAAAATGACAGCGCTAAACTCATACCTGTCAATAATTACTCTAAATGTAAATGGACTAAGTGCACCAATAAAGAGACAGAGAGTGGCAGATTGGATAAAAAAACAAGATCCGTCTATATGCTGTCTACAAGAGACACGCCTTAGACTTAAAGACACAAACTAAAACCAAAAAAATGTAAAAAATATATCAAGCAGACAACACTCAAAAAAGAGCAGGAGTGGCAATGTTAATCTCTGACAAAATAGACTTTAAAGTGAAATCCACCACAAAGGATAAGGAAGGACACTGTATAATGATTAATACACCTGGTCAATACACCACGAGGACATAGCTATAATAAATATTTATGCACCCAACGACAAGGCTCCAAAATACATAAAACAAACACTAACAGCATTGAAAAGAGAGATAGACAGCTCCACAATAATAGCAGGAGACTTCAACACACCACTTTCGGTGAAGGACAGAACATCCAGAAAGAAGCTCAATAAAGATATGGAAGATCTAAATGCTACAATCAACCAACTTGATCTCTTGGACATATACCAAACACTCCACCCAACAGCATGTAAGTATACTTTCTTTTCCAACACACATGGAACATTCTCCAGAATAGACTACATATTAGGCCATAAAACAAGTCTTCACAGAATACAAAACATCGAAATTTTACAAAGGACCTTTTCTGACTGTAAAGCCATAAAGGTAGAAATCAATAAAAGAAAAAGCAAGGAAAAAAATCAAACACATGGAACTGAATAACACCTTGCTTGAAAACTACTGGGTTATAGAAGAAATTAAGGATGGAATAAAGAAATTCATAGAATCAAACAAGAATGAAAACACATTCTATGAGAACCTTTGGAACACAGCAAAAGCAGTGCTCAGAGGTCACTTTATAGCAATAAATGCACACATCCAAAAAGAAGAAAGGGCCATAATCAAAACATTAACCCTACACTGGAATAAGTAGAAAGAGAGCAGCAAAAGAAGCCCTCTGGTGCCAGAAAATAATAAATAAATAAATAAGAAATTACTTCTTATAAACAAGAAATAATAATAATTAGAGCATAATTAAATGAAATAGACAATAGAAAAACAATTGAAAGAGTTAACCAGACCAAAAGCTGGTTCTTTGTAAAGATCAACAAAATCGATAAACCATTGGCCAAACTGACAAAAGAGACACAGGAGAGGAAGTAAGTAACCCAAAAAGAAATCAGATGGGCGCTATCACAACCGACCCAACTGTAATTAAAAGAATCATAACAGAATACCATGAAAAATGGTATTCTAACAAATTTGAAAACCTAGAGGAAATGGACAAATTTCTAGAAACACACTACCTACCTAAACTAACACAGAGAGAGGTAGAACAACTAAATAAACCTATATAAAAAATAAGAGATTGAAAAGGTAATTTAAAAACTCCCAACAAAAAAAGACCCTGGCCTGGACGCTTTCACTGGAGAATTCTACCAAACTTTCAGAGAAGAGTTAATACCGTTACTACTAAAGGTATTTCAGAGCATAGAAAAGGATGGAATACTCCCAAACTCATTCTATGAAGCCAGCATAACCCTGATACCAAAACCAGGTAAAGA